>NW_023270504.1:25375597-25813426 GCF_011800145.1 Mirounga leonina
ATCTATCTATCTATCTATCTATCTATCTATCTATCTATCTATCTATCATCTATCTATCGATCTATCATCTATCATCTATCTAATCATTTTAATTTATTTTTATTCATCATGATAAGTGCACTCTTTAATCCTCATCCCCTATTTCCCCCTGTGTCCCCACCCACCTCCACTCTGGTAACCAGAGGTTTGTTCCCTAGAGTTGAGTCTGTTTCTTAGTTTCTATCTCTCTCTCTCTTCTTCCCCTTTGCTACTTTGTTTTGTTTCTTAAATTCCACATATGAATGAAATCATATGGTATTTGTCTTTCTCTGACTGATTTTGCTTAACATTATACTCTCTAGCTCCATCCATGTTGTTGCAAATGGCCAGATTTCATTCTTTTTATGACTGGATAATATTCCATTGTATATATATATATATATACCACATCTTTATCCATTCATCTGTCGATGGATACTTGGGCTGCTTCCATAGGGGGGTTACTGTAAATAATGCTACAGTAAATATAGGGGTACATGCATCTTTCTGAAGTAGTGTTTTTATCTTCATTGGGTAAATACCAAGTAGTGGAATTATTGGAATTATTGGTAATTCTATTTTTAATTTTTTTGAAGAACCTCCACACTGTTTTCCAGAGTGGCTGCACCAGTTTGCATTCCCACCAACAGTGCAAGAGGGTTCCCCTTTTTCTGCATCCTCACCAACACTTGTTGTTTCTTGTGTTGTTCATTTTAGCCATTCTGACAGATGTGAGGTGATATCTCATTGTAGTTTTGATTTACATTTCCCTGATGATGAGTGATGTTGAGCCATCTGGATGTGTGTGTTGGCCATCTGGATGTCTTCTTTGGAGAAATGTCTGTTCATGTCTTCTGCCCATATTTTAATTGGATTATTTGTTTCTTGGGTGTTGAGTTGTGTAAGTTCTTTATATATTTTGGATACTGACCCTTCATCAGATATGTCATTTGCAAATATCTTCTCCCATTCCAGTAGGTTGCCTTTTAGTTTTGTTGATTGTTTCCTGCACTGTGCAGAAGCTTTTTATTTTGATGTAGTCCCAATAGGTCATTTTAACTTTTGTTTCTCTTGCCTCAGGAGACCTAACTAGAAAAAAGTTGCTACAGCCGATGTCAGAGAGATTACTGCCTGTGCTCTCTTCTAGAATTTTTATGGTTTCAGGTCTCACATTTAGGTCTTTAATGACAAGGACACCTGTTTAGAAAGCTTTTAAGATGGATTTGAATGCAGGGATCTTGGACCCTTTGTTCTCAGTTTGAAGGTCCTAATAGTTGCTACACTGTTTAAGGACAAGGCACAGAAGGGAGAAGGGGCTGGCCTGACACTGGTGGGACCATATTCACGTTTATGATCAGGGAGAATTAATTGGCTTCCAGATGGAGACTTGCTTAGAAAAGACTATCCCAGTAGAGGAGGAGGAATGATTTTAGACAGATACATGGGCTATTTTCAACCTCCAGCTTGACCACCTCTCTCTGCCTTTCTCTTCCCTCAAGACCCCATCTTTCCAAGTGACCCAGGTGTGTGCTCTGTGTGTTCTCCAGTTTGCCCTGGGAGAGAAGTCAGAATGCCGCGTGTGACTGCTTGGGGAGTATCTCTCAGCCTTGAGCTGGGGCAAGATCCCAAGTACGTGGGTGGCTCAGAAGTTGAAATCAGAACTTGCAACCTTGTCTCTTTCTTTCAGGCTGCCATAGCAAAATACTGCAGACTAGGTGGTTTAAGTGTGAGAAATACAGATTTCTGTATTTCTGTATTTGTCTTGTAAATGCACTTCTCACAGTTATGGAGGCTGGAAGTCCAAGGTCAAGGTGCTAGCAGGGTCCCGGTGAGGGTTGCAGACTTCTCGTGTCCTCATAGGGCAAGAGGGGCTGGGCAGCTCGGTGGGCTCTCTTCATCAGGGCATGAATCCCATCTGTGAGGGCTCCACCCTCAGGGCCCCCATCACTTCCCAAAGGGCTGGCTTCCTATCACCACTACCTTTAGGGTCAACATGTGAATTTTGAGGGGGCAGGACATTCAGTCCACAGTGGACCTGAGGGTCACTAAGTCCTTCTGTCCCCCTCTCCGACGGTTGCTTGTGTCACCACCCTCTTGGCTGTTTTCTGGCCTATAGTCCCTGGAAGATGCTTTATTTATTTATTTATTTATGTCAGGAAGCTCCTAGAATTTTGTGCAGTTTGGAAGGTCCACTTAGTCTTTTAGGGTTTCAGCTTCCTAACAAAAGTTTCTGTTTAAAAGTAAGGCTGGAACTTGTCCACAGGAGATAGTAAGTGCTCTGTATAGTCAGATATAAATGCTGTGAGGTGCATCTGGGTTTTTGAAAGGAAAGTGCTGTAGCAATCCTCCTGTCATCATTTATTCAGTCATTGTTACCCACCAACTGTCAGGAAATAGGATACATCCATGTACAAAGGAGACAAAACCCCTGCTTTCAGGGTGCCTGGGTGGCTCAGTCGGTTAAGTGTCTGCCTTCGGCTCAGGTCATGGTCTCGGAGTCCTGAGATCGAGCCCCACGTCCCCCTGCTCAGTGGGGAGCCTGCTTCTCCCTCTGCCTCTGCCTCTCCTCCTGCTTGTGCTCTCTGTCTCTCTCTCTCTAATAAATAAAGTCTAAAAAACCCCTGCTTTCATGGAACATATATTCTGGTATTCTAGTGGGGGTGGTGGGCAATCAACAAATAATTAAAATAAATAGTACATCAGAGGGGCACCTGGGTGGCTCAGTCAGTTAAGTGTCTGCCTTCGGCTCGGGTCATGATCCCAGGGTCCTGGGATCGGACCCCACATGGGGCTCCCTGCTCAGTGGGAAGTCTGCTTCTCCCTCTTCCTCTGTCTCTCCCCCTGCTTGTGAACTCTTTCTCTCTTTCTCTGTCAAATAAATAAATAAAATCTTTAAAAAAAATAGATAGTACATCAGAAGGTAGCATTAGAGGTGATCAGATGGAGGATGACAAAGCGGAGAGGGCAGGGAGGAGTGTAGAGACACAGAGTGTAGCAAATTTAAACAGAAGAAATGGAGTGGCCAGTGGCTGGGCAGAGGATGACATGGAAGCAAAGTCCCCATTAAAGATTTTGTGGCTAAATTAGTTGTGACCATTTTATGAACGGTCCAGCTGGGGCCCACAAAAGTTCCTTTTTAGCACCCAAACACAGGTCCTTTAAAGCCTAGGTCTGGACATTTCCACAGTACATCCTGATTTAATGCAACTTGCTGCGGTAGGTTCAAGGGGAATGAGGAGTGGGCTGACATGGGGATGCAGAGGGCAGGAGGGATGCCTTCAACGTAGGCAAAGGTCAGGGGCTCAGATGAGTAGATGAGGCGGCCATCCAGTCTCACCGGGGGATCCTGGCTCAGGGCAAAGCCTTCTGGAGCACCTGATCCCAGGGAGTGGGCGGCTGGGTCTCTGGAAGTGAGTGGCTGCTCTGGTGGTGGGGGGCGGGGACCAAGGACAGTGTGGACGGGAGATGCATTGACTCTTCTACTTTCTTCTACCTCCAAGGCAAAAGGAGCCTGTCCTGCCGGCCCCCCATGGTCAAGTTGGTGTGCCCCACTGATAACCCGAGAGCTGAAGGGCTCGAGTGTGCCAAAACTTGCCAGAACTATGACCTGCAGTGCATGAGCACAGGCTGTGTCTCCGGCTGCCTCTGCCCCCTGGGGATGGTAAGCCACTGGAGCCACAGAGGGTGGGCAGCCTTGCATTTCCCTGCGGGCTAAGCAGGGGGGAGGTGGCTTGGGAGCAGAGAGAGGAAGAAACAGGAGCTGAGCAAGAATGGTAATGGGGCAAAGGTGGTGATGGGGGCAGGGGTGGAGGACTTCTTCCAGTCTTCTGTGGCTGCCTCAGTCACCACAGCCGGGAAGAGAGATGGTGGGAAAGTGTCTGGAGTCCATCCTGATGAAATCTGACAAAAACACTGGAACTTTGTGCATAGAGGTGCCGCAGGAAGCACAGCGAGTATTTCCAGAAAATACTTACGCGTGAAAACAGGTATTTCCCTTGGAATTTTCCCAAGGGCTGCTGCATTCCCCCTATGAAGAGGAGACAGCGCACATATATTTGCATATTATTTGCATATATGCGTAGAACTTTCTATTGCAAGAGAAGATGTTGATGTTGCTGCCACTTCACCAGCAAGGACCAGCCCCAGTCTCTTCCCCTCATCAAGTCTGGTTTTCCTCATCTGTGAAGTGAGTCACGAGGTCCTGGCCAGCTCTTAACACACAACCTGTGGCTAGCAGTTCCCGGGATGCCTTGCATCGTCCAAGGCATGCTGCGTTTCTACCACCTGGTTCTAGATGGCTGCTGGCACGGGGCCCAGGCTCCTTACCTCCCTCCCAAGCCTGCATGTGGGCCAGTTTTGTACACATGTATTACGGTCGTCCCCCTGCCTGCAGTGAAAGCTACCCACCGTCAACGAGGGTCCAGAAGCAGGTGCCTGAAGTAGCCTAACGCTTTGTCCCAGTGTCTGCACCATTCCTCTCACTTCGCCTCATCACGAAGGCATTTTATCCTCTCACATCATCACCAGAAGAAGGGTGAGTGGGTAGAGTAAGATACTTAGAGAGACCACATCCATATACCTTTTCTTACGGTATAGTGTTATAATTGTTTTATTTTTAGTTATTGCTGTTAATCTCTTACGTGCTTGATTTACAAATTAAACTTTATCATAGGAATGAGTGTATAGGGAAAAAAACAGTATATATGGGGCTTGGTCCTCTCTGTGATTTTAAGCATCTACTGGGGGTGTTGGAATGTATCCCTGTGGATGAGGGGGAGGGTCGACTGCATACACAGGTTATTCTTGTCACCCTGAAGGTTGTAACTTCTGGGTTTTTCTCTTTCAAAAGCATCATGTCTTCTTGCTTTCCTTGAGTCTGATTCCCCAGTACCCAAAATGAGTAGTGTGGGGCTGGGGCAGGAGTTGTAGAGGCCAAAACGGGAGGGGGCAGGATGGCTCTCCTATATGACTGTACAGGGCGTGAGTGATGCCCAGGCCTTGGCTTGAGGGGCAGGGTCCTGGGCCATGGGAGCTGCCAATATCCTGCAGAGGGAACTGGGACCCATCACTGGCGGCCCTCAGGCAGGCTGTGCGTTGGGGTGTGTGCAGGGCACGTGATTTATCTCCTTTCCCTCCAGCCCTCCTCCAAGACAGAGAGACTAGCTGTTCACTCTCCCTGGGGTCTTCCCCTTTGCCTTAGTCTCTGACAATTCTGAACTGTCTTTTCTAATGGGGGAGCTAGAGATTGGCCTGGGAGCACCCCCACCTGGAAGGTCTTGTTTGGTGCCTTTGCAGGAGGGGGCCATTCAAGGAGGCTAACTGAGGAGGACAGACTCAGGGCTGGCTAGGGGCAAGAAATAGGATGGGGGAGAGGAAGCTTCTGTATTGCTCTTTTTACCCCGAGGGGCTCTTATTTGACTGTCCCTTCACTGTACCCGGAGGAGCAATTCTCCAGACATCAGAGAAGCCTCTGGCAAGAAAAGGGGCATCACTCAGGGGATTATGTCAGCATCAGAGACTCTTAGATAAACCTTTTTTTTTTTTTTTCCCCAATGAAGTAAACAGAACAGATCATCTTAGATAATAACCACAACAGCTGCATCACGGTCCCAAATCCCCAGTGGAGAGTGAGACCTCACGCATAGGATGTGGGCACACCATCAGGAGCTCCCTGGCATTCCCAAAGCGCCTGGCGCGCCCTCTGAGGACAGTCTTTAGGTATCTGTCATACGACAAGATGACTCTAACCTCAACCGCAGGGGATTCTAAGCTCAAAGGGTCAGAGTGTAAGAGCTTGGGTTCTTTTCACAACTGGTTCATTAGGATGCCGATGGAGGTGCGAATCATTGAGGCCAGATTCAGCAGAGCAGAGAAGTCCGTGATTTCTGAGGTGCGCAGCGTGCAGCCTACTGCACCAGACGCATATTCCTGGCCGCAATGCAAAGACAAAGGAGCTGTTTGGACCCGCGGTGTAGACATCCTACCCAGGGGTGTTTCTCTGTGCGGCCTGTCCCCAGGGAGAGGTGTGAGGATGTGGCACGGGACCGAGGGTTTGGGGGAAGAGGTCGGGGATTCTTCATTCTGTGCACTTGAGCAGGGGCCAGATCTAGGGGAGCAGAAAGAGCACTTGAGTAGGAACAGGGTAGGGGGCCGAGCTCTCTGTTCAGGCTTCACTCACCCTTGGGTGAGCGTTCGTTCTTTTTCTGAGCCTCAGTTGCCTTATCTGTGACATGGGCACATAATTCTCGTTCTGTCTTCATCACGCGTTGGCTGCGGGCCCGAAGGGGTTGTAGGTGAAAGTGCTTACAGAATCATAGGGATAGCTTTAATTCTTTCCGTAAATAACCAAGGCTCAGTCTCAGAGGCTTTGCCGACCTCCTCCTGTCCACAGGAGAGATCCGTGAAGGGCCTGTTTTCTTACATTTTCGATCTGTCGTGGACCAATGCTTTTGTAAATACAATAGAAACAAATGATCAGAAAAAAAGGAAACAAAAAGCAAGGACATACAAAATATGAGCCCCCCCCCATTTTTATTAGATTCAGACGTGATGTATTACTCAGGCCAATTGCCATATGATTGTCCCAGCACCTACTCCTTTTACGTACTCACATCATCACAGACCGGCACTGGCCGGGGACCACGCTTTGAGCAGTGCTGCTCTCGGTTGAAGACCGCCTCTCCCTGTACAAGGCATCACTCAGCATCTACTGTAAGGCCAGCAGCAACTGTCTGAAAATGTTGGGAATGGATTGGGGGTCCTTCCTCTTTGCAGTTTGTGCCAGGCTTGGCACCTGCTTAGAGATGGGGTTTCCCGGCCACTTCATCTGCTCCTTCCGCTGGTGCAGAGGTCTCTTTGCATGGAACAAAGTCAGAGGGATGCCTTTGATATGTGGCCAGTGCCGCCCTCCCTGATAAACTGTTGGTGGAGAGGCTGCGTGGAAAAGGCACTGACTTGAAGTCCCGTCCTTCTGTGTGTGAATCCTGGCTCCTGACTTTTACTTAACAGAATGGCAAGTCATTTAAAATCTTTGAGTCTGATTTTTCTCACCTGTAAAACTGGGTTAGGAGGGTAGTTGGGAGGACTGGCGGTGACAGTGGCGGGGCCATGGAAGTTGCTTAATAAGTGGTACTTTGATGACCGCTGTTAGAAGCTTGGGGAGAAAAACTATGAATCATATTATGAATGGAGAGATGCTATAGGAAATCAGCACACACTGGGAGCAATTTTAAGACCTCAGTGTCCACATTCGGAGGCCCATAAGATCAAACAAATAAGGGGGTTGCATTAGAAAAATTTCTATCTTTTTCTTTAGTTCAAAAATTGAGTGAATTTGCCTTTGTTAGACTATTACCCATTTTCACCACGAGGTGACAGCAAAGCACAACCCAGTGTCCAGCTCACTCATTCCAGCCACCCTGTTAATTCTCTTCAGGAACAGTATCCAGTGGGGAAGTGAGAAGCCCTAAGGACTCATGATTTCTGCCCTTTCTATCACAAGGGAGTCTGAGGAAAGACAGGAACCAGAACCACCAGAACCAAGGCTACGTAGTTCTATAGTGGAAATCCTGGTTTCTGAGTCCGACTGGGCTCCTTTAGCCCTATTTGCCTCCCTCCCTCCAGTGAGGTGGTCTTGGAAAGTGTGGCACCCCTGTTTGGGGGATGCTCACTTACCCTCCGAAATCTAGTAATGACACTTTCCTAGCTGGTACCTAGTTCAGCTGCTACGAGGAAGCCCTTGGCAGCTGGGAAACATGTTCATCTCTCTGGTCCTTTGATGCCTGGTTTTCTCACTGACCCAATATGAAGAGTAAAAAGACTTTGGCATTGCTTTTTTGAAATGGGGAGTTTGGGGCTCTGGGGCCCATCCAGGGTGGGCCTCACATGTGGGCACTGTAAATCCTATGAGATGTAATTTTAAAAGGCCCAAAAGCCTTTCTGTCTCAAAAATATCTCTGACTCCTTATATGATTGGTCACCTAATCAGATTTACTGACATATAATGAGCATAAATTCATTTTGGTTAACAAGAGTTTTAGAAAGCTTACAGACTTATAAATCCTCATAGGAAGTCATTCACCCCTTAGTATGAATTATTGAATCAGATTCTTTCCTCCTTAACAAACATTTAGTTGAAATCAGCTGCGTTGAGCTGGAAGTATTGATGGGATAGGGAGAACGAACAAAGGATAGTTGGAAGGCAAAAAAGATTTTGGAGAATGGGTCAGTATGGTGTTCATGCAAGGGGGCTGGTGGGGGGCGGGGATGGGGCCTTTTCACAGAAGAGTAACAAAACCAATTTTTTTCTACTTCATAATTTTTCTTGAAGCTGTCCAAGACCTAGTACCATGTTCTTGGCATGAACCATTCTTCCTCAGGATGTCCCAGGTTGATGAATAGTGACAGCGATTTCTGCCTATTTTCTTCCAAAGTCTTGGAAGGGCCTTTGTTAACTTTATCTTATTCTTCTGGTGTCCCAAAGGAACAAACACTAGGCAGAGATGGTTCTCTTCATTTTGAACATGATGTTCAAGCGACGTTTCCCAGTTGGGGACTGCTATCCTGGCTTACCCTACGTGTCCGCCCAGTCCTCATCTAGATCCTGTTCATCCCCTGTGTTGTGCTTTTATTTTTCTATCTCCAGGGATTTTTTTTTTAATGCTTTAGGGCTCTCTGGGTGTTTTTGGCTGGGCTGGTGTTATTTGATCTTCTCTCCCAAGTCGGAGGCAGGACTGAGGTGAGGCCTGGAAACCCTCTTCTTTCCTTTTAAGGTTATGCTTTGTCCCCTCTCTAGCTGTCACTTGTGGAACTAACTCCACACCCCTGTTGTCTATAGCAGTCCTCCTCCAGTACCAAGGTCCTATTTTACTACTGTAATCCATCAGTGAGTCAGGGCAGAGAGGAGCCATGTGGTTTGTCAGTGAGAGCGCAGGAGGAGGAAATGGGAGCTGCTCAGTGGTGGCATTATGTCATGACCAGGCTGGGATTGAAGTTTATGTCCACTGGAGTGGGGCTGGGACTCACCCCTGGGCTGGGGGAGGGCCACCTGAGCCATGGGTGTGCAGGACTTTTTGTCAACGGGCTGAATATCCTGGAGAGAGGTAAAAACAGCCAGCATGCAGACCAAGAGGTGTGGGAGCCTCCACTCAGCCTGCTCGAAGGAGAAGGGGTAGCTCATGTTCTGCTGAGGTGAGCTGAGGTGAGCTGAGCTGAGGTGAGGTGAGGCGAGCAGGGCTCTGTCTCCTGGAATCCATCCCTGTGCATCACTTTTGTCTCACATAATGTTTCCAATAAGGAGACTTACTGTCTGGTGTCCATCGGTGGTAGGTGTGGGTGTTGGAGAGCTCGCTGAGCTTCCCCAGCAGATGCATCGGTCATTCTTAGAGTAGCCACTAGGTGGCAGGCCCTGGACTTAAGTCAGAGCAGATGAAGCTTGGGGGAGAGGGATGGATATGTGGGAATGAACCCTAATTGTGACAGCTTATGAAGGCTGTGATAGAAAGACATTGGTCACCTCCTCCCTGTGCCTCCCAAGCTGCCATCTTCCCTACGGGGCGCCTAAGCTCATTGTCTTCTGAGAATGGGACATGGCAGACCTGCCTCTTCCTCATTCTCTGTGCTCCAACCCTCCCCCTTGACTTAGGTGTTGAGGACTTAGGGTTGGGTGAAGGTGGTGGTTAAGCAATGGAGGCTATTCTTCCCATCCCTTCCCCAAACACACACACACACACACACACACACACACTACTTTAGCCTCTGGTCCCTGACACAAAAGCCCTTTGTTCAGGCCAAGACTGCCCTGTCCCCAGGACTTTGTCTGGTTCCAAGTCCTGGGAACTCAGGCTTGTCTGAGTAGTGACGGGAGCAAACGGATCCTGACATACCGGGAGCTTCTCACCCCTTAGGTAGCTCTGGCACCAAAGTGTCATGGTCCCTCCCCCTGAGGGTGACCCAGGGTTCTTCTCAATCACCTATATTAGGCCATGCCAGAGCAGATGTCCAGGGCTGCCTCCTGGGGCTGGGACAGAAGCATGTCTACACACTGGGGTCAGAGTGGGTTTGGACAGCTCTTCCGGAGCCCATTGGGGTCAGTGGGTCTTACTTCTTTTGTCCCCCTGGGCCCTACAGACCTGAAGAGTATAACATGCTCACATAGTGCTTTCTTTGTGGGTGGAGGGCAGGGAAGCAGAGCATACCCCCATGGAGGGTGTCAGAATCTCGGGGGACTGGGTGAGGAGCGGGCTTGCAGGCTTGAACAAGCCCCCAGACTCTGGTTTTGGTCCATCCCTGTCTATGGCCAGTAGGCAGCCTTCACCCCCAGCATATTAAATGCATTTAAATTTTATTAAATATATCATCCATCTTTTCCATTGTAAACATAATACAGGCTCATTGATGAACATTTGGGAAAAAAAACTTTAAAAACCAAAGAAGAAAATAAAATTCCCCTATTCCTCTATCGCTTGGATTTGGATTTGGATGGAACTTCTGTATTTCCTTCTAGTCTTTTTTTGACATACATATATATATATGTGTGTGTGTGTATAGTTTTCATATATATACATATGTAGTTTTATAATTGGGATCATATGTATGTACAGTTTTTCCTGTTTGAAAAATGAACAGCGTCAGTATCTTTCACAGCGTTTAAGAGTCTTCCAAAGGGCCTTTCCAATAGCTCCAGAGCACACCGTTACCTGGCGATTCCTTAATGGAGTTCATCATTTTCCTATTGTCAAATACTTGGTAGTTTCCATTTTTTGCAATGATAAATGATTCTACGTTAACCTTTGTCCCTAAGTCTATTTCCTTTGGAGAAATCCTCTGCGTGGAATTACTGCGTCTAAGCTATGCACATTCCAGGGGCTTTGGCCACAGATTACCAGTCTCCACCACGGTCCCAGCAGGGTATGAGGGCAGAGGGTGGTTGGAGTGTCTCCAGCTGAGCGGCGACAGGGTGGGGGGAGGTCCGTGTGGATGGATGCGCATGTTTGCCGAGCCCCAGCCTGCGCGTGGGTTCCCTGGCCTGGCCTGTGGCCGAGGCTGTCTTCCTAGCAGGGCTTTAGATCACTCACTATGGCCCCCAAGGCATTTGGCTTCCTTTCCCTTAGGTCCGACATGAGAACAAGTGTGTGGCGCTGGAAAGGTGTCCCTGCTTCCACCAGGGCAGAGAGTATGCCCCAGGAGAAACCGTGAAAATTGACTGCAACACTTGGTGAGCCCCTGGGAGAGGCTTGCCTGGGGACCGAGCCATTGGGGTGGGGTGAGCGGGAGTGGGGACGCGGGAACTGACACAGCCACAGGGCCTCTGGCACTTGCCTCCAGCACCCTGGGGGAACATGGTTATTCTTTTTCCTTTTCTCTGTGCCACTGTTTCTCTATCTGTAAAGTGGAGGAGAATCTGTGTCCTCTCCTGTGCTGACCCTGCATAGACACTCTCCCGGAGAGTAGTGTTTCCAAGAAGGACCTTGGCCCATATGGGTCATTGCATGTGTGAACAAGCTGCCAAAAGACATGGGGTTTGGAAGGTCCCTCTCTGGACTCATACTGTCCTCTAAGCATACTGCAACTGTCCTTGTAATGGCATGGTTCAAAAAAGACCTTCTGAGGGAGGCTGGTTTTCTTCTTCTCTGTGGCCACCCTTCACTGGCTCACTCATCATGCCATGACTTCTGGGCTGTGCGCAGCTTCAGGGGAAGGCCCACGTGGACAGAGGTGGGAAGGGCTAGCACCTGGAAGGGGCTTAGCTGTCTCTCGGGCCTGAGGTCTGAGCTTACCACCTCTGATGCACAGAATGGGCTTCCTGATGTCAGCTCTGGTTACAGGGTGGTGGGGGATGTGCGCTGTGGCAGTGAGCAAATAACTAGATTTAAACAGAGCTATGTACACACAAAACCTCTCCTGGCAGAAGTTGATGGTTGATCACTGTTTTCCCAGCTCAGAACTTTCCTTCTGTTGTGTCTAGTTCTCCCGGTTCACCTCAGAGGGCTCTCAACCTCAGTGTCTCTGTTCTGTAGAGATCCCATGGCCATGGCCATTCTCAGCAACTTCCAGGGAGGCTGAACTTCAAGCAAATTCATAGCAGGGGGTCCTCAGAGCATCTGGGCTTCTTCCCCTGGCTGCCCGATCCCCTTGGGGGACCTGTTTGCTTCTTTGCTTCACTTTTCCCCTTGTAACAGGAGAGCAGCATGGCTTCCCTCTCTCCTCCTTGGCCTTGTGCTCTAAAAATGTGACCGTTTATGACTGCAAACTGCGTTCCCACATCCACACCCCACAGGTCCTTCACTTCTAGAGGCTTCCTGGAGGGTTGGGTGGCACCCCACGGCAATCTGTTCCTTCATTGTCTCTCGTTCCCCAATGCCCCGAAGAGCCCCCCACACCACAGTACCCAGCTGGTCATCCTGGCCATTACTGTTCCTAGCGTCTGTCGGGACCGGAAGTGGAACTGCACGGACCACGTGTGTGACGCCACGTGCTCTGCCATCGGCATGGCTCACTACCTCACCTTCGACGGGCTCAAATACCTGTTCCCCGGGGAGTGCCAGTACGTCCTGGTGCAGGTGAGAGTGAGGGAGGGCGGGGGTGCTGTCTGTCTCCCGGAGGGGCCAGGAGCTGCTGACTGCCCTTTGGGGGTTTCTGGGTCAGATTCTGCTGTTCTGTCTGTAGAAAGAGTCCTGGGGCTGATTTCTACTGCAGCAATTTTCCAGCCCATAAAAGAGGGGCCTGAAACTCAGAGCAATGGTCCATTTTCCTTCAGCTGACCTGGAGACTAGCGAGGATAGGGCAGAAGTTCCTTTGTTGACTGGGATGGGTGTGGGGGCAAGGCAACCACCAGCCCAAGTTAGCACCCACATGGAGTTAGAAAAACGCATCGGTTCCTTTTGGCAGACACAGCCTGTCAGGACGCACAGTGGGAAGGGGAGCCCAGGCTAGACTGAGCCCCCTCACCCTTACTGCTAGTGCCCTGGTGAGCGGCCCAGGACAGGACGGTTGGAATAATCTCTGGAGTCGGCTTCCTGCCCTATGATCCTATTGTCCGCCATTTCCATTTCCAACCTAGTGCAGTTCAGAAGGGGGGTGGGGTACAGAAAAGTCATATTGCCCAGGAAATCCTAGCTGGTGAGTAAGGGCACCGGCCCCTCTACCTCCCTCTCTCCACCGTGTGGACTCCTGTAAGCTCCTCTTGCTGGTTGACACCAAAGTGAGTAAGCAAGGAGGTATGAGTGCTTTTCTCATGAGGGATGAGACAACTTGACTGTGAAGCTTTAAACAAATGTGGTCTCTCTGTCTCCATTCTCTGGAGGAGCGGTAGGAGCTTGGCGTGGTCTAAAGGGAGGACCACAAACCCCTAGGAGCCTCAGCCCCAGAGACAGAGCTGTGGGGCCCCATGAGTCAGGCAGTGAGGGTGCCTGAGCATGCATGTCTGCAGAGCATGCTGGGAGTGGGGCGGAACGGGCAGCAGCACTGAGGCGCTGTGCGCAGAGCATGCTGGGAGTGAGCAATAACACCAACTAACCGAGCCTCTATCTCCCATGCCCCAGTGTGGCCCCAGAGAGGCATGCAGTGTATTGGGGACACAGGGCATGTACATCATGAGATGGTTTTACTGACACTTATGAACCTGGCATGTATTCTGGAACTTTGCTGCAGATTATATATGGCAGCCCGTCTTTTGATTATCTGCCTCCCAACCTTGGTAGCAAAAGATGAGGTACACCAGCCCTAGAACTCAACCACCCAGCCGATTTCAAATATGAGCATCCAGAAAACATGACTAGACTAATTCAGTGCCATGAGAAGTAGCTGGCCAGATCTACTGCTCCCCAGCTTTTCCCTGCCCAGACAAAGCTTTCCCAAGTGGGCCAGTTTTAGAGTCCTTTCAAATTGTGCTTCTTTGTGAGTTGCTTGTTTTCCTTCATAGCTAGTCCTTTTGTCCCTTCTGATACTTTGTCCTGGATCCTCCCTTTTCTCCCTTCTTCCTTATCAAGACTTGACTCTTTTTTTTTTAAAGATTTTATTTATTTATTTGACAGAGAGAGAGAGAGAGCGAGAGCAGGAACACAAGCAGGGGGAGTGGGAGAGGGAGAAGCAGGCTTCCCGCTCAGCAGGGAGCCCGATGTGGGGCTCGATCCCAGGACCCTGGGATCATGACCTGAGCTGAAGGTGGATGCTTAATGACTGAGCCACCCAGGCGCCCTGACTTGACTCTTTTTTAGCCAAATCTCAGCTGATGACAAGAACCATGTATAAAGCATCTGTATCTTTGTTCCCTCATTTACCCTCCACAATCCCATTAACTCAACACAGACCCATTTAACTTAATCCCAGTATTGGCTGATTCTGTCTTTTAGAGGGACAGATTATGTGTGTGCATGTTTATGTGTGTGTGTGGGGGGTGTGAAAGAGGTAAGTGACTTGCTCAATGTATCTAATAAGTGGCAGAACCAAGGCTCACACCTTTTCCTGAGTGTCTTTTTTTTCTCCTGTCATACCACAGCAATAGTCACCATGGGGAGATATTTGCTAGAAATGTGTCCCTCCTTCCTTAATCTTCTATGCAACTGACCAGCAAGGGACCAGCACTTCTTCATCCTCTATTCCCAACCAGAGGTGGTAGCTCAGCACCATGGAGCTGTGTCAAATGACCTTTGGTTACATTTCTGGGCCAGCAGTCCAGAGGGATTCAATCAGAATTGAGAGCCACAAAGTGCCAATGTGGTCAAACTGTCCTAGTTAGCTGGGTAAGACTAAGGACTAACAGGTTCTAGGTAGGGGCCTTTAGGCTGATATGTTCAGCAAAGCATACCACAGGCCATTTCCCTCTCTCCCTCTCTCCCTCCTTCTCTTCCTCGTGCTTGCATTCTGGTTCATATGTAATGGCTGAAGATGATAAACCTGTCCGTTCTCTCCCCACCCCCATCTCGTTCTCTTTCCCTTTCTCTCAATTTCATTCTCTCTGTCCCTGTCACACATGCACGCACACGCACACACACATGTGCATGGAATGGTAACATCCTTTAACACGTATCCTTCAATGGTCTGAGATGATGAGATATCCATCTTCTGATCTGGGGAGAGGTAGCAGAGATAATATTTCTCTCCTGGCACCCCCTTTCTCCAGGATTACTGTGACAGTAATCCTGGGACCTTCCGGATCCTGGTGGGGAACGAAGGGTGCAGCTACCCTTCAGTGAAATGCAAGAAGCGGGTCACCATCCTGGTGGAAGGAGGAGAGATTGAACTGTTTGATGGGGAGGTGAGTGCCAGCCTTATCCCCTCCACCCTCATACCCCCTTTGTTCTTCTGTCAGCTGATTAAGAGCAGGTATCAAGCATTGTTTAGAACTTGTGTGATGGGATATTGTACAGCCATTAAAGAGCGTGAGGTAGAGCTGTATCATGTGACCTTGACATAATCTATGAGAAGAACAAGTTGCAGATGACTATGGATAATGCAGTCCCATTTTAATAAAATGAAGTGCGGAGATGTGTGTGGAAAAGAACGTGTAACTATATCTGCCAAAGAATAGTGCTTACCTCTGGAGGGTGGAGTGGGGATTGGAGGGCAGGAGGCCTTTCCCTTTCATATAGGTATCTATATATTAAATATATAGATATAAACATACACAAATATTATATATACACATACCAATATACACACATGCACCCATGTATACACACGATATACACATATCATACATACACGTGTACATATACACACATGTGTATGTACCATACACATAATACATATATATCATATCCACACATGCACATACATATACAATATACACACATTCATACACATATGTGCGTATTTAACATACACATATCACATACGTGTATACACATATACACGTACACATGTAATATATACATACATATGTATACACATACATATATAATATATAAGTAGCATGTATACATATATCATACACCATATACACATATATATAATATAAACATAGATCACATATACACATACATATCTATCATATCTACATATCTATACATCTATCACATACATGTATATCATATATACATATGTACATATACACACATACATGTGCACATGTAATTTGTACATATATAATATATATACAAATATACACATCATATATATACACATAAATGACATATACACAAATATATACGTATACATTATATGTAACACACATAAACATTTATTTTGGGAAGTAATGGTGTTTTGGGGGATTTTTACCTTATGTTTTCCAGTTCTTTTCAGATAAAATATTTTTAAGGGAGCTCAAAGGGAAGTAAAGAGATTCAGTCCTTGTGTACTAAGAGTTTATGAAGTGGTTCTCAGAAGGGCACAGAAGAACCACCTAGCATCTTAGTTATTTATGTATTAGAGAGTGCGCGAGAGAGAAACAGCATGAGAGGGGAGAAGGTCAGAGGGAGAAGCAGGCTCCCCGCTGAGCTGGGACCCTGATGTGGGACTCGATCCCAGGACTCCAGGATCATGACCTGAGCCAAAGGCAGTCGCTTAACCAACTGAGCCACCCAGGCGCCCCAAGAATCACCTAGCATCTTAAGATACTGACCCTGGAGTCCACCCTGAGATTCTGACTCATAGGTCTGGGTGGGACCCCAGAATCTGCATGTGGAGTGCCAGGGAGTGCCAGGCTCTGGGCTCAGACCTCTCCTGGTATCTTCATTTTGTTCCACGGTCTCATCCCTGCCTTCTTGCAAATATGCACCACTGATCTCAGGGGATTGGGGGGAGAATTCCCCATTATTGACTGTGGGTCAGCAGTGTCGACTCTTTCAAAGGATGGATGACCGTGGTGATATCGAATAGGAGATGCGCACTTAAGATTAGCTCTGCATGTGGTATGTCACTAAGGAGAGAACCCTTGCAAAGGGGTGACAGGCCCTTAGCAATGACTTCAATTTTACAAATTAGTCAGCCAAACATGCTGAAATGGGCTCTAAGTATTCAGCATTGGCGACAGTTGTGCTAAGTCAAGGGCTCAGGTCAGAGTCCTTCTGGAAGCTGAAATCTGTGATTTCTGCCATGGTCTCCCTGTTCTGTCAGCAGTGACTTCTGGTGACAGGGACTCTGGGGAGCGGGAAAGGGGGAAGGAAAGGGAAGAGTCTAGTGCTCATTTATATAAACGGATAGATTTTTACATGAATTGCCTAGAGATGCTTCAAATCATATTCATGTTAAAACCAATTTAGGGGACCACATGCATTTAATGATCAAGTATCAAAAATCATTTTTTGGTACAGAAATGGCCAATCTCCTAATTATGATTTTGCTGCCACCTCTGCTGTCATCCGCTAGTCATAGGATTCTTGGCCAGTGATAGGCAAAATGGACCCAGAAACATCCAGGCAGGGTGCTGGCCTGGAAGGGACATGCTCTGACCGGGTGGGGCAAACGGCCTGTGGTTCCGGAGGGCTGTGGTGGCAGGCAGGGGTGCGGGGTAGAGGGAGGAGTCAGTTACTCCTGCCTGCCCTCCACTCTCCCTGTTCTCATGCTTTGTCATCCTTCAGGTGAATGTGAAGAAGCCCATGAAGGACGAGACCCACTTTGAGGTGGTGGAGTCGGGTCAGTATGTCATCCTGCTGCTGGGCAAGGCACTCTCTGTGGTCTGGGACCACCGCCTGAGCATCTCCGTGAGCCTGAAGCGGACATACCAGGTCAGGGGATTTTCTGTTTCCTCTTCATCTTGTCTGTGACTTACTGTTTGCACCTTCCTCAGCCCACTGGCCTGCCCACCGTTGCGGGTGAGCGTGGGTGGTCCTCCAGCCCGGTCTCCCTCCTGACACAAGTATGACCATGGATTCCAGGTCCCCGGAGTCAGCTTTGGCTGTTTTCCTGAGTTAGCCTCATGTAGGAAAGATGGTGGGTGTCCCCCCACCCCCCCAACCCAGCAAACAGTTCCTTGACTAGCCTTGCTAGACATGCAGTTTATATCCACAAAAGAAGGAAACGAAAGATCAGGCAACAGCTTTTCTTAAGGTTTCTTAACCTGAAGAGGCAAACTGATCACGTACACTATTATGATAACCCTGCAAAATATTTTGGGGTGTGGCCTTGCCATCGAGCCATCGACCAGCCCGGTTTGAGAGCTATTTGCAGAACTGCTGATACCCTGCTTTTGTGAAAGTGATGGTATTTGTGGCCAGGTTCTGACAGCGTGTTGGGACTTTGTTTTTCTAACTGATGAGTGTGGGACAAGTGCTCTGTCTACTCTGGTGGCTGATTTAGTCTCAGGGGCATATCTGACAGCACCGGTCATCTCAGCTGCGCTGAGGTGAGGCTACATGGCCCTTACTTCTTGTGGCCACCCATTCTCTTTCTGGAAAGCATTAACAATTCACGCAGTCGTTTATTCACCAAATCCTTACTAAGTTCTAGTATGTGTCAAGCACTGTTCTGGGCACTGTGGATAAAGTAGGGAAAAAAACCATATATACATATATATACACACACACACACACACATATAGTGTATATATAATATAGATATTGTTATTATGAATAATATATATTATTATATATACACATATATGTATCTATATATGTATCTACACATCCATACCCACATGTACATATATGGGTGTGTATATATATATATGTTTTAACTTGTCTTAGTTTCCTGTTGCTGCTATAACAAACTACCACAAACTTAGTGGCTTAAAACAGCAACATAAATTTATTATCTTAAGGTTCTGGAGGTCAAAAGTATAAAGCTGGTTGGCAGGGCTTCATTCTCCTGGAGGCTTTAGGGGAGAATCCGGTTTCTTTGCCTGGTCTAGCTTCTGGGGCCTGCCCACATTCCTTGGCCCATGGTCCCATCCTCCACCTTCAAAACGAACAGCACAGCCTCTTCCAATCTCCCTCTCTGCTCCTGTCACCTCACTCTCCTTACTCTGACGCCTCCTCTGCCCCTTGTAAGACCCTGTGATTATCCCGAGCCTACCTACATTGTTCAGGACCACCTCTCCATCCTGAGATCCTTAACCTAATCACATCTGCAAAGTTCCTTTTGCCCTGTGTGGATTAGGACGTGGACATCTTTGGGGGGGCGCATGGTGTTGCCCACCACAACCCTGGTGGAGATCATATTCTAGTGGAGCTATTATTTTAGCTTGGTTGGTCCAATAAGACCTGTCTGCAAAGGTGATATAGCAGAGCCTTCAGGGAAGGGAGGGAGTGAGTCATATAAATATCCAGACAAGAGAGTTTAGGCAGGTGGAATAACATGAGCAAAGGCCCTCCTGTGGATGGTGTTTGGAGTGTTTGAGCAAGGAGGCCAGTGTGGCTAGAGAGGAGGGGCTGGGATGAGTGGTAGTTTACAAGGACAGGAGCCATACTCTGGGGGCTATGAGGACTTTTGTTCAACAGTGAGAACATTCTTACGTGTTTCCCAATAAGTTCACCCTTGTACCAAACCAAATCTGAAATAGAACAAGTCACATCTCTCTGTGCCAAGACAGGGCTCTAAATACGTTTCAAGAGCATTGCACTGTTTCTTTTCCAGTCCAGATATTTCTAGTTCTTTACCTAGTCCTTATGTGACGGTTTCTGTTCATTCAGTAATGACTTGTTCGGGACCCGTAGCTGCACACACGTGCATGTTGTACTCATGAGAGGTGAACATGGAGACACATGAGATATGATGTCGACCCGGGTGGCATTCAGTATAGGCAGAATCCTGGCCAGCTTGTTCTGGACAGACTGCGGTCATTCAGATAATGGGCTCGCCTGTCCGCAGTAAAGTAGGACCAGAACATTCCCTCTTTGGACCTGGACACTCTCATTGACATAATGTTGAAGCAGCTCCTCTCTCTGCTCAGCGCATTACTGGGGAGAGAGATGATTTATCCTGGAGCGACCAGGGCCAAGGCTTCCTGATTTCCACCTCCGCCCTTGACGGACTGTGGGATGTGGGCGGGTTGCCGTCTTCATGAATAACCTTTGTTTAGCTTTAAGATGGGCTGCGTGAGGAAGCCTGGGAGAGACCACGGCGGGGACCTGGCTTTGCTGATTGCCCTGGTCTGCTTCTGGGTCTCTGTCCTCATCCCTCTGCTGGCCGCCCCTTCTCTGATGAGCCTGCCCCCCTGTTGCCCCAGGGAGCCCTCCTTTTCCCAAATCAGAGAGTTTGCCCTGAGGTTTATGATGCTCATGATCTCATCTTGTCTGTCAGGAGCGGGTGTGTGGCCTTTGTGGGAATTTTGATGGCATCCAGAACAATGACTTCACCAGCAGCAGCCTCCAGGTGGAAGAGGACCCGGTGGACTTTGGGAATTCCTGGAAAGTGAACCCGCAGTGTGCCGGCACCAGCAAAGTATGTCTGGGCTCTCCGTGTGGCCCAGAGCCACGAGGCCTGCTGCCCGGAACGTCCCCACCCATCTCATGGGGGCTGGAGGGGTGGGGTGGGGTGTGGGGTGGTATGAACAGCCAGGTGGCAGGGCTGGCCAGGAGGGTCTCTTGGATCCTTTTGGGTTGACTGACTGGAGGTCCGTCTGTGTCCTCTTGCCCTGCTCCTCAGGTGCCCCTGGACTCGTCTCCTGCTGTCTGCCACAACAACATCATGAAGCAGACGATGGTGGACTCCTCCTGCAGGATCCTCACCAGTGATATTTTCCAGGACTGCAACAGGCTGGTGAGGGCTTGGGGGTAAATGGAGGCAGAAGAGTGCAAAGGGTTGGCCCCGTGGCTCGGGCACTTGGAGCATGAGCTTCGCACTGAGGATGCCACCTTGGAGGCTTGGAAATGATCTATATCATCACGTCAGCTCTTTACTCCCTTTCTTGGCTTCAGGCTGGGAAACAGAAAGCATAGTGGCCCGTGTGGGAGGAGGGCGATGCCGGTGAATCATTTTTCCTCCCACGCAAGGTGTAGCTCTTCTGGGCACCTGCCAGTGCTTCTCTTTTGGCTCAGTCTTAGGGCTTGTCCTCCACCAAATGATCTTGTTTCCCACACAAAAGCCAGGATTTCATCTTCCTGTTCCTGCCTGGCCTGAGCACCCTCTGCCCTCACAAAACCCTTGAGCTCCGGCTTCTTGTCTGACAGAAACTCTTCTCTGGCCTAGACTCTAGGGATTTTGAGGCCTCCTTTTATGACCTCTTTTCAGGTCTTTATCTCAAATGGCGACAAGCAGTTCCCCAAAGTTGAACTCACGTTCTCTCTGTACGTGCAGATGTATGTGGGTGTTTGTGTGGGTTCGTGTACATAGTTACATATATACATGGACACAGCCACATACACACATGCTGCCCCGTGGCACCACACGTGGGAGCGACTGGCTGAATTCCTGTACCTCAGCGCTCCTTCTCTTCCCATCCCCTGATTGGTAGTCCCTGAGGATGCTCCAGAGAGTATACAGAAGTGCCCGGTTAGGTGGAAACCCTGGGCATCTGAGTTGGAGGAATGCCGAGAGCCAGGCGGCCAGGGAAATCAGGATTGCTGGAATGTCTTGGACACAATGACCCACTTAGTGTCTGGATTCATTCCTATCACCACTACCTTGGAGAAGGCCCGTGTGGGCAGCTGTGTGTGTGGGGGCGGGGGAGGTGGGAAATGGTTACTGTGGTTCAGTGTGGGTGGGGGGTGGGTGGGCTTGGGGGCAGAGTCCAGGGGGCCCAGGCCAGCCCAGCTGTCTAGCGGAATAGCACCACAGCACCTCAGCGAGGCAATGTGAGCAGTCCTAATGTGTGTCCTCCTTCACTTTGCTGAATGAGGCAAGGGAGGAAGGTGACCAGCTTGTATGTCTGTTTGTTTTATGTCGAAACACCCAAACAGCCATGAGGCCGGGAGTGGGTTATGGGGATGGCTGGCTAGTGGAGCAGGTATGTGGAAAGATGGATCGAAGAGAATGTTCTGGAAAATTCTAAGGCATATTACATTCTGTGGAAGGCCAGCAGCACTCCTGTGTTCAACTTTTCTTATTGGAGTCCAGATGAGAAGCTGGGAATTACGCCTCTGTACCCACTCCCTGTTTGGGCCACTGACCAGCATGTCTCCTTCCACCCGGGGCCCCATTGCCCTACCCTGACCCCCAGAATGTTCTCGCCCACCGAGAGCCAGAGTTGCTAAGTGCCCAGGCCTAGGTCACCACGAGGCTCCCTTGCAGGTGGACCCTGAGCCCTACCTGGACATTTGCATCTACGACTCTTGCTCCTGTGAGTCCCCCGGGGACTGCGCCTGCTTCTGTGACGCTGTTGCTGCCTACGCCCATGTGTGTGCCCAGCACGGCAAGGCGGTGGCCTGGAGGACAGCCACTCTGTGTCGTGAGTCCTCATGTCCCTTGTGGTGGCACGTAGCCTCCCTCAGACTTTAAAACCTCAAAGTGGGGGTGCAGGAGGACTCCTTTGTGGGAGAGAAGACAGAGCGCCCATCTGGGGTTGGATGGCCGAGGCCTGAAGGGAGTTAGGACATTGATGTGAGTGAGGAGGGATGGGGGACAGCGATTGAAGACATCAATATGTAGAAGAATTCCAGAAGAGGGGGAAGGTGGAGCAGTGATGAAGAGAAGAGGGAAGTCAATATAGTGATTAAATTCAGTATCTTTAATTAGATGCTATTATATTTGCCAGTGTGAATGAGCAACACATACTTTTCTATAGAGTCTTTCTTCCTCGAGTGTGAGCAGTTGATTGTTTTTTTTTTTTTTTAAAGATTTTATTTATTTAAGAGAGAGAGAATGAGAGAGAACACATGAGAGGGGATAGGGTCGGAGGGCAAAGCAGACTCCCTGCCGAGCAGGGAGCCCGATGCGGGACTCGATCCCGGGACGCCAGGATCATGACCTGAGCCGAAGGCAGTCGCTTAACCGACTGAGCCACCCAGGTGCCCCAGCTGATTGTTTTTATATGGTAAACTGATTCAGAACCATTTGGTTCCTGGTTAGGTGCTTTATTTATTTATCTTTTTGAAGATTTTATTTATTTGAGAGAGAGAGTGCAAGCAGGGGAAAGAGGAGAGGGAGAGGGAGAAGCGACTCCCCACTGAACAGGGAGCCCGACCCAGGACTCGATCCCAGGACCCTGAGATCATGATCTGACCTGAAGGCAGATGTCTGACCGAATGAGCCACCCAGGCGCCCCCCGGTGAGGTGCTTTAAAACCCTGGCGGCCTCGAATACTGGTGACTGCCATGCTGCTTAGTTCCCCGCCATCACCGTCGCCTCCCCCGGGGCCATCACCCCCGTGGGTCTCACCACCATCTCTCTGGAGGACTTGGGTGCAGTCCTGGCTTCTCGGGTTGCACAGACCGATTGTGTTCTGTCTACACAGCCCAGAGCTGCGAGGAGAGGAATCCCCACGAGAATGGGCATGAGTGCGAGTGGCGCTATAACAGCTGTGCCCCTGCCTGTCCCACCACGTGCCAGCACCCTGAGCCGCTGGCGTGCCCCGTGCAGTGTGTCGAAGGCTGCCATGCACACTGCCCTCCAGGTAGGGCGCCTGCCCCGGCGGGCTGGGCTGGGCTCTCAGGAAGGGCGCTTCCCCCTCGTGCTCCTCCTCGGCCTCGCCCCTCGCTGCCCTGTCCCCATCCCTGCCCCTTTGGCCCTGCTTCCAGGTGGCCTTTCATCCAGGCCAGGCCAGCCAGGCTTTTGTCAGGTTGAGCTCCTGTGCAGTGTGCTGGGGCACCCCTATTCACGGGCTTATCACCGAGAGCACTTTCTGATAGAAGGTTCTGCCAGGATGGGAAAGCTCTGCTGAAGTGGAAAAGTTCCTCCTGTGTCTGAGGAATTGAATTTTCAGTTTTGTTTAGTGTCAATTCACATTTAAATTTAACTCGTTGCCTGTGGCTCCTGGCAACTCTAGGGGGTAGCACAGACGTGGAGTCATCAGCTATATTCTTTGCTGGTGTGAAATGACCCTTGGAGAGAAGATTTCATTTGTCCTGAGGCTTGGGTGCGGTGAGGGAGGGTGAAGGAAGACCCCTGCCCGGTGTGGCAGAGGGATAAATCAAGGCCCAAAGAGGGAAAGTTGCTCCCTAAGTGCTGAGGTGCCCCTTGGGGGAGGCAGGCAAGAACCAGCTTCCGGGATGGGCCCCTTAAGTTAAAACCGAGTCTTCCTTGTGGGAAAGGTGAAGTTTTGCCTGCTAACGAGGGATGTGTCATGCAGGGAAAATCCTGGACGAGCTTTTGCAGACTTGCATCGACCCTGAAGATTGTCCTGTGTGTGAGGTGGCTGGTCGTCGCTTGGCCCCGGGAAAGAAGATCACCTTGAACCCCGATGACCCCGAGCACTGCCAGATTTGGTAAAACAGACCCCCTGGTGTTTGAAGTGAAGGGTCTCACTCTCTTCTCAGGGTCCTGCTCAGGGAAGAACTCTGCTGTGTGGATTGAGAAGTTGAGTGTTGGTTTTGTTTTATTTCTAGAATTTGCCTCTCTTTCTTTAAGAACAGACCACATTGCTTCCCCAGAAAACACCTCTTAAGAGGCTGGGGTTTTTAGCCTCTTCTCACTTAAGGAAGGAGGTACTCTTACTGCCCCTGGAGGTCACATCTAGTCCAAGGACAGGTGCCTTTGGAAGTCAAATTTCTTCTTTACTCAGAGCCCTAACCCCTTCGTGTGACATAGACACCCTGGGGCCACAGCCGAGGTCCCCGGATGGGACTTTCATATTTGGGAGGGAAGACACTCATCACTGCACCCCGGGCTCTCACTCGGATTGCCTCTGGGAACTGGCCTTTGTGGAGGTGAGAAGGAGTCCTCAGGGTGGGCTCTGAGTTTTCTGAAGCTCTGCTCCCAATTAGGGAACATGTATTCAGACGTTGATGTGTTTAACACCACACCCTGACACTGATAGAGCCTTATGGGAACTTGAACTTGAGAACTTAAATTTTCTGGGGAAGGGCTGTGGCCACAGCTGCCAGAATCAGATCCTGCTGCCGCCATCTGTACAAACAAGGGGGAACACTGCCTGGGGTAAATTTTCTAGCAGACACAGGAAACTAGAAAGTATGTCACTCATGCATTGTTAACGAAGGATTGAAGCAATAAATCGTGTGGGCCACGGGGAAGTAGGAATTAACTTCCGGTAAGATCCTGCCTGCCTTCCTTCCCCATGTTGAAACAGAGGCTGTAAGGAATAAAGAAGGGGATGAATCCAACACTGGCTTGGGGTTCTGAGCCACACAGGCATGAGAGCTTAGAGCCCTCTCCCAACCTCCCCCTGCTGGCCCGTGGGGAAGGGCAGCTACCAGGGTGCATATCTTGGCTTCAGACAGCTGTGGACGGTAATTCCAAAGCAGGCTGGGGACATCACCTGGGAGGGAAGCCACAGGGGACGCTTCTCAGGGCTCAGGGCACTGCTGCCTCTCGGCTTTACAGGGGGTGCTGAAGGCAAGTTACTTCGAAGGCAGAGCATCAGAATAGGAGAAAGTCCTGGCCTCTATGGGTCTCTCCCATAGGGCAACTTGATTTCACCTGTGGTCTGGCATACCTTGCCATTTCTGAGACACTGGTGAGGAGTGACCAGAAGGGACTGGAAACTTGGCCTGGTAGTGCTGGAATTTATGGGAGGGCAAAGGCTCTGCTACAGACTTGGGGTATGTGCTTGGGGCTCGGTGCAGGGCCTAGCCTCTCCCTGGCACACGACAGGTGCTCACCACATGGTTGTTGGAGGAATGATCGAGCCACTGTCTTTTCCCCTAACATCTTGGACCTTCCTGAATACTATTTCCAACTTTGTTCTGGGATAAAGTTGGGATTTTGAATCTTTGTTCATCTTTCCAAAATGTTTTCATTCCACTTTTTTCTGTTTTTCTTAAGGCCCAGTGTATTAAACATGGTACAACATTTATTCAGCTTAAATTTTGGTACAATAAATGCGGTAAAGCATTTATCTTCAATAGGACATTCACATGCCTTGGCCAGCATCAACATTTTAGAGCGATATTTGTTTTTGGAGACACCTGGGAGAGAGTTTGGATTAGAATTAAATATTTATGCTGCTAGAGGTGTAGGTTGAAAAGACATTGACTTTGAAGGACTGTGTGGATGGCCTAGAAGCAAGAAAGAGTCTTCCTCAGGTGCTACGAGGGGTTGGAGCTTTGGCTTCTAGAATAAAGGGAGGCCTTTGCTGCATGTGTAGGGGTGCTATTTGGGGACCTATGTTAAAAAATGATGTGCCACTTGGGTAGGGGAGTGGTCTCTGGGAGCTCAGCTCAGGTAGGCCCGGCAGGTCATTCTCTGGGAAGGTTGGAATGGTCTAGATAAGGCTGAGAAGTGCCCAGAGGTCCTTCCTGAACCATTTCTGGTTTTCTCTCCCTACTGCAGTCATTGTGAGGGCGTCAACCTCACCTGTGAGGCCTGCAGGGAACCTGGAGGCCTCGTGGTGCCCCCCACGGAAGGCCCCATTGGCTCCACCACCCCATATGTGGAGGACACTCCAGAGCCACCTCTCCATGACTTCTACTGCAGCAAGCTTCTGGACCTGGTTTTCCTGCTAGATGGCTCCTCCAAGCTGTCTGAGGACGAGTTTGAAGTGCTGAAAGTCTTTGTGGTGGGCATGATGGAGCGTCTGCACATCTCCCAGAAGCGGATCCGCGTGGCCGTGGTGGAGTACCACGATGGCTCCCATGCCTACATCGAGCTCAAGGACCGGAAGCGACCCTCGGAGCTGCGGCGCATTGCCAGCCAGGTGAAGTACGTGGGCAGCGAGGTGGCCTCCACCAGCGAGGTCTTGAAGTACACACTGTTCCAGATCTTCGGCAAGATCGACCGCCCTGAAGCGTCCCGCATCTCGCTGCTCCTCATGGCCAGCCAGGAGCCCCCGAGGCTGACCCGGAATTTGGTCCGCTACGTGCAGGGCCTGAAGAAGAAGAAAGTCATTGTGATCCCCGTGGGCATCGGGCCCCATGCCAACCTCAAGCAGATCCAAAACATCGAGAAGCAGGCCCCTGAGAACAAGGCCTTTGTGCTCAGTGGTGTGGACGAGCTGGAGCAGCGAAGAGACGAGATTATCAGCTACCTCTGTGACCTTGCCCCGGAAGCACCTGCCCCTACTCAGCACCCCTCTATGGTCCCGGTCACTGTGGGTCCGGAGCTCTTGGGGGTTCCCTCATCGGGACCCAAAAGGAACTCCGTGGTTCTGGATGTGGTGTTTGTCCTGGAAGGGTCGGACAAAATTGGTGAGGCCAACTTTAACAAGAGCAGGGAGTTCATGGAGGAGGTGATTCAGCGGATGGACGTGGGCCAGGACAGCATCCGTGTCATGGTGCTGCAATACTCCTACACGGTGGCCGTGGAGCACACCTTCAGCGACACCCAGGCCAAGGCGGAGGTCCTGCAGCACGTGCGGGAGATCCGATACCGGGGCGGCAACAGGACCAACACCGGGCTGGCCCTGCAGTACCTGTCTGAACACAGCTTCTCTGTCAGCCAGGGGGATCGGGAGCAGGTCCCTAACCTGGTCTACATGGTCACAGGAAACCCCGCCTCTGATGAGATCAAGCGGATGCCTGGAGACATCCAGGTGGTGCCCATTGGAGTGGGCCCTCACGCCGATGTGCAGGAGCTGCAGAGTATTAGCTGGCCCAATGCCCCCATCCTTATTCAGGACTTTGAGACGCTCCCCCAAGAGGCACCTGATCTGGTGCTGCAGAGGTGCTGCTCTGGAGAGGGGCCGCAGCCCCCCACCCTCGCCCCCACCCCAGGTCGGTGGGCACCTTGCCTGATGTGGGGGCTGCTGAGGGCTGGTGGAGGTGCAGTTCTTGGGTTCAATCTTGCTTCCCTGCTCTGTGCCTTCAGTCAAACCCTGGCCTTTAGAGGGCCTTGTTTCCTCACCTCCCAGCCAGGGAGTTGCATCTGTGATCTTTTGGCGGCAGGAGGATCTTTTCTTATTGAGTGTGCTTGTAAATTCAAAGGTTACTCGAGGCTATTGTTAAAATGTGAACAATGTCAAGGATATAGAGTGAAAAATACAAGTCTTGCTTTATCACACAGCCTCATCACTACCCAATCCCATGCCTTGCTTGGAGGTAACCTGTTAAATGTAGTGGCTCTCAGCTTTGACCACGCTGGATGGATACAATCACTTAAGTAGCTGGTGATCTCTGGGGCAAGGCCAGGAAGTTAGGTGACAGGTTTAACCCTCGGATTCTGGAGCCGGACCACCTTAGTTTGAAATTCAACTCTTGCCCCTTACCAGCTGGGTAATTTGGGGCAATTTATTTTTGGTAATAATTTGGGGGTAATTTTGAGCGAGTACCTCTGTGTATATGTCTGCTCATCTGTAAAATGGGGATAACAATAGTGCTTGTAAAATGCTTATAACAGTACTCAGCACATAGCCAAGTGCTCAAAAACTGGTTGCCACCAGAGCTAGGTGACTGCCTTCTTAACTGATGCTAATGTCTAATCAGGTCCTAGTTCTTGAGCAGAGTGTTCAAGACATTCCTTGGAGTATTCGGGACCATCCAGAATAACTAACTTCTTTTTTTTCCTAAGAGCTTTATTGTTTTTTTTAATTGAAGTATAATTTACACACAGTGTCATATTAGTTTCAGGTGTACACCATTGTGATTCAACAATTCTACACATTTCTCAGTGCTCATCACGATAAGTGTGCTCTTAATTCCCTTTACCTATCTCACCCCTCCTCCCTACCTCCCCTCTGGCAACCACTAGTTAGTTCTCTGTAGTTAAGAGTTTGTTTTTTTCGTTTGTCTTTTTTTTCTTTGTTTGTTTTGTTTCTTGAATTCCACATATGAGTAAAATCATATGGTATTTGTATTTCTCTGACTTATCTCACTTAGCATTAGGTCAGCCCTTTAGTTCTATCCACGTTGTTGCAAATGGCAATACTTCATTCTTCTTCATGGCTGAATAATAGTACAGTGTGTGTGTGTGTGTGTGTGTATTTATACCACATCTTCTTATCCACTCTCTATGGATGGACACTTGGGCTGCTTCCCATGTCTTGGCTACTGTAAATAATGCTGCTGTAAACAAGAGGGATGCCTATATCTTTTCGAGGGTGTGGAAAAAAAGGAATCCTTGTGCACTGTTGGCAGGAATGCAAATTGGTGGAAAAGAGTATGGAGGTTACTCAAAAAGTTAAAAATAGAATTACCATATGATCCAGTAATTCCACTATTGGGTATTTACCCAAGGAATGAAAGACTAACACCAGAATAACTTTCTTTAAACGTCTCCTGATCCTCACACTTGTTGTAAGTGCCTTTGTGTCTTGGTTTTGGTTTTAACCAGAGCCACAGATTTATTGACATTCTTGTGGTATTTGTGCTGAGGAGAACAGTAGTAGCATCGTCTTATCAAATCTCGGGATGGCTTTTTGGCCAGAGGTTTTTTCTGCACTGTGATCATGGCTCTGCCCAAACATTACCACGAGTGCCAGTCATGTACAGCTGGACCACCTTACAGCACCTTCACCGGCCCTACCACCTCACGGCACACAAGCTCGTTCCCCAGCCCTCAGCTGCCACTCCATCTCCTTTAGCCATCCATCTCCCTGTTGTGCCGTTCTGGTATTTTGTTCAGTTCCAGAAGAGTTGCAGCTTCCAGTTACTGAGGGAGCCAATGCCTCTTGCTTTCATCTGTAGGCATATAAACTGCCTTTCCAGTATGTCCAGACCTGGGGCACTCATGGGCCCCTCTCACTCCTCCCGGGTCCGTGTTCCCACTGTGCAGGACCAGTGGAGACACCCTCCCCTTTGTGGTGCCGAGCGGCTGGCAGCATGCTGCTTGCCCTTGGATGTGCTGTGCACTGCAGGGGGCCTGGCAGCCAGCCCCTGTGTGCTCACCCTCTGCTCTCTTCACAGACTGCAGCCAGCCCCTGGACGTGGCCCTCCTCCTGGATGGCTCCTCCAGTTTTCCCAATTCTTACTTTGAGGAGATGAAGAGTTTTGCCAAGGCTTTCATTTCAAGAGCTAATCTAGGTAAGTGGTGCCCTGGAGGAGCCGGTGGGGAAGGAGTGCTTTCTGGGGGGCTCCGCCCGATCCAGGCTATGATTCCCACGTCATCTTTCCTGTCAGGGCCCCAGCTCACGCAGGTCTCGGTGCTGCAATACGGGAGCTCCACCACCACGGCTGTGCCATGGAACGTGGCCTATGAGAAAGCTCACCTCCTGAGCCACGTGGACCTCATGCAGCGGGAGGGAGGCCTCAGCCACATCGGTAACTTGCTGCTGCGGCCGGGAGCTTCGTCTGGTCTCAATTCTTGGCATCCGGGACTGAGTGACCTTGGCCGGTCCCTTGGCTCGTTGGGCTAGTTTCCTTTCTGGGAAAGTGTGCGGGCCTCGCTGCTCTCCTGGATCTCAGTGTGTGTTTCTCTGTCTCTGAATCGTTCCATTTTGACCACCTAAGGATCTGCCATGAGACAGGAGGCCCGGCGTTCCTGCTGTCAGGACTGACTCGGTGTGGGCTGTTTTCCATTCTCAGGGGATGCTTTGGAGTATGCTGTGCGATATGTCACCTCCGAAGTGCATGGTGCCAGGCCTGGAGCCTCGAAGGCAGTGGTCATCCTCGTCACGGATGTCTCTGCGGATTCAGTGGATGCTGCAGCCGATGCCGCCACGTCCAACCGTAAGTGTCCAGTGTATGATCCCGAGACTCTCCTAAACCACTAGAGCACTGAAAGTGGGCTGGGGGGGAGGGGATGCTTTCGGGTGGCCTGGATGGTTGTGAGTGCTACAGAGCTACCTGTGGCCTGGTTTCAAACAGCAGGAAGTCGCCCAATCCCCATGTTACTTAGAAACCAAACAGTAATAAATATGTGTTTGTCCTTCATTGGTCTGCATGCTTTCGGCTGTCACTTGTAATTTCTCCAGATTTTTCCTTTGTGTCCAGGGCTGGGTCAGACTTTCATGCCTTTCCTTTTTGAGGTGGTGTCCTTGCTCTGTCCCCACTCTCACCATGTCTGAGGCCAGAGTGACTCATGGGGCCGTGGGAACCATCAGACCTCTTCCAGTACCAGCCTAAAAGGTGTGGGTGGGGTGCTGGTTGGACAAGAGAAAGGGTGCAGCTTTAGGACAGGGACAGGCATGGGCATGACCCAGCTTTGGTGCCCCGTGTGAACTTGTGCTGTGAATAGCAATGGAATGTGAGCCAGGGCAGATGGCATGGTGCCCAGGAGGCGCTGGGTGAGTGGAACGATGTTAAGTCCTCAAGTGGCCATCTGGAGACTTGGTCATCCTTCAGAACCCTGCTCTGGAGTTGTCTTTGCTCTGATGTCTTCCTAAGAGAGTTATCCACTCCCTTTTCTGTACCACATCTGAACAACTCAACATGTGCAAGTGACATTGTATTTGTTTGTTACATATCTGCTTCTTGCAGAACTTGGGGGTCTTTGAGGGCAAGGGCAACAGCTTGCTTATTTTCCTGTCATCTGTGCCTGATGCACAAAATAGGGGGCCATCTAATGTTTGTTGAATGAATGAAGGAGACATGTTTATAAAATTGATTATTTTAGGGAAAAGGACCCTAAAAGGGAAAGAATATACATTTGGATGATACAATGAGCTAACAAGAACAGAAAAGTTCCTGGTAGAAAATCAGCTCTAACCTTAAGCCAACTGCAAATACCTAGAACTTTCCGGAGAACTGAATTGGGGAATTTCAGGATGGAGACACTTCTTCTCTCATGAACCCCAAGAAGGACTTTCATCTGGAAGGGAAGCAGTTACAGTCTGGGGGAAATAGACATGCTCTAGGGCAAGTCATTGAACTGTTCAAAGCCTCAGTTTCTCATCTATTAATGGGCACATACATACTCCAGGCTCAGGCCTGTGACATTTTCTCTTCTCTTCTAACACTCACCCCCTGGGTGGTCTCATTTAGTGTCATGGGTTTAAATCCATTCATACACTGCTGACCTCAATATTCCTGTCTCCTGCCTGGATCTCTCACCTTGACTCCACCTCGATGTTCTACAGAGAAACTCAACATAAACCAAATTCACATCTGAATCTCCTTCCACAGTCTTTCCCATCTTAGACAATGGCATTCCATCCTTCCAGCTGCTCAGGCCCAAAACTTCAGCATCCGTGATTCCTCTTTCTCTCTCAGACCCTGTCCAGTCCATCCACAAACTACAGCTCTGCCTTCAGAAGATATTGAGAAGCCCACCACACCATACCACACACACCACTGTCACCCTTGTCTCCCACCCGGACTATTGTAAGAGCTTTCTGATGGAACCCCAGCCACCACCCTTGTCCCCTGTAGTTCATAATAAACATGGCAGCTGTAGCGACCCTTTAAAAATTGGTCAGCCCAGGGGCGCTTGGGTGGCTCAGTCGGTTAAGGGCCCAACTTTTGATTTTGGCTCAGGTCATGATCTCAGAGTCTTGGGATCGAGCCCTGTGTTGGGCTCCATGCTCAGTGCAGAGTCTGCTTGAGGATTCTCTCTCTCCCTCTCTTTATGCCCCTCCCCCCTCTAAAATAAACAAATCTTTAAAAAAATTGGTTAGCCCATGTCACTCCTTAGCTCCATAGTCTTGGCTGGCTTCTCATTTCATTCAGAGAACATGTTATGTCCTTACGTGGCCTATGAAGCTTTGCATGGTTTGTGCTCCACCCCCTCTTATCTGCTCTGTTCCCACCACCCTGGAGCATGCACTCATACTTCTGCTCGAGCCCTTGCGCTCACTGTTCTCTCTGCTTGGGATATCCTCGTGGCTCCTTCAATCCTTACTTCAGGTCTCTGCTCGGATGTCATCTCTTCACCAAATGCTTCTCCAGCCACCTTGCATGAAACAGCAACTCCCTCTCCTACCCCTGGGCACTCCCATCCTCATATCACATTTTGTTTTTTTCCTAAGCACTCATACACATCTGAAATGCTGGATATTTACTTATTTTTGTGTTTGGTGTCTGTCTCTGCCCAGGGCAAGGTCCACAAAGACAGGGACTTCATCTGTTCGGCTCACTGTGTCCCCATTGCTTAGAATCGTACCCAGCACAGAGTGGTGTCATTAACATTGGTTGACTGACTGAATGTCTTGCTCCCAGGGTCGGTTTATGTGACCCGTCTGGAAAATATGAGGCTCTGTACAGATGCTGGGTACAGCTGCAGCTCTGTCCATTTGGGGCCCAGCTTACCAAAGCAGGTTGACACAGACCCTTTCTCGTTCCTCTGCTAACCCCAGGAGTGACAGTGTTCCCCATTGGAATCGGGGACCGGTATGATGAGGCCCAGCTGAGGAGGCTGGCAGGCCCAAACGCTGGCTCCAATGTGCTGAGGCTCCAGCGAATCGAAGATCTCTCCACCATGGCCACCCTAGGAAATTCCTTCTTCCACAAGCTGTGCTCTGGTGAGTCTCCTCATGTCTTTTTTACTCCCTCAAAATACAAAACACAAAAACAAAACCCATTCTAGAGACCTGAGGTTGGCCTGAGGTTGGCCAGGCCTTGATGAAGACAGTTACATAGACCGGGACCTTTAAGTTTCTGCTCATGGGAAGTTCATACTAAAACACCCAAGGGGGTACCAGAAAGTTCTCTGTGTATAGCCCTCCTTCCATCCTAACTGCCCATCAAGACTTTAGCAGAGACAGCCCGTGCTTACTTGTGCAGAGTGATTTTGGACAAAGAAGTGGAAGACAGAAGCAGGGAACTCCAGTGTCCCGCAGACCATGGTCTTCTTCCCCACGCCCTATGTTCAGTCTCAGCACGAGTATACAGGGCCTTAGAAAAACAGCAACATAGAATCTAATACCAAAGTATCATAGTTTAAATTGACTTAGAATTTTTTTTTTTTACTGTATATGATTTTTTTTATCTGTTTTTATTTCTATTCCTTAAGTAACTAGCTGTGAGTCAATACCTACTACAGAGTTATTGCCCTTTCCTGCTGGAAGATAGCTCTCCTGGCAGGACTCTTAAAGATCTCTTTCACATTTTGGGGATCTTGCCTCATTTCCTCCCCCTTCCTCTCACTAGGCACTGGTCTACATATGAAATGGGAAAAGGAGATACTGACTACGCACTGTAGGGATTTCTGTGTTCTTACTGTTGTTGTCGCCATAATTACTAAGAACTGCAAAGCATGCCAGAAAAAACCGCAGGATGGCCACCTCTTAGCTTGGTGGACCCGCATCCTCATGGTTGAACCCTCTCAGATCCTTTGCAGACTGAAGTCCACTTCACAGACAAGCCTGGGTGTCCAAGCAGACATCTTGAATGGCTTGGAACTTCTGCATAATGGGTGGGACCTCAGATCTTATTTGTGTCTGTTTCAGGGTTCGTTAGAGTTTGTGTGGATGAGGATGGGAACGAGAAGAGGGTGAGTTCCTTTCAGCTGACTTTGAAAAAAAGATCAGAATGAGTATTTGGGGTGCTTTTCCCCCTTGTTCCTCCTTCTGTCTTGGTCTGGTTCTCACTCTTACCATTATACCCTGCTTGTGTGTGTGTGTGTGTGTGTGTGTGTGTGTGTGTGTGTAGGTTTTTACCTGTAAATCTTGTGTTCTGCCTTCTTGCTGCTTGGGCCCATGTGCAAGTCCTAGTCTCTGTGTCCTTAGAGGGGGTCAGTTGCCCAGTTGATGGGCTTAGGGCAGGACTGACTCAGCCTATGCTTGCCTGAATCTGCTTTTTTCTTCTGCAGCCCGGGGACGTCTGGACCTTGCCAGACCAGTGCCACACAGTGACTTGCCTGCCAGATGGCCAGACCTTGCTGAAGAGTCATCGGGTCAACTGTGACCGAGGGCCGAGGCCTTCCTGCCCCAATGGCCAGCCCCCTCTCAGGGTGGAGGAGACCTGTGGCTGCCGCTGGACCTGCCCCTGTGAGTCCATTGCTTTACCAGCCTGGACAGTGTTATAGGGGTAGTACTTTTAGCATGGCTGTGCAGAGAGGTAGACCAGAAGGCCCTTTCCCTCCTCACTATATGCAGAGTGCTCCCTTCACCCATGTTTCCTCCCCTTTGTGTCCTTTAGACGTGTTTTCATTCAGTCCCAGGGATCGCTGTTCTCCTGTGTCTTTGGAAAGCACTTCCCCAGATAAGGCATAACGAGAAGGAAGAATTGATTTTCTGAGGTCAGAGCTCAGCTTGGCTGTTGGCAAGTCAGCCTTTAGGAGTCTATGCTGGAGAAGTGTAGCAGTGAGAGTGATGCCCCCAGAAAACTCTCCACTCACACCTAGAGCTGTATGGGAGCTGGGTGCTGTGGGACGTCATCACAGTGGCCTGGTGTAAGAGGAGGACATAGTCAAGTCCTTCTTGTGCAGACCCGTGGAGGGCATTCATCCATGGGGGTGGGTCAGCCCTCTGCCTCATGGTTGGGAGAAATGGCTGTGTTTGGCAATACCTACTCAGCATAATTACTATGTCGAACAAACACAACCAGTGGGATAAAAACTAAACTGTATTTTATACCCCACCCTCCCTTGACTATTTATTTAGTGGGATAAATGATCTCCCTGGACTGGATAAGAATGCTACCAGACCTCATAATTTCTGCTTATTCATAAAAAGTTCTATGGTTCCTTTACATTATAAAACAAACTCTCAACTTGGTAATTCGGTGCCCATCCCCGTGTAAGAATCAAAACCTTAAACTTGAGTTAGAGTTAAAACAGCTCCTTAATCCCAATTTGGGCTGCCTGCCCCCAGGACAGGGATGTATCCCACTTGTGGGATGCAGACCCCTCTCTGGAAGGGGCCTCTCGAAAGTCCTGTTCATAAGGCTCAGGTGTCCCATTTGTCCTTAGTGGGGCACCTGGGGGTGTGAGACTCACAACGCAATAGGAGTTTTGTGCAAACAAATTTCTTCTTAAATTCAGTCCCTCTGGACTCCTTTTATACTCTTGACTTTTTTTTACTCTTTATATTCTCTCTTTTTAAAAAAAGTATTTTATTTATTTGATAGAGAGAGACACAGCGAGAGAGGGAACACAAGCAGGGGGAGTGGGAGAGGGAGAAGCAGGCTTCCTGCAGAGCAGGGATCCCAATGCAGGGCTCGATCCCAGGACCCTGGGATCATGACCCGAGCCAAAGGCAGACTCTTAACAACTGAGCCACCCAGGCGCCCCTCTTTATATTCTCTTTTATCAGAAGTGGTAAAACTTGATTTAGGCTCTTTTTGTTAAGGATTAAAAAAATTTAAATTAAAACCATTTAAAACTTCTTATTTTGAATAATTTCAGATTTTCAAAAAAAGTTGCACAAACGGTACAAAGAATTCCTGTATATCTTTACCCAGATTGTAGTATCTTACATAATCACAGTGTAATGATCACAATCAGGAATTAACATCCGTAAAATACATCCATAAAAATCTTAGTTTTTGTCCGTTGTCCCACTAATGTCCTTTGTTCAGATGCAGGATTCAACCCAGAATCACACATGGCATTAAGTTATCATGTCTCTGTAGTCTCCTTAAATCTGCAACAGATCCTTAGTATTTATTGATATTTATGACCTTGACCTTTTTTGAAAAGTTCTGGCTAGTAATTTTGTAGAATGTCCCTCAATTTGAGTTAGAGTCAGATTATACATGTTGTCAAGAATAATCCAGAAGACATATTGTGTCTTTTTTCGTTTATCAAGAGGAGGTACATGTTATCAATTTGCCTCATTACAGGTGATGTTAAGTTTGATCACTTGGTTTAGGTGGTATTTACCAGATTTTTCCACTGTAGAGTTACTGTTTTCTTCCTTGCAGTTAATAATGATCATGTACAGAAATATTTTGGAACTATGGAAATATACTTTTACCCATTGAGTTTACCATGCATGGGTAATCCTTACCTGACACAATTTTTATTGTAGTATTTGCCAAATAGTGATTTTTGATTTCCATCATTCTCTCCACATTTACTAGTTGGAATTCTACTGAAAGGAAGAATTTTCCTTCTCTGTCATTTATTAATTCAATTAATTATTTGTATCAATATGGACTCATCGGTTCTTATTTTATTCTAGGGGGTAGAATCAGTTACTAGCATTATTTATTTTCTTGGTCAGCTGGTCCTGGATTTGGCTGCTGGGAGTTCTTTCAATTTGACTCGTGTCCTTTTGACATCCCCAGCTCACTCTCTCACACAGTGAGGAGCCTGGCTCTCATTATCCACAATATATTTCTATGTTGGCTTAATCCCAGAATACACATAAAGTAGTTTCAGAATTTGCTAACCAATGCCTGGATGGAAAACAAATCTACTAACTAGAGTACGATATTTGTATACAATTCTTTTTATCTTTTGTCTTTGAGTACATAGTACATTTCCCCCCGAAGTTATTTAGGTTAGTTTCTCCCCTCCGTACAGTGTAGTTATGTTATTCATTACCATGAGTTTAATTTGTTTCTGTTTGTATTCCGTTCTGGGTTTCCCTCATCCCCATTCTTGCTGATTTTATTCATTTGTTTGTTTTCGGTATGTGAATTACTAATCTGGCTCCAAATGTGAGAGGGTACAGAAAGGTTTACTTGGATGTCACTCCCCTGTCCCCTTTCCTCTGTCCTTTCTGCTTATTTCCACCTACGTTCGTGCAGGCAACCGACCTCACTCATTCCAGGTTTATCCTTCTTCACAAATGAGCTTTGCCTTTTTTGCTTAAAAACATAGCCCAGAAATCCTCTCTATCAGTTCAAAGACAGCAGCGGGGACACGAGAGGATCACAGAAGTGAAGTAATTTATCCCAGATCACAGCACAAGCAAGGGGTGGGAGCCAAATTCAATCTTGAGTTTCTCTGGCTCTGAAGTACCCACTTCACTGTAACAGTTTATGCCCTGGTGGGCAGAGCCTCAGGTGAGCTAACACCATTTCTTTGCCTGTGACTTGCTACATCCTCATAGCAGTTGGGGCTGATCTCTTTAAGGCTTGACAGCTTCACAGCTGGGCCACTTGCAGCATGGGTGTCGTCGGGCCAAAGGCGTTCAGTACTGCCCCTTAGAAGGGACCATCTACTCTAGGACTCAGGAGATTTTGAGTGGAAGAGTTCCTAGCAGGCTGCTCAGCTCTGACAGCTGGTGCATCCAGCCCCCTCCTTTGTTAGTGGCCATGCTGCTTGACCTACAGGTCACTCGTGCAGATGGAGGTTGCCTAGACCTGCTGTGAGTGAGGGACATGAATGCATTCTCATTGACCCACTGAGTCTGCCTCTCAGTTCTTGGGCTTTTATTTTCCCACCACCATAGCTATGGTCATGGTTGCTCCGGAAAGCTCATCTCTAGCTTCATTTCGGTCCAAGATTAACTTTCAAATCACGCATGGTGGTGGTGCCTTCCATGGGGGGATTTTTACAGAATCATCTTATGCAGATGCAAGATGACTAGTATTCCCAAGTGGTGTTTTAATAGGAGCCTTGAGAATTTGCTGATCATGTGAATGAATGAGTGGCAAATGAGGGAGTGCTGAGACCCAATCATTTGTTTTGGCTTCAGAAATATTCCTCTTGTGTGATCTCTTAAAGGATCAAGTCAACATGGCCTCTTGTACCGTTAGAAACTTGGCAGCTGAGAGGACACATGTGTCTTTAGGTGAACTTTCTTTACAATGAGCTCATAAGCTCATGATACGCTTAGCTCCTCATGATTTCAACAAGTCCTAACAACCCTGAGACTTAATTTTGTTTCCTGGGCCAAGGCATCCCTGTAGAGGAGATCATTCACTTTGCACGCTAAAGTAGAAGTATGGCTCTATAATTTTCCATGTTTTTTTATGTGATACTTATCCTTCTAAACCTTCTCTAGAAAAATATTTACTGGCTAAGTGTTACTTACCTAAGCTACTCTATCCCTCAGAATTTGTTCCCTAATCCGTAAAAAGGAGGAAGTTAGACTGCACGACCTCAAAGGGCCCATTCAGCGCTCAGTTCTGTTAACTGTGTGCAGCTTGGTAACACCTGCCTCTTTGCACTTATGGGGGTTTGGAGAACGTCACATCCGTCCTTTGCTCTCCCCATCCAGGTGTGTGCATGGGCAGCTCTACCCGGCACATCGTGACCTTTGATGGGCAGAACTTCAAACTGACTGGCAGCTGTTCATATGTCCTATTTCAAAACAAGGAGCAGGACCTGGAGGTGATTCTCCATAATGGTGCCTGCAGCCCTGGGCTGAGGCAGGCCTGCATGAAATCCATCGAGGTGAAGCATGACGGCCTCTCAGTTACGCTCCACAGTGATATGCAGGTGAGGGGTGTTTTCTCTGGGTCCCATGCAAGGCAGCAACAGAACCTCGAAGAAGCCTCCGCTGCTGGTTGGTTTTAGCTGGTGTGTCTGTTAGGGACTCCACCTTCTGCCTCACCAGCAGAGCACCACCTTTTTAGGAGGGGTGTAAAGGATTCTAATAATCTGTTCTGTCAAGCTCTGCAACGCTCCTTTACCTTAGAAGAGCTACTGCCAAATATCAGAGTTTGTGGATGACATTGGAGTTGAGAGTAGGAACTGTCGGTAACTTTGGGAAGAAGCTAAGAGTGAAATTCTAGGATTCCTTATTGTGTGACTACTGATGAATCACTGTCTTCTTTGGACAGCCGACAGTGAATGGGAGACTGGTCCCTGTCCCATATGTGGGTGGGGACATGGAAATCAATGTCTACGGCACCATCATGTATGAGATCAGACTCAACCATCTTGGCCACATCTTCACGTTCACTCCACGAAACAATGAGTTCCAGCTGCAGCTCAGCCCCAAGACCTTTGCTTCAAAGACGTATGGTCTTTGTGGTGAGAACTTTCTCCTTTGCTCTAGCCTCAGGACTCTTGGCTGCTTGTATTTCTGGGTCCAGTTGATTGTAAGGTTCAGAAGCTGGTGGGCATGGAGAGTGGCCAGGTCTCCAACATCAATATGTCAGCACGCAGGGCTACCAATCTTGCCTTTCTCCATCTATCTAGGGATCTGTGACGAGAACGGAGCCAATGACTTTATGCTGAGGGATGGCACGGTCACCACAGACTGGAGAGTGCTCGTCCAGGAATGGACCGTGCAGCAGCCGGGGAGGACGTGCCAACCGGTCTCCTGGGAGCAGTGTCCTGTCTCCAGCAACTCCCACTGCCAGGTCCTCCTCTCAGAATTGTTTGCTGAGTGCCACAAGGTCCTCACTCCAACCACCTTTTACGCCATGTGCCAGCAAGACAGTTGCCACCAGGAGCAGGTGTGTGAGGTGATTGCCTTGTATGCCCACCTCTGTCGGACCAAGGAGATCTGTGTTGACTGGAGGAGGACCAGTTTCTGTGGTGAGTCTCCAAAGGCATCCTGTAAAGTTGTGAAGACCAACTAATTGTGGTCTTGCTCAACCCTCTCTGGGCCTCATATTCTTTTTCTGGGTGATAAAGATCAAAATCCCTGTTTTTCCCATTACCTAGGATCTTATTTAGGATCAAATTAAATGATAGATGTTTCAGTAATTTGGGTGTAGAATGTCTGTGTAAATGGAAGCGTTTCTATAGTTCAGACAAATGTGACTTTAATGTATTGGACACATATAGGCATCAGCAAAGTACAGAATGACCAGTCACATTTCTGATTTGAAATTACCCCAAGTTTAGCAGAGGCTCACAGAGTAAGCCATGCCTGAGCAGGATGTTGAAGTGTGAGTGGAATTTTGCCACTGAAATACCAAGAAGGATCTTAATTAGAAAGACCATGGGATTGCTAGTGGAGGTTCCTCCCCAGGGTCAGCTCTCCTACTTGGACTTGGCATTTATTCGTCATTTAGCATGCAGGGGATACCATAATGAATCAGATGTGATTCCTGCCTCAGGGGGCGCTGGAATGAAAAGAACACTGAACTTCAGCCCCCACCCCCCAATTACTGAATACAATCTCTGACTTTCTCTGGAGGGAAATCAATATATGCAAGCATCTTGGAGTCTCAGAGTTTATTATCATAGAACTGCCACAACTCTAGCCTGTGGCTGGAGGACTTGGGCACCCTAGTCCCAGCTCAGGAGCTGATCATCTGTTCTCTGTCTATCTGGACCTTGCTTTCTGCATCTCAGAATGAGATGGTTGGACGAGCAACCCTTAGGTTCCATCCAACTCTGTTGTTCTGAGTCCATTAGATGGTAGTGCCTTGTTTCAACCTGCCTGCAGTTCAAGGGGCAAATGATAGTTCCTGAGTTAGCCATAGTCCTTCTCTACTTACTAATTTCCTTGTCTACCCCCGGCTACTCACTGTGCCCTTACAGGAAAATGCTTGATGCTCTAAATCCTTAGACACTCCTGCCACCTGCCTTGGCACCATGAGAAGGGGTCGAGCAGGGCCAGACTGGGCCAAGTGAATCATGTACCTTTTCTCCAGGCAACTCTTCATAGCTGTGGACTCCTTATTTAATTTAAGAGGATTTTTTTAAAGGATTCAATATACCTGTATTCAAAAGAAACACCCATAAAACTTCCTAAGGATACACAGGCTCACATCATCTGTTAGGATTAAATTTGGCTCCGGTAACAGAGAAGTAAAATTCTCTCTCACACAGTTGATCAGAGGGAGGTGGCTCCAGCTGTTTCTGGGTTTCAAACTGGATTCTAGTTTTTTGCTCTGCCCTCACTTGGGTGTGCTTTTTTCTCATGGCTTAAGATGGACCTCTAGCTGTCACATCCGGGTTCCAGATGGCAGTGGGAGTGAAGAAGGGAAAAGGCACAAAGGACACACACAGCTGTCCTTTAAAAAAAGATTCCTGGGTCAAAATGGTGGAAAAAACCCCAAAAACAAGATTCCTGGAAACCGCTATTGGAGTCTTCATTTGCGCTTACAGTTCATTGGGCAGAACTGTAGTCACGTGACTACACTTAGCGGCAAGGGAGGTCGGGAAATGTAGTCTGTACTCCGTGGTCACGTGCCTGGCTTACAGAACCATTTATGGAAAATGGAGGGAATAAAAATGGGTAGAAATTAGCCATTTCTGCCCCAGCAAGTTTGTCAGATGGCCAACCTCTTTGAAGCAGCTGTGCCTTTGTTTCTGTCTGGTTGGTGTGGGCTGAGTGTGACCCTGTTCTCTGTCTGTAGATATGTCATGCCCACCGTCCCTGGTGTACAACCACTGTGAGCGTGGCTGCCCCCGGCTCTGTGAAGGCAATACAAGCTCCTGTGGGGACCATCCCTCGGAAGGCTGCTTCTGTCCCCCAGACCAAGTCATGCTGGAAGGTAGCTGTGTCCCCGAGGAGGCCTGTAGCCAGTGCGTCAGTGAGGATGGAGTCCGGCACCAGGTAGGAGCCCTGGCCTTTTGCCTCCCATGGGGCTGCTTCTCTCTTGGGACGGTAGCGTGAAGTGTTCACCAGTGATTGGCCCCCTCCAACTGTGGCAGCAAGGGTCAACTCTTAAGGGGATCACTGAAGACTAGGGAAGCAGTATGACATAATGGTTTTTGAGCCAGACACATCTTGGTTCAAATCCTGGGTCTGTCATATATTAGCTGTGTAAGCAAACACCAAAGTATTAATAACGTGTTACTACTACTACTACTACTATCATCATTATATTCATGTAAGTAGAAGGCTATAGGAACCCAGAAGGGGATGGGAAAAGAATATTTATACTAATAGTGATGTCTACTATGATTACAACATATTATGTACCTTGCATTGTACTAAGCCCTATATATTCATTATCTCAACATTTTTTGAAGGTTTGTTTTGCAGGATATTAACAGTTATCTGTGGTCAAGTGAGTTTAAAGAACACTAGCTAAACAGGTTTCTTTATTGCAGCATTCTTTACAGCTCTTAATGCACTAATGTATGGTGCAAGTATTTAAGAGGGTTTTTTCTTCTCAACCTTATCTGACTGTGGAACTGTGTGTGTGTGTGTATCATCCCCTTGGACTATGGTTTCACAGAACACACTGGGATGTCTTACATCATCTTAGTAAATATTTACAAGATCTTTAGGAGAGATTCAAGGCTCAGAGAGCTTCCTTTGCCCAGGGACATGGTTTGTAAGTGACGAAGTTGGGAATTGCACTCAGTATTTAAAACTCTGTCTGACTCCAAAGAGCGTGCTCTTTCCGATGTATGAAAATGCCTTTTTGCTAGGTCTTCTTTGGGCTGATCTTCCTGGGAGTCATGGAGTCATCTGTTCTCATAGCCCTCTACAGGTTATTGAGTACATTTTGAAAGGACACTTACCAGACCCTCCCCCATCTTGGCCTAAGATGGCAGTCATAGCTTCAAAGTTGACAACACGTACATTTGCAGTAGCTGGCCCGTGTGTGTCTGCGCACACATAGATGTGTGCGGGGGTCCTGTCCTTCCTCTTGGACAGTGATACGGGAGAGCAGATATGACTTCCAGCAAAGGAGAGTGTATCCTGTGATCAGGAGCTATACCCCAGACTTAACCTCTCCATCATCACCAGGGAGGACTTTTTTCACTAAGTGAACCAGGTGAGGTAACTTACTATATTTAATCACAACTAGGAGAACTCACGGTAAAGCTAGCTGACCAATCTCGAGATTGATGAAAACAGTATAACTACACTATTCTGTCCCAGACATTGTCAGCCACGAAATGGACCATTTCCTTTGATTCTCCCCAAAACTCCATAGGGTCATTATTACATGTGCCATTGAATGGGTGAGGAGACTGAGGCTCAGATAAAACTAGGGTTCCTATTCATGACACCAGGACATCCCATAGTGTCCTAACCCTGCTTTTGATCCCATTGGAACTGGGAGCTAAACTTTGGGCTGTGTGTTCATGGAAGCACAGGCATTCATCCAGCTATTACTGGATGGCTCTCATCTGCTCTGTTTTGTTATTTGGCTTTATCCTAGTGGACCCCATTTGCTCTCACTGTGGAGTAGATGAATTAGGAGGGAAGACCAGTCACAATCTACCTCTGTATTTCAACTTGCCAAATGAAGTAACTGCCTGTCCCGTAATATTCTCCAAGACGAGTAAATAAAACCTTACATTGCTCTCCCTGATCTTCACACTCCTGGGGTCCCTCCCACTGGGCTTGAAGGGTAGGTGCCATTTATGTGTGGTGCCAGCACCCAGTGGTACTTTCAACCTGGATTTGCTGGGAGTGGGAAGGTGCTCTCAGAGGGAGGCAGAAGTGGTCTCTACTCTCTTCTCTGGCATTCTGTAATGAGAAGGAAGCTCAAGTTTGTAAAGCGCTTCTGGCTCCCTGATTGTCATTTGGCTGCAGGGTGCTGAGAGCTGGAAGCTTGTGAATTTTATCTTAGTGTCTCCACCTACCCCCTCTGACTCGATTTCTCCTCACCACTCCCCTCACCTCGTCCAACAGTTTGGAATATGCATTTGAGTTGTGTGGAGAGTGCTTCCAAGGAGTGTAATATTTTGGACATAGAAACAGTCTTATAAATGTATTTCAGAACCAAGTGACAATAAAATGAGTTAATCAAAAACTATGAAGGGAACAAAGCCAGTTTTAGTTTATTGCAGAACATATAGTTTAAATGGATGAAAACAAATATCTGATCAGCCACCTGCAATTTCAGTTTTTCCATTCAAAGCAGAGAAAGAATGAAAATCTAACATGAAGAACATTTCCATTAAATGAAATGTCTTTCACCAAAAAATAAAGCCTAGACAGCTTTTCTTCAGGGAAATAATCCAGGGTGTAAGTCTCTGGTGGTAACTTCAGAAGGGCAAAATATTTACCAGTTTCCATAGCTCTTGTTTATTTTACAGAACGCAGTGTGAACACATGAACCTTTGTGGCTGGCTCAGAGGGGATTCAGCTGAGCACTGACTGTCCCTCTCTGGGTTGGAGGCTGTGCAGGGGGGGCAGGGGTAGCAAGGACCGCCTCCATCACCTGGGACGAAGTGCCTGGAGCCTGTGCTTCCTGCTCTGAGGTCTCTGCTGTTCCCTGGTGGCACAGTGCTTAATTTTCCTGCATCTTCCCCCAGATCCTTGGCTGGGGTGGGTGGTGCATGGTCACTTGCGGTGTCCCTTCTCTGACCTGGGGTTTTGAAGACTTCAGTTTTCCCTTACCATATTCTCTGTAGGCGGTTCTTTTGTCTTTTTTGAATTTAGAACTGCAGCCTGCTCTCATTCCGGTTCTGTCCTGGGAACAGTCCTGCCTGGCCCTGGAACCCAGTGGGTGAGACAGGCCGGGCTGGAGTTAGCCTGTCCTGGTGCAGGAGTGCCACCTGCTGGTGTGTTTGCTGCCTAACCGGACAGGTGATGCCACTGCAGAGCTGGCCGCTGGTGCTTTAGCTTAGCGTGAGCGGGGAAAAGGGCTTTCTCAGGGACCAGATTCTGTCCCCTGCCTCGGGCACGCCTCATTAAAGCTTCCTGGGGAAATAAAAATAAAATAAAAATCCCTGGAAGAGGAGGCTTAACACCTGATTTTGGTCATCTGTTGAGGTCTATTGTCCACTCTCAGGATCGTGGGAAAATTGTATTACTTTTTTCTTGAATTTAGATATCTAAAGTTCACATTTAAAAAGACATATATAAATAATATGGTCGTCTCCTTTCTCATTTTATCACTTTTGCCACTTAAAGGTCTAAATATAGATCCCTTGATTGGCCATTTTCTTGACATCACCATCTGTGCAAAAAGCAGGAAAGAGGCAGGACAGAGCAAGGCCTGGGGAGATGTGAGATGTCCCCCTCCTCCTTCCACTCCCAGGCCTCGGAGGCCAGTGCCCTGGGCCCTCCCTGGACCTTCCCAGACCCTAGGGGAGCACTGGGCTCCTGGTGCCGGCTCCTGCCTCCTCTGTCCTGCTCACTGTCACCAGGGTTGTCCTTATTTGGCACTCTTCTCTCTGAGGCAGGGTCCTGCTTACAAAGCGTTGGGGTGCGTCTCGCCTACCCTGTAACCCTCCCCCCACAAGCAGACAGGGAAGGCCTCTAGAATCTTCTAGATATCCACAAGGACTTTCCATCCTTGTTCCCACTCAGAATTCCTTCTCCTTCCCTCTGCCCAGGTCCTTCCCACTCAGCACAGATGCACGTTTGTGAGGCCTTTCTGGAGCACCCCAGCCTCTGCAAACATTTCTTCTGCACTGCTGTGGCTCTTGTATTTCCCATTTTTAAAAACAGCTTTATTGAGGTATAGTTTACATACAGTAAACAGTACCTATTCCAAGGGTACAATTTGATGAGTTTTGACATATGGACGTTCCCATAAAGCCATCATCACAATCATGATAATGAACATTTCCGTCAGCCCCCAGAGTTTCCTTAGGCCTCTTTTGAAGACATCCCTAGCCCCCGTCTCTCACCCCCAGGCAACCACTGCTCTGCTTTCTGTCCCTAGAGATAGATACATTTACATTTTCTGGAATTTTCTATAAATGGAATCATGCAGTGTGTACTCCTTTTTTTTTTGCCTGTCTTTCACTCAGTATGATACTTTTGAGATCCCTTCATCTTGCAAGTTTCCATAGTTTGTTTTCATGGCTGAGTAATATGCCACGCCGTGAATGTATCACAATTCATTTCTCTCATTCAACTTTTCATTGATGGGTCTTATTTCCTCAGTTTGAGTGTCAGCCATTTGAGGGCTGGGATGGGGTTTTCGGTCCCCCCACCCCTCCCATGGCCCCGGCAGTGTGACCTGCCTATGGCAGGCACTGTGCTTATGGACGAAGGCAGCTGGAGTGTAGAAAGCACATGGTGTCTGGGGCCAGAACGTCAGATTCAATCCCAGGATGCATCTCCTGGTCACGTTCCTTGTCTGTGTCTCCATGCATCATTTGTACGTGTAGATAATGACAGTACTTCCCTGATACGGTTATTGTAAGGAGTATAAAGTGAATAAATGTAAAGCCCTTAGAAAGGTATCTTGAACATATTTAATGCTAGTTACTGCTGGGAAGCAGTAGAGCATGGTGTCAAAAAGATGGTGTGTGGGTTCATATCGTAGCTCTGCTGCTGTGGTAGTGTGACCCTAAGCAGGGGCCTCAGCTTTCTCATTTGACAAGGGGGTAACACACATGTCCTCACCAGGGGGCTGCAGTGTGGATTAAATGAGTCATTTATATAAAACCCATAGAATAGGGGTGTGTGCGTGGTGCAGTCTGTTAGCGGCTGCCTTCAGCTCAGGTCACGATCTCCGGATCCTGGGACTGAGCCCCGAGTCAAGACTCCCTGCTCAGTGGGGAGTCTGCTTCTCCCTCTCCCTCTGCCCCTCCCCACCAGCTCACACACACACACTCTCTCTCTTTCAAATAAATAAAATCTTTTTCTTTTTTTAAAGATTTTATTTATTTATTTGAGAGAGAGAGAATGAGAGACAGAGAGCATGAGAGGGAGGAAGGTCAGAGGGAGAAGCAGACTTCTTGCCGAGCAGGGAGCCCGATGTGGGACTCAATCCCGGGACTCCAGGATCATGACCTGAGCCGAAGGCAGTCGCTTAACCGACTGAGCCACCCAGGCGCCCCAAATAAATAAAATCTTTAAAAAAACCCCATAGAACAGTGGTACATAGCATATGTTCTTCAGACATTGGCTGGTATTATATACTGAGTGAGGGGAAGGTATCAAGGTCAGAGAGTTTAATCCTGGAGAAGGACTGCAGCTTGGGGGAAGGGTGTTCTCCTTGGAGACCTCTGATCTTCCTTCTCAGCTGACTGATTGTTGACCATGGAAACAGATGGAATAAATAAGACCTTCTTGACCTGGGAATTTTTTAGCTTTTGAGCTACTGCATAAGAATGTGTTTATTCAGGGGCAGGTAATTTATTTTATTTATTTTTATTTAAATTCAATTAATTAACATATAATGTATTATTAGTTTCAGAGGTAGAGGTCAGTGATTCATCAGTGCTCATTACATCACGTGCCCTCCTTAATGTCCATCACCCAGTTACCCCATCCCCCCACCCACTGCCCCTCCAGCAACCTTGTTTGTTTCCTATGATTAAACGTCTCTTATGGTTTGTCTCCCTCTCTGGTTTTGTCTTGTTTTATTTTTTCCTCTCCTCTGTTTTGTTTCTTAAATTCCACGTGGAGTGAGATGATATGATAATTGTCTTTCTCTGATTGACTTATTTCGCTTAGCATAATACCCTCTAGGTCCATCCACATCGTTGCAAATGGCAAGATTTCATTTTTTTTCTGATGGCTGAGTAGTAATCCTTTGTGTGTGTGTGTATATATATATATATATATATATATATACCACATCTTCTTTATCCATTCATCTGTCAATGGACATCTGGGCTCTTTCCATAGTTTGGCTATTGTGGACATCGCTGTTATAAACATCGGGGTGCCTGTGCCCCTTCGGATCACTCCATTTGTATCTTTGGGGTACATACCCAGTAGTGCAATTGCTAGGTTGTAGGGTTTCAACTTTTTGAGGAACCTCCATACTGTTTTCCAGAGTGGCTGCACCAGCTTGCATTCCCACCAACAGCCAAAGAGAGCTCCCCTTTCTCAGGGGTGGGCAATTGAAACGTGAATTTAATTTTAACTCTGAATTTGACTTGCTGACTGAGTGTAGAGGGATTCCTGGTCCTGGCTTGGCGGTCCCCATCTGTGCTGGTCACAGTCTGCACCACTGAGGCGGGCCTGGGTGCCCTCCCTTTGCAGGTGAGGAAACAGGCCCGGGGAGTGGAGTTCAGGTCTCCCTGACTTCACAGCCCTTCTACAGTGGGGCTGTCTGCAACTCTGGGAAAGCTGCTCAAACCCGTCATGTGCCCTCTGGTCTCCCATCACTCCCAGGACCAACAGTGTGACGAGTTTGAGAGTCTCGCTGTCCTCCCCTCACCTCTTCCTGCCCCATCCATATCTTGTCAATTCCAGGAATAAATGGAATCTGTTTCTCAAGCTACACCCCGGCTTTGGCTTGGGAAATGGCCAGCTGTGTGGCACAGGAGTGCTCACCGTTTTGCCTTGCTTCGTTTTAGCGCCCCTGGTGCTTCTCCAGCTCTTTTCCTCTCAGAGCCTGACACTGCCTTCCAGCCCGTGTTCATCTGTGCGGCTGTCATGGAGGCATGGCTCAGGCACTGCCCTCCGAGGGGAGACTGAGCTGGGGGGCGGGGGAGCTGACTCCCACGACCTCTGAGGCTTTGTGCCCCCAGTGTCCTGGGCCCTCTCTGAAACTCGTTTTCCTTCAGTTCCTGGAAACCTGGGTCCCAGCTCACCGGCCCTGCCAGATCTGCATGTGCCTCAGTGGACGGAAGGTCAACTGTACGTCACAGCCCTGCCCCACGGCCAGAGGTGAGCGCCTGGCTCCCTGCTGCTCCTGGAGGAGGAAGGAGTCCCTTGAGGCCCTGGCCACCCCGTCTGCATACCTGCTGGGCCAGATACAAATGTCTGTTTCCTCCACCCCTCCTGCCCTACCCTTCCTTCCCTTGCTGGGCTCGGGGTACCCTTTTTTGTACCTGGAGTAGACACTCTCAGAGGTTAATCCTGCCCCCCACACCCCATCCCCACCTTGGCCATCAGTCTCAGAGTCCCCTGGAGGGCACATTTGAGGGGGTCACCAGGACACACTGGGAAGACTCATTTGTCAGAGGCCCCTTGGCCCGATGCCTGGTGGGCCTCCTATGAAGGGCCTGTGCTGGTTTTCTGCAACATTTCGAAGGCTGCGGGCTGCGGCATCATTGATTTCTCTGACTTCTGTGGCCTTCTCCCTCAGCTCCCATGTGCGGCCCGTGTGAAGTGGCCCGTCTCCACCAGAACGCAGAGCAGTGCTGCCCGGAGTATGAGTGTGGTATGTGTCCCACCCTGGGCGACTCTCCAGGGCCCAGACCCTGGCCCCAGCCCCAGGTGACCCACGCGGCAGGTGCTACAAGGTGCATGTGGGCTAAGGCAGAGGGTGTGCCAAAGGGGGGGTGGTAAGAGCTGACTGGCTTTTCAAAAAAAAATGGCAAGAGTATGCTCTGGAATGTAGGATTTGCTTCCTAGGAAAATTCTGCAGTGAATTATTAAATGTAAGGTTTGAAAGCATTAAAAAAAAGAATGGGGTAATCTCTGGTGGGGGGCAGTGCAGAGATTTACTGAAGAAAAAGTCATGCCAAAGTAACCCATGTGCCTTTTTCAATAAAATCCTGAGGATACCAGCTATAGAGAAGGCCACACACAGGGCACTTTGATTTCAGCAAGTGATTCATCAAAGGGTTTCATTATAGGCTTGCAAACTCCACGGTGAGTAATGGGCTGAGTAAATAGTGTAATGAGATGAATCCAGAGCTGATGGAATTATGGTTAACATGACAGGAAATCTCCAGTGCCCCGTCGCTGTCCTGTCCAACGTGTTTATTAATTGGACGGATGAGGACATAAAGCACAGGCGTGTCAAATTTGTAGTGATGCAAATCTTTGAGGGAGAGCAAATAGATCAAGGGACAGTCTAGGGGTCTAAAAAAGAATGAAATCATCTGAGAAATTTATTTATGCTGATGGAATTTATAAGGCATAAATGGAAGTCCTGCGTGGAGGGAGATGTGGTTTGAAACAAACTTGTGGAAAACAGGCCTCAGAATGTTAACAGTAGAGAGAACTGGGGCATCCTATAGTTCAAGCCCCTCATTTTATAGATGTGATTAAGCTTCTACGATGTGCCAGACACTTTGCCTCCATTATTTCATGACATCTTGAGACTGACCCTGGAAGGTAGCCTTCCCCACCTTGCAGAAGACGAGACCGAGCTCCCAGAGGGTTCAGGTGACTTGGCTTGGCTGAGATCTGGAAGTCCCAGCAGTGACAAGAGTAATCAACATGAGCTTATCATATGACTCGGATCTGCCTGTCTGTCTGTCTCTCTCTGTACCTATCACTTCTCCCCTTCTCTCCCTCCATCTCCAGCTCCATCTCATCTTCATCATGCACCTAACACAGTAGAAGTCTGCAGGAATAGGAGTGTAGGGTGCCACAGTAGTGACCTTGCTGACCTCTGAAAGGGCGTCTCTCTTTCCTGGCCTCAGTGTGTGACCTGTTGAGCTGTGACCTGCCCCCAGCTCCTCCCTGTGAAGATGGCCTCCAGATGACCCTGACCAATCCCGGCGAGTGCAGACCCAACTTCACCTGTGGTAAGGCCTCTGTGGATGACGAAGGAGTAGCATGGCCGCTGTCTCCTGGCCTGGGAGGGTGTCCTGTATTCTAGTTCATTGAAATCTGGGCTTTGGGTACATCTGGAACAGAGGGGGTCAGATCACACCTGGGTTGACCCTTCCTAGCCACATGCTGCTGTGGCATTCTGGGTGTGGGCATAGCTATATGCACCTCCCTTTTTAAAAAAATTTTTTTATTGTTATGTTAATCCCCATACATTCCATCATTAGTTTTAGATGTAGTGTTCCATGATTCATTGTTTGTGCATAACACCCAGTGCTCCATGCGGAGCGTGCCCTCTTTAATACCCATCACCAGGCTAACCCATCCTCCCACCCCCCTCCCCTCTAGAACCCTCAGTTTGTTTTTCAGAGTCCATCGTCTCTCATGGTTGGCTCCCCCTCTGATTTACCCCCTTCATTCTTCCCCTCCTGCTATCTTCTTCTTCTTCTTTTTTTTTTCTTAACATATATTGCATTATTTGTTTCAGAGGTACAGATCTGAGATTCAACAGTCTTGCACAATTCACAGCACTCACCATAGCACATACCCTCCCCAATGTCTATCACCCAGCCGTACCATCCCTCCCACCCCGGCCCCCACGCCAGCAACCCTCAGTTTGTTTCCTGAGATTAAGAATTCCTCATATCAGTGAGGTCATATGATACATGTCTTTCTCTGTTTGACTTATTTCACTCAGCATAATACCCTCCAGTTCCATCCACATCGTTGCAAATGGCAAGATCTCATTCCTTTTGATGGCTGCATAATATTCCATTGTACCTATATACCACCTCTTCTTTATCCATTCATCTGTCGATGGACATCTTGGCTCTTTCCACAGTGTGGCTATTGTGGACATTGCTGCTATAAACATCGGGGTGCACATACCCCTTCGGATCGCTACTTTTGTATCTTTGGGGTAAATACCCAGTAGTGCAATTGCTGGATCATATGGTAGCTCTATTTTCAACTTTTTGAGGAACTTCTGTACTGTTTTCCAGAGTGGCACCTCCCTTTTGAGCTGCATTAAGAGACAGTTGGGCCTGAGATGGAGAAGCCTCCAGATCCAACCTTTACTAACTCCCATCCTCCCACACACCATTGAGGGGAGGGAATGTTCCTTTGGTTTGTTCTCATCGCTAGATCTTATTCCCAAACAAATCTGTCAGTTTTCTCCCCCTTTGTGTATCTATTGAATCACCAAATAGCATAAGGCTGGGTTAAAGTGAGACATGGCAAGGAACACAATTCCATATGTAGCCTTTGAGAATACCCACTTTATGTCAAGTGGAGTTCCTGTCCTGTTGATCTAGAGTCTCACTTGAGCTCCTAGAAGTAAGACCTGGAGGGTAAGAAGAGGCCTCATTGTATTTGAAGGAAGTTGGGACCAGGCAAAGGACACAGGGAGGGGATTGGCATTTATAAAATGACACTGGCGGGGCACCTGGGTGGCTCAGTCAGTTGAGCATCTGCCTTTGGCTCAGGTCATGATCCCAGGGTCCCGGGATCAAGCCCCGCGTCAGGCTCCCTGCTCATCGAGGGGTCTGCTTCTCCCTCTGTCTCCCACCATGCTCTCATGCTCGCTCTCTCACTCTTTCTCAAATAATTAAATAAAATCTTTGAAAAAAAAATAAAAAAATAAAATGACACTGTGGGTTTGACAGGGTTGCTAGCATGCTTTCGTTCAACATTGTTGGAGGATCTAAAACTACAGGGCATTGTTCTAGGTACCCAGCTGGCACAGGGGTCCCAGAAGCTCCCAGCCTGTAAGAATGCTTGCCAGCGCATGGTGTGCCCGGGCTTGTCTGGGTCTTAGAGATTCTATGTCTGCTGTCTCCAAGATTCCATAGCTGGAAGGACCCTTCTTCTTCACAGAGTGGAGACCCAAGCAGCCTTCACTTCTCCTCCATTAGAATTCCTAGCTTCACATTTCTCCTTTTGATTAATGTTCCTATTTTTCCTGCAGACTAACTGCTTTTTGGTATGATTGAAAAATCCCACAGCCCCCAAGCTGGGCTCACGGGCATTTCTGATTTAATAGTCTGGGTCTGGAGTTTCCTGGGATCTTATATCAAGGCTGAATACTTATGAACCCTGGCTGAACGCACTGCCCAGCATGGCAGGATGGGGGCATCACCTTGTGCTGCCCCTCAGCCTGCAGGAAGGACGAGTGCAGAAGGGAGTCCCCGCCCTCTTGCCCCCCGCACCGGACACCAACCCTTCGGAAGACCCAATGCTGTGATGAGTACGAGTGTGCCTGCAACTGTGTGAACTCCACGGTGAGCTGCCCTCTGGGGTACCTGACCTCGGCCATCACCAACGACTGTGGCTGCACCACGACAACCTGCTTCCCTGACAAGGTAGGGGCTGCTTCGTTCTGGCTGGGAAGATGGCCAAACATTGGCTCCTTGTGAACTATTTGCCTACCTAAACTTCCCCTCCTGCCCAAACCGAATGCTTTAATGGTGGGTGAGCAGTCAGCATTCCATCACAGCCTAAATGGACATTTAATTAGCTTGGGAGGTATTTAGAGAGAACCTACCATGTTCTCAGCATGGCTAGGTGCTAAGTTTACAAGCAAACTATAAGACACGGTCTCCACCATTAAAGAGCTTATTTTGTAGGTTAGCTAAGGAACTAATATGATTGCATGAATTATTAGTTAATAGTTTACTCTATTCACTTGTTAATTGCTATCAGTTCATCCATGTACCTGTCCACCTATCCATCCATCCTTTCTTCAATCCATCCATCCATCCATCCATCCATCCATCCATCCATCCATCCGTCCAATATTTACTGAGCAACAATTATGTTCTAGCAGAGCTGGTGCTTTGTTAGGTGTTATGGGAGAAATGTAAGATGCAGATGACTTATGATCTTGCTAGTATATAGAAGATAATTGTTTATAAATGGAATACAGTAAAGGCAAGGGATGGTATAGCTGGTAAATGCAAGTAGCGGTCTTATGGGGGAGGAATGCACCAAGATGAACTATCATGAGCCAGAACTGCAGCAGGAAGACCTGGGCACACTTGGCAGCTGCTGGATTATTGACAATGAGCCCTGGAGTGAATGCTAGGGAGAAGCCATGGTTCTCTTTCCCTGGATGCTTGCTGCTTACGGGCTGTCATTTCCTTCAGACATTTTTGGTGATTAGAGCTTAGAAATGCATTTTAAAGAGGATAAAACTCATGCATTCATAGTGATTTCAGATTCAAAATATATGTAAGGTTTTACTTCTTTGATTTATACTTCTACCACTTCTAAGTTGCAAATACTGGCCTCCTAACATAATTGACATAATTAGTTTTTTGCTTTATATTACAAGATGCCTAGAATAGTCTCAAAAATAACAATCCCAATATTATTGCTAACAATTTTAAAACAATTGAGAGAGGTTTAAGATTTCTTTGCGGTTCTTTATTTAGCCTAGAAATAGAACCCATTAGGGATATATGGTCAAAATCCTGGCTTTTAAAGTTATTTGAAATAATTATTTTCCTTGTGTGATCTTGCCACTGCTTTGATACCTAGTGAATCAGATATTTCAGTTTGTCTTCCACTTTTAGGGCTTGGTTTTACTTCCTTTTTGATTTACTATTTTGTTATGTGAAAGGTACTATGGCATAATAACATAGTTACTAATAATGTTGTAACAAATAGCTTTGTACATCTGTCATTTTGTATTTTGGGCAATGTATTTTTGAGATAGGCTCCTGGAAGTGAGATTGTGGGTGGTAACATTTTCTAGCAGGCTTCTTAATAGAAGAACAAGGGGTCTCATTCCATAAGTTCCTTATATAGCAGCTGGGAGACCGAGCAGGTAAAGGATAATGGCTTATAAATACGTGTACTGCTGTGATGTGTGTGAATGAGGGTGGAGACCTGTTCATAGCTTCAGAGGGCAGATTTGGGATTACATCAAAACTATCATTAAGTGTCCTGATCAAACAGTGCCTCATTCCTACAGAATAAATTCTGAGTGTTATGTTCAACCTGGCTTTACATACTCTGATCCCAGTCAACCTTTGTAACTTCATTTCCCATATCCCTTCTGTAGCCTATAGTTTTTCCAAGTAGGATCCCTTGTCTCTCAAACATATCCCATTCTCTGTGCCCCAGATGTTTTCCTTGTTATGCTCCTTGTCATCTTCGGGCCTCAGGGGAGTGCCCGTTCATAGCCCCTACTCACCTCCAGCCCACTCCTAATGCGACAGAGGGCTATGTGTGGATGGGTGCTAAGTCCAAGGACTACACTGGGTGTGAGGATTAGGGAACAGTTTCCTGTGTGACGTGGGAGGGAGTTAAACGCAGCTAAGGCAGCGATGAAACTGGCTTAAGGCAGCCAAGTGAGTTATTCCTGAGCCTGTGGTCCACAAAGGACTCCCTAGGGGCCACTAACATACACCGGCGATGGCTCTCTAAGGCTGGTGGGCAGGGAAGGGCAGAGGGCACAACCTTCATAAACACCCCTCCAGGTGGGCAGAGACCACGTTGGTTTTCATACTGCTGTATTCTCAGCACCTACAGCAGCTTCCAACACACAGTCGGTGCTTCCTAACCTCTTGTTGAAATGAACAGAATGAGTTCACTCACCATAACCTTGTGTCTGCAGGTGTGTGTGCACCGAGGCACCATCTACCCCGTGGGCCAGTTCTGGGAGGAGGGCTGTGACGTGTGCACCTGCACTGACTTGGAGGACTCTGTGATGGGCCTGCGTGTGGCCCAGTGCTCCCAGAAGCCCTGTGAGGACAACTGCCGGTCGGTAAGGGGCGCAGAGGGGCTGGGCACTGCCTGGAGCAGTCTGGGCAGGAGGTGGGGGACAGCGGTCCCAGGAAGGGGCAAGAAAGCCTCTTTAGTAACTTCTGGTTCCAGGCCAGAGGTGAGGGGAAGGAGGGGGCTGGGGCTGGGGCTGAGTGAAAAGAAGGTGTGAGGATTGTTATGCCATCCTTCTGTGAGTCCGTCCTTCTGTGAGTCTGTCCTTGGCTAATGGCCATGTCTGTTGTATGGTCTTGAGTCCAGAGGGCTGTGGAGTTGGTTTGAGTAGAAATTGGATTTAATGCCTGCAAAGGAGGACCTGATTTTTTCCCATGTCTTCCCCTTCAGACATCACTTCAGCCTGCTCCTAGAACAGACACACATTCTGATTTTTCTGAGGTTTCCCCCCAGTTTCAATGTCCTACAGTGTGTCTACAGATTGGTGATTTTTCAGACCACGTTTATAATTTGCAGGACAGGAAACATGATCCCTGCTGCCCCAATTCAGTTTTTAATTCTTCTGGTGGTGGCCTGCCCCCTAAGGCTCCTGTGTGCTCTGGGGCACTCTATTCTTGCACATTTCAGACTGATGAGACCCTAGAAAGAAGGGAGAAATGGTGTGCCAGGAAAATTGTGGATCAAATTCTGGTGCTATTATTATTATCCGTTCAATGGTATCAGGAGATGATGATGGTAAGAGAGGAGTAGCCGAGGCAGACAAGGACATACGTCTTGTGCACTTGTCTTCATAACAGCAGTGGAGCTAATGCTCTTGATGCTGGGTTGGAAGTGGGTGGTTTGATGATGGAAGGGAGGGCCTGAGCGCGAATCCCGAAGTCGGAGGGTCTACTCAGTTCATCTGCTCTCTACCTGCCTTGCTGGTACTGAGGAGGAGTGGAGTTGCAAGGCACCCTTGGGAGAGGATGATGTGGTGGTATCCAGGTGTGTCCATTGGGGACACTGAGTTTTGGAAACCTATTGGTCTCCATCCCCTCCCACAGGCCATGGAAGGTGATGGAAATAACTTGCTATCAAGCAAGAGAGTGCTACTTAGAGGTCATTTTTATAAGACCAGCGCCCAGTGTGTGTATGTATATATATAATTTTAAGATTTTATTTATTTGAGAGAGAAAGTGCGAGGCAACAGAGGGGCAATCGGAGAGGGAGAGGGGGAATCTCAAGCCGACTCCATGCTGAGCATGGAGCCCAACTTGGGGCTTGATCTCACAACCCTGAGATCATGACCTGAGCCAAAAGCAACAGTCAGACGCTTAACTAACTGAGGCACCCAGGTGCCCCAGCACCCAATATATTTTGTGTATCAGTAGGGAGTTTTGATTGCAAAGAACGGACTCCACTCAAGCTAGCTAATATTAAAAGGAGATTTATGGAAAAGACAGGGAATCTCAGAAATGAAATGCAGGAGATGTGAGTGGGCACCACAGTCATACAACATTTCTCTTCATTTGTCCCATGAGCCCCTGTCTCTGCTTCTCTCTGCCCATCTGCAGGCTGACTGCCTCTGGGGGGAAGTTTTGCTTTCTCATAGATTTCCTTTGCACGTGGCTTTATGGAATCTGGCTTCAACTCAACACAGCTTTGCAGACCTAGGGTTCAGCCCTGGCTAATCTGACTTACCCAGTCTTTGTGTTCCTTAGAGTAACTTCTCAGGAAGAAAATTGATGGGCTCAGCTCAGCCTAGGAATTGGGTCCTCTGTGCAGTGCCCACTCTGGTCCAGTCAACTGTTAGGGAGGGTGCAGGTCATGTGGTATACACCCGGCTATCTAAAGGCTGTGGTGCTGGAGGCAATTTCACAAAGAAGATGGGTACAGAGCTCAGGGGAGTGGGTAGAGGTGGCCCCATGTCTAGATCTCGCGACTGTGTAATTGCTCAAGGGGTTGTCTTAGAGACATGTCTATCTCCCCTTCTGGGGAGAAGGCAGCCTCGTGGTTTAGTTCAAGCTGAGGGGATGTGGGAGACTGTGCGATGTGTTGAGGTGGGAGCTTCAGGGAATTGAGATGGCTTCATTCTTCAAGGAGGGTAGTCTCAGCTCCGGTCCAACTCCGGAGACATTTGGGCTCACTTACCTGAATTCATTTGCTGTCTAGGTTGTGACAACAAGCAAACCCAGGACAGCATTACCAAAAAAAAAGAATAACATTACCATTGCCCTCTGATTTTTCTTTTCTGAAGCCAAAGTCTGCAGAAATAGACTTTCCCCCATCACCTCCATAGTTCTCAGCTCTTCATGTCAGAAAAATGTAAAGCTAGCAAGGGGCATTGCAGGGTTCCCATGGAATTTTGTAGGTGGGCCTACATGCATATGGCCTTCCTTCCATGTTGACAGCAAGAGGAATTCCCATTCCTTTGAATAAATCTTGGAAGAGCTTTTCTTTGAAGGCTTATGACTGCTTGATTCCCTACCCTTAGATTCCAGAATCAGACTAAATCATGGAACCTTGGGAACTGTTCTGAGGGACTGAATATCATGCATTGTATTTTATTTATCCTTATGATTCTCTTCCAGAAGGAAGAAGAGGCAGGGCTGCTCTTTCCACTTGCCAGATAGGAAGCAGAGGATTAGCACAGGGAATGAAGTTGCCCGTAGTTCTACAGCTCACTGGAAGCCAGTAGCCATGGGAGTGTCCTGACTCCTGGCCCAGGGCCCATTCCAATGGGCTAGTGTACTGGCAACACCAGCATTGCAAGGGCTGGTGTGATGCAGCCAAGAGACAAGGGACCAGAGCTCTATGCCTCCCACCTCTATGTCAGCTCTGGCAATTGTGCTGCAAGGATTGTGCTGCTAGATACATTAGGGATTTATTCTCAGGGCATCTGTCTTCAGATTAGGTGGATATTAGATGGACTTAGTTCCATTCTTTTTTTTTTTTTTTTCCTTTGGTAAAGACTTATTTATTTACTTGAGAGGGAGAGAGCAGGAGTGGGAGGGGCAGAGGGAGGGGGAGAGAAAATTCCAAGCAGTCTCCTCACTGAGCTCAATCCCATGATCATGACCTGAGCCAAAACCAAGAGTCGGACGCTCAAGCGACTGCACCACCCAGGCGCCTCTGCTTAGTTCCATTCTTAAATGGGGAACCAGTGAAGACAGGATGGAGAAGAGTAAGGAGAAGGTGTGAGATGTAGATTTTTGAGCAGATGTAAGCTAGAGGATTTGGAGGAGTATGGGAAAAGAAGGAGAGATGACATATAGGATGAACCCTGGTTGCATAGCAAGAAGATGTGGTTGTTGGAGGCATGGAGGGAATCTTAGAAAGATGGCAGCCAAGAAATTTGGTGGTATGGCTAGGAGTACCCAAATGTGAGAAGTTGGTGTGGTTTTGAGAACAAGGCCTCTGGTCTGGAGTTAGCCAACATATGGACAACATGTTTGCCCATGATGGGGGCGTGGGATGGGGCAGCAGCAAACAGAAGGATTATGTGAATCCAGGTGACTCAGCACTCTGAGAGAGGCACACAAGAGTGACTCTAGGTCCCTAAAGGGATTAACGACTCTCTTCTGTGCTCCCCTGAGGCTTTGTTTCTTTTATGGCACTTTGTACATTCTGCTTGTAGTGGAAGGTGTCTAGATTGTACCATCCTAATTTGTTGGCTCCTCCAAAGTACCTAGTACGTCATAGATGCACAGTAAACGATTAGAACCTCAGCTGATAAAAGACTGGGGACAGCTCAGTGGGCACTGTTGTGACGCAGGTGGGGATGTAAGTAGGTCCCATGCAGATTGTGTGAGGTTGAGCCAATTCTCTGGAGTGCTTGCATTCCCCCCAGGGAGAGGCACCAGTGTTGTGTGCATCTCCTGACTCGGCCCTGCTCTGAGTGTGCTTGTGGAGCAGAGCAGGCTTGGCATCCACACCCATCCTGAACAGCTGCAGTCATTCCTTCTCTCTCAAGGACAGAGCTCCAAGATGAAGACAGTCCTGGGTTCTCTTTCCATGGCTCCTGGGATAAACACACATAGCATTGTTTTGCCTGTTCTTTGTATATTGCTTCAGAGTTTCTGTGGAGGATTTCAGTACAAGTCCCTAATGCTTTGGCCAGATGAGAGGACCTCCAAGAGGCAAGATAGGCAGGCCTACCTGTAGGACCATGCTCTCCCTGACAGACTTTCTGGAAAAGACCAATCTGTGTACTTTCTTATCTTACTGTGCCCATAAACCACTAGGTAATATCAAGCAGTGACCAGGGGAAACCCAACTCTGCACGTTGGTGAGAGATCAAGGTGCTCATCTTGTATAGGTGGTTATCCTTGTAAGAGCAGAGACTAGATCCCAGGCATCCTGACTGTTCTTCCCCAGTCAATAAGGGGCCCTAGATTTGGCCATGATAAAGATCAGGCCAGCTAGCTGCTGCTGAGTGAGTTCTGGGCTGTCTTTAATACTCCCACGGACTGGATCCTGGTCTGACTGGAAGCTTTCAGAGGGCAGGGTTATGTCTCTTCAGCTGGTGTAAGACCTAGCTTAGCGACTCAGGGGTGGACTCCTCCTAACCACTTCTGAGCATGATCCTGAGGCTGGTGGAAGACAGAGATGAAAATGTTCACTCCAACTGGCCTGCAAATCCCCAAGGCTCAGGACACATACAGGGTAGATAAGAACACCCGTGTCTTTGCTCCTGGGCTGTCCTAATCTCTGTCCTTTGTGTTTTTCCAGGGCTTCACTTACGTCATCCATGAAGGCGAGTGCTGTGGAAGGTGTCTGCCATCTGCCTGTGAGGTGGTCATTGGCTCACCACGGGGGGACTCCCAGTCTCACTGGAAGAATGTAGGTCTGGGGCCCAGGCTGGGTAGGAAGGAGGGTAGTGACCTGACCAGCTTTGTTGGTCACCCTGTGGTCCACGGCTGGCTTTGATTTCATCCCCCACCCTTTGGTATCCCCACAGGGAATTGCATCTGGCTATGGTATTATCCAGATGTTCCTTGGGGTTACTTGGCCCTTTATAGGGACAGTTGAGATTGCCTCAGACTTCCCATTTGGTGGATTTGGGGAGAGGCCCGGTTCCTTCCCTAAGAGTCCTGTGAACTCCGGGGGGATTTGTGTCCTGTTCACCTATGAATCTGAGGTCTGCTTCCCCTGAGTGCTTGTTATGGGACAGCCTCACCATCCTGCAGGTGTGGTAGGCCCACCACTGCCCCAAAGCTCCACAGATTCTGAGTACTGCCCTGCCCTGGGTCGGGCCACTCATCCACAGGCCTGGATGCCCCGGGGACAGATTGCTGGGCTGTGGGGGCCAGGCGCCAGCATCCCTAGTCTCTTGCTATTTCCCTGTAGGAGTAAGTGGGAAGAGGCACCTGGCTGGGAAATGGGTGGAGTTCGCCTTCCACATCACTTCTGTGTCAGCCCACGCTGCCATTTCTCGGTCAGAGTGCCCTAGAGCCTCTGAGCTCAGCTCACATTTAGTGACCAGGATGGAGGGGAGTGTCCCGAAGCTTCCCTAAGATGGTGAAGACTGTGTCTGTAGAACACATGGCTCTGGGTGAGGGTCTTGGTCACCTGGTGTCTTTGACCCACACTCATTCCCTCTGTGGGTCTTACTCTAGGGGTGGGACTTAGACGTTAAGCTGGGGCTCATCCCCAGAGCCCATATCAGCTCCCTGAGAGAACAGCACACCCCCATGGGGCCCTTGGCCCCAGCCTTGATCAACTCTAGTGCTCTAACTGCAGGTTGGCTCTCACTGGGCCTCCCCTGACAACCCCTGCCTCATCAATGAGTGTGTCCGCGTGAAGGAAGAGGTCTTTGTGCAACAGAGGAATGTCTCCTGCCCCCAGCTGAATGTCCCCAACTGCCCCATGGGTTTCCAGCTGAGTTGTAAGACCTCAGAGTGTTGTCCCACCTGTCGCTGCGGTAAGGCGTGTGTCCAGGGGCCCCACCTCTAAGCCTCTCTGTCCGCTAAGGGCTCCTGAATTTTTTGCCTTTTCAGCAACTCAGGGAAATGGGCAGAATCAAAGTCCTCCTATCTGTTCCTAACGCTTTTGTGGGAAAGCAAATCAGATGAGAGAAACGTTACAGTTTCCTGAAGGTCATCCCCATCCTCAGTGGTGGCTTTCTACCACTGGACCTCCATTTGCTCGTGTGAGTTAGTGAGTGGTAGACTTCTCAATCATTCACTGTGATTCCTCTGGTGGGAAAAGGTACTCCAACTTCCCACCCCAACCCTGCCAACAAACACACAAAATAGCGACTCTCTTCACCACCTGCTTGGAATTCTTTGGAACTTCAAGTTTCCAGAGTAGAATTTCCTTCTTTCAGAAGCCCAAGTGCTCTCCCACTCACTCCTTAAGTGTGGACCATTTAAAAAGTCTGTCCCCTTGAGGACGCGGGGGAGAAGGATCTTCTCACTGTGGGCTGCCTGCTCACAGGCTGCCTGCCCTTCCTTGGCAGGCCTGGGGGGAGCAAGGCCACTGTGGTTCTGGCACTAGGACCCACAGCACCTGGGCAAGGGGTGGGGCGAGGGACTGCAAATGCAGGAGAGGGGCCCAGACTGGGAGAAGACCCTGAGGGGATCTGCCCTGCACTTTTCTCTCTCCCCCAGAGCCCCTGGAGGCCTGCATGCTCAATGGCACCATCATTGGGGTAAGCCTTCTTTTCCAGGCGAGTTGTAACTGTGGGAAGGGTGGACAGCTCAGTCATTCTGAAGTGGAAATGAAAGGAAGCAGGGAGCCCTATCCTCCACTTTCTGTTGCCTCCCGCTTCCGGGGCATCCTGGTACCCAGGCTCCCGCCATCTTACTGACTCTCTAGGGCCTCACCTTCCAGCCTCCACTCAGCCTCATGAGCATCTCTTCTGTGTGCAGAGAAGCACTCTGATGGCCTGACACACATTTCAATCCATTCCCCTCTCCCACTGCTCCAGGCTCCCTTTCCGGTATAAAAGCTCTGATTTACTATTGCCATACATTAGGTGGGAGGGCAGGGAGGGAGGGAGGGGAGCACTGGACACAGGAGGAGTGTCAGGGCCATGGCTTATCTTGGCCACCGGGCCCCCTCTCCTAAGGCAGACAGCTGAGGTGAGTGGGAGGGTCAGGGGGGCAGCGTGCTGGGAGGCCTGACCCTGGTGCCTCTGGTTTCAGCCCGGAAAAAGTCTGATGATTGATGTGTGCACGACTTGCCGCTGCACCATCCAGGTGGGAGTCATCTCTGGATTCAAGCTGGAGTGCAGGAAGACCACCTGCGCGGCCTGCCCCCTGGTAAGAGGGTTGTCAGGGACCCAGGGTCCCCGGATACTTGGGGGACCCAAGCACTGGGACCTCGCTGGGGTCTGTAAATAAAGCTATTGTTATTTTCTGATTGTGGGCAATATTTCACAACTATAATGAAGAGCCTTGTTTTGTAAATTTAAAGAATAAACATAATATTTGCAGGGCTTATGGTACCGTATTTACAGTTCTTTCTTTTCACACAACATTTTAAGAAGCATTACTACCATTCTTTGAAAACATTAAAAATTAATTTGTTAACAAATATTTATCAGACACTTACTATGTGTAAAATTCTATACAATATTCCTTGGAATGGGTGTACCCCAACCTATACTTTCATTCTTGGGCACTGAAGTGGTTTAAAATCTTTCACCCTGTTTCTGCCAGGTCATAATGACTATGCTCACTCTGAGGGTGGATTCTGAGAAGTGGAATCATCATTTCTAGTTGGGTAGATAAAAACCGGCATTTCAGTGCTTTAATTATGACTCAGCCCCACCTCACAGAGCCTTCTTCTGTGTTGGGGCTTCTGCTTTTTCGAAAACACAATTGGACAAATGAGTTCTTGTGAGCCAGAAGCACAGAATACAGTAATAGCTCTTTCAGACCGTGCAAATGGAGGGCTTTCCCCCTCAACTTTGCCAGGGAGCAGGCAGGCTCTGGGGCAGCGTCTGGGAGGAATCCTTCATATGAGTAGGAGCAGAGCCAGCCAGAGCGGAAGGGGACTTCAGGATAGGGATGAAGAACGCTTGAGCAGGTCCTTTATATGGAGCGTTCTACATCTGTGTTCATCATGGCACTTGGCACAGAGTCATGCTCAAAGTAGGGGCTTAGTAAAATATCTGTGGAGTGAATGGGTCTATAGGAGACACAGCTATTTCTGAAAGAATGATTCAAAGAGAACATTCCTGCCTCAATTAGAACAAAGCCAACTAAGTACATGCTTTTTTTTTTTTTTTTTAAATCACAGTTGCTGCTCTAGGATTTTGGGTCGTGTATGTGCATGTAACAGCTTCCCTAGAATACATGTCAGCTTGAATAGGGAATGAAATAATGCTGTGTGGAGTTTGTGGCATCTCTTTCACCTTGGATGTCCACTGAAATACAATCAGTGCAGCAAGAAGTCCCTACCAACAGCATCTCCAAGGAGCGCTTTCTAGAGGGCAAGCTGCTAACTCTCTAACAGCGCCCTCTAGTGGCCAGAAGGTGCCACAACAAGCTCCTGTGTGTCCATAGAAATCCAGCTTTAGAATCAATTCAGTCTAGATCTAGGTTTCAGTAGTTTTAAATCCATGGCCCTTTTTTTTTAACTCTTCCTCCTTTCCTCCAAAATTGTGATATCCTCCATGGCAGTGTCCCCACTTCCTCCCTCTTGAGAACTGCTAGATCCATCCTCCTTCAATGTTATCTCTCAACTTTTCCTGAAAACTGCAATTGTCCCCATTCTAGTTCAGCATCCTTAACTGGTCTTGCCACTGTCTTCTGCTGTGAAGGTCAGAGAGGTCTCCTGCAGGTGAGGAGCTGTGGTGAATTAAGTGTAGGTAGGTCTGCTTGAACGCCCTACATCAGACTAAAGTGTTAACGTCACCATGTGAGTCCTTCATTTCCTCCCAGGGGAGACTGTGCTTATACCTAAAAGGAGACCTGTAGAAGGTGGTTTGTGCTGGTGGGTAGTACACATGAAGCTTGACCGGTGAACTCACAAGGAAAGCATGAGGAAGAGAGGTCCCCTGACATGGAATGCTGAGAAGGCACCTGCAGGGACATGACCATGAGCTGACCTTGAGCAGGGAGTTGAATATAGAGGACCTTCCGGGAAGGGGAATGGGGACCAGACTGGCAGATAGAAGTAAGAGTTAGAAGAGGACAGCAGGGGGAGGCAAGACTGGAAGGCTTTGAGCAGCTAATGCAATTTACGGGAAGGGCTATGAGACACAGACAGGGCAGTGTTCGCGGCATGACTGGTCAGGGGCAGGTGCCTGCTCCTGACTGGATGTTCGGGGGAAAGCCCATTCAGCAGTGCCATACTCCATGTGTGCGTGTGTGCGTGTGTGTGCGTATGTCTGCCTATGGAGCCCAGAGCGCTGCCGGGAGTGGCCGTAAGCCCCGCAGGGCTCAGAGAAGCCCTGTTACGTGGTGCAGCTGCATTCTGGCCTTCTAGGGCAGGGGACCTGCTGAGGGAATGTTTTCTTTGTTTACTCCTGCAAGTAGGTCCCCTTCCCCCTCCTCCCTTGTTCCCAACTCCAAAAGCATTGCCGCTCTGTTACCTTCCACCCTCTTTTTCTTCCTGCTCTTTCTCTTTCCAAAACACCCTCTGCCTTTCCCTATTCTTGGCTTAATTGTGTCCTCTCCTCTCTGATGTGAAGGTTTTGTCTCCACCGCCCTGTCCCTTCACTTAGTGGCCCCCTCCTCCCTTTGTCCCCTGCCCACTCACTTCTCCTGTAAAGATTTTGTCCATTTTCCTCTCCTTGGGCCTGCTGAGCAGAGGCTGTTTCCTGGTGTCTTCTTCTAACACTCGCTGAAAAGAAGAACACCCAAATCCACACTCCCACAAAATCCTGCCCAATGTAAACCCTGTTTAATCTCCTCCTTCTGACTGTAATCACCCACACTAACTCATACTGTTTATTCCGTTCCTTTCTTCCTGTCCTCTTTACCTCAGTCCTACACCTTCCAGGAATTGTACATTCTTGAAAATACAGTTTAAAGCTCACCGGTGAAAGATGACCTGATGCCTTAAACTCCAGCAGTGTCCTTCCCAGTTTGGAGCGTGTGGCCTGGACCCAGGAGCCCTAATTCTGTGCTGACTCCGCACTCACTGGCTTTCTGCACAACCTACTCCCTGACGACACATTGAGTTCAGAAGCTTGGTTTATGAGTAGCAAATTGTTTAAATTCATTCTGTGCAAGCTTACTGACTCCTAACCTTGCTTGCTGATTAGAAGCATTCAGCCCAAGTGCAATGAACAAGGGAGCAATGCAGAGAGGCCCACATTTTCTGTCTGAGGGCTCCAGACTGGCTAGCTAGACCTTCATGTTAGGAAAACCTCAGGACCTGAATGAATGGATCTCCAAGTGGTTATTACTAAATGTGGCAAAACAAGAAAAAGAATGACATTGTAATTGGCTTCTCATATAATTCAATTTATTCTTTAAAAATGTTGTGAGATTATATCCCCCCCCTTCTTTTTTGGAGTGTTGAGTAGCATTAAAAGAGCTTTAATTTTGATGCAGTGATGAAGCAGCTGTTGGTAGCTTTTTGGTTTTTGTTTTATTAACATTGTTGAAAATCCTCTTACTTTGCAAGATAAAGAGTTGGTTGCCCTATGTTGTCTCCCAAATTTGGGGACATTTTTGCAAGATAGTGAAATCCTGTTGTCTGGAAGCTGCTGCTTTTTCCAGCTCAGATATAAATGAAGAACGTCACTTAAAGCCACTGTCAAGGAGTTCCTAGCTCAACTAATCTCAGTGAGTGCAGGGGGCCTACTTAGAGCCAGGTGCTGGGATACAATGACAACAGCATAGACTAGTTTGGAATTTACATGCCTCTCAGGGAGAACAAATGAAAATTTCAGATTGTGTTAAGTGTTATGAAGAGTATCTTTGTGTGTATGTGTGTTGTATCTTACAAGACCTTTCTGAGTAATGATATTTGAAATGATTATTGAAGGGTGAGAAAGAGCTAGTTATACAAAGCATGGGGAAGAGCATTCCAGGTAGAGGGATAACATACACAAAGTCTCTCAGGTGAGGAGGTTGGCATATTCATGGTCCTAGAAGATGCAAAGGGGTAGATTGTCAAAAGCAAGAGAATGGTTGTAGAAGAAAAGGTCATAAAATTAGGAAGGAAGGAACCATACAGGGCCTTGTAGAACATGCTAAGAAGATTGGATTTTATTCTGAATGCAATGGGAAGCCTTAGAAAGTCTTATTTTTAAAATTTTTGTAAAATTAATAATTTTTAAAAATCAGGATAGTTTACCTACAATAAAATGCACAGATATTAAGTACATAGTTTGATGACAAATGATAAATGGATAAGTCTGTGTAACCACTAAAATAGTAATATGAAGAAATGCAGTTAAAAGGCCCACAATAGGGGAGAGAAAATAAAATTCTAAACAAACAACTTGATTAAACCAAAAGAATATAGAAAATCATTAACAATAGAACAGATAACAGAGAAGACAACAAATAAAATGAATAGCAAAATGGGAGATTTAAACCCAACCATATGAATAATTACATTAAATGTAAATGGGCAAAACAAAATCCCAATAAAAAATGGAGATTGTCAGGCTTGGATAAAAAAGCAAGACCCAATTAGTATGCTGTTTACAAGAGGTGTGCTTTCAATTTTGTTTATTGTTACTATTTTTTAAAGTAAGCTCTACGCCTAATGTGGGGCTTGAACTCATGACCCCCAGATCAAGAGTCGCACACTCCACTGATTGTGTCAGCCAGGTGCCTCAAGATTTGTTTTCAATTTAGAGAGATGGAGAGATTGAAAATAAAAGGATGAAAAAAGATATGCCAGTCAATGCTAAGAATAAGAAAGCTGCAATGGATATATTAGTACCACATAAAATGGACTGTAAAATGAGGAATGTTACCAAAAATAAAGAAGGTTATTTCATAATTATAAAAGAGTAGATTCATCATGAAGACACACAAATCTTAAATGTGTATGCATCTGGTAGCAGAGTTTCTAATATATGAAGCACACATTGAGATAACTAGAAATAGGCTTATCCACAACCTTATTTCATAATTCTAATGTTTTTTTCCTCAGTAATTGATAGAACAAGTAGGAAAAAAATCAGTAAAGATGTAGAAGATTTGGAAAACTGTATCCACCAACTTGACCTAATTGAAAATAATAGACTACTATAGTCCCCAAATGCAGAGCACACATTCTTCTCAAATGCACATGAAATTTTCACCTATCTGGACCAAATTCTGGACCATTAAAACGTCAATATATGTGCAAATTTTGAAATCATTTAGAGTACACTCTATGACCACAATTAGATTGAAATTAGTAATGAGAAGGTATTTAGAAACATGCCGCACCATTTGGAAATTAAATAAAATACGTTAAAATAATCCATGAGTCAAAGAAGAAATCACAAGGGAAGATAGAAAATATTTTGCCAGAGATAATAGCAGTTACTCCAGAGATTACAATATGCATCCTTAACTTATCATAGTCTACCTTGGTCTGATAATACACACTTCATGTATGATGTACTTTCCCCCCTATACTTTGTGCTATTGTTGTCACATAGCTTACTTCTACATGGGAAGTAAATTCACAAGATGTTATTTTTGCCATCCAGTGACTTTCAACAATTTTTAAAAATATTTTGTCAAGAATTTATAATCGTTGTCTATAGGAGATCAGCCCAATATAAGCTACTCTGCCATTACTAGAACCAGAACTCCATGGATTATTTTTAATCAAGAGGGTGACATGACTAGACTTATAAGAAAATACTTCTAGCAGATGTGTGGAGACCTACAGTATAGGGGCAAGAATGCAGGTAGAAGGACAAATAAAGACTGTTACTAGAGTCTAGTGGTATATGATGATTGCTTGGACTAGGTGATGACAGAGGACGTTAGTCATGACAAGCGGAGGTTGAGTTAGGCATTTTTGGCAAGATTTGGTGATGGGGTGGGGGAATGAGAAAAAAGAAAGAAGTCAAGGATGACTCCCAGATTTCTGGTTTTGAGCAACTGAGTAATGAAGCCATTTACCAAGGTAAGGTAGGACAGGAGAAGAATGAAATTTGGGACAAAAATCAAGTTGTATTTTGTATATAAGTCTTGAGAAGATAAGAGGATAAACAGTTGTCAAACAAACCATTGAATTTGTAAGTCTGGAACTCAAGGGAGAGGTCTAATTTAATAGGTCTGGCTGCTAGAACATGAACAAGATGTATGTATGTGGAGGGAAGGAATGCCATCTAGGGGACTGAGAACTGACAAAGGTTAGACAAGAGTTGAATGTTAAATTTCTGAGCTTTGGGTAAAACTTGCTGGATGGGAGAGATCAGAAACTAGAAAAGTAAGCCTACTTATGATCAGGGTATCCTGGGGGGTTAACCAAAGCTGATTTTTCTCCTGGATACAGGGTTACAAGGAAGAGAAGAACCAAGGTGAATGCTGTGGGAAGTGTCTGCCTACGGCTTGCACCATTCAGCTAAGAGGAGGACAGATCATGACACTGAAGGTGGGAGGAAGTTGAACTCATGTCACCACCTGGTTTCCTATTTTGGCATTTCTTCTTCAAGAAAGAGGGACTAAGTTTGGGTCAATATTAGCTTCACACCTATTTCTGATTTTACAGAGAAAAGATGGATAACCTATAGAAGGTACAAAATTTTCTCTTTGATTTAGTAATTTTTTCACTCTTCTTGACCAGAGCGTAGTTAGCATAAGGGCCATGATTTGGAGTTGGTTGATCATTAAGATTTCTTCCAGCCTTGATTGTCTATAAGACTGGATAGTCAATCAGGTGACGACAGTAAGTCTGATCTATGAGAGTGAAAATTGGTTGTTAGGGTGGTGGTGCCCTGGTTCATCTCCGGTTCAGTTATTGCTTTGCTAGTTTACCCTCACTATGTCTTAATTTTTTAAGCTTCTAGGTAGTCAGAAGAGTTTGGAGGGATTCTTTGCATTTATGCAGCCCTATTCACAGTAACTAAGCTGGGACTCCACTTCTATTGTGTGCTCTGGGTGTGGAGACTGTAGGTACTGTCTCAGTCTTGCTCCATAGTCCTCCAAATTGTTTCAACAACTTCAAGGAGTCAAGGTCATGGTTTGAAGTGTCTTTGCAGATCAAATACTGTCTTCAGATTTGCTCTACCCATTTCCCCTCTTTGTTTTCAGCATGATGAGATGCTCCAGGATGGCTGTGATAGCCACATCTGCAAGGTCAATGAGAGAGGAGAGTACATCTGGGAGAAGAGGGTCACAGGCTGCCCACCCTTTGATGAACACAAGTGTCTGGCCGAGGGAGTGAGTAGTTGCAGCTCAGGCCCTACTATTCTCTTGACCACTCCATCTTTGACTCTAAGAACAGAGTCCTCTGAACAGCATGGTCTTCTCTGACATGATGTCCCAGTGTCCAAGGGAGACCCCAGACCTAGTTTAAAAACCAATGAAGTTTCAAAATCAAAGCCTGTTGGAGAGACAAAACTCTATGCACTATATGGTGCTTTCAATAGATACCTTTCCCTTGGGGGAGACTGAATCTGTGATCCTTGAATGGGAGGGTGAGAGATCAAATGATTTCTAGTCTCTCCTGAGAATATGGTCCTGGTGATGCAACTGGGAGAGAATCTAGAATAATCAGAATTGAATCCAGCCTGGTCAGGTAGGATGGTCAGTCTGTTCCCAGTTGTGATAGTAATACAGAGTTTATGTCTGGGGACTGAAGCTCTGGGCTGTGAGTCCAGAGCCAAGAATTGGCCTGGAATGACCCAGAAGTTGTCTGCTATGTCCTAGTTGTGCCTAATCTGGGACTTTGCTATTTTCTTAGGGGAAAATCATGAAAATTCCAGGCACCTGCTGTGACACATGTAAGTATATTACCAATAGCTTGTCCTTGAAATCTGTCAGACCAAGTTCAGGGACTGTTTTCTTTGGAGGAAGCTTGTTCTGGAAAGATAGTTCTTAACCATTGACGAATCACTAGGTTTAGTTCTGCAGGGAACCTCCACCCTCCCTGAATGTTCTTAGACTGCCCCCTCCTCAAATTGCCACTCAAATCCCTGTGAAGCAGTTTCTTCCCTTTTTCCAAAACTCCTATTTCTATCCTCCTACCTGCCTTTTCCCTCCTAGAGACAGGGGTGGCTCACAGTCCCATCCTGAGACAATATCTTCTTTTTCCAACCAGAGCTCTTTGAAGAAAGGCACCCTTGGTCCATAATCTTGACAGAGCAGACACTCAAGACAAATGTATTCTTTGAGAGTCAGACAGCCACCTCCCAGAGAAAGAGAAGCCACCAGCTGGCTAACATCAGCTCCCCCTGTGGGCTGTGAGACCTGCAGGGGCAGAGAGCACAGAGTCTTCTCAAGAGTTCGTAAGACCAGTCTACATTGATTAACCTCCCCTTCTTCACTCTCGGCCCCTCATGGCCTTGCAGTTATGTTCTGCCAGTGGGTCCTTGTAGCTCTTAGCAGCAACTTTGGGGCCAGAGTCTACAAGGCTGCCCATCAGAGAGCAATCTCACCACATATTCCTGTGTTCACGAGCACCAGTAACTTTCTGAATCCTAGTGTTAGTGTCGTGGTCTCTGAATATAGAATCACTTGCCTGGGCTAATATTTTTTGGTTTTGGTTTAGTGCTTTGTGTTTTTTGTTTTATTTGGGGGTCTTGGGCCCATGTTCGGTATTGGGTAAAGAAAGGAAGAGTGAAAGCATGAATCATTCATTCTCTCCCTGATGACTAACTCTGACAAGTCCCTGCAATTGCTGTAAGCAGGTTGCAGATCAAGGAAACATGCTCCGAAAGCTACTCTTTCTGTGATTCCTATCTGCATAAATTTCAGAATGTTGAAGTCTGGAAACCATCAGGGAGAATGAATTCCCTCTGGGTACACTTTGCACATGGAATTTGGCCAAGAGAGAGTTATCTGCGAAACTAGCAGGGAGGCAGCAAGGGGCCTGTGTTGGTCAATATTTTCAGGAGAGTGGAGACCCTTCTTAAGGAGAGGAAGCCAGGCTCAGGGATTTAAATCTACAGTGAAAGAATATAGCATGTTGGCCTAAATATGTTTTCCTTATTCATTCTTTTAATGTGGTTGGCAGGCTTTCACTGTAAAATGAAGTTATTTGGAAGTTGGGAGGCAGGCTAATATGTAGTTAGGGTTGATTTAGTTTGGGAGCCATTCAAGAATGGAAGAGTCTCAGTGTTCAGATGGGGAATGGTGAGTTGGCATTAAATCTTAGAATTATCGGTGGGCCTAGTAGAGGTTCAGATCTGAATGCCACTAATCCTTGCCATGCCAGGGACCGGAGACAGCTATTCCCAAAGGGAGGACTCCATAAGGGAGTCCTAGAGATCCTCTTAGCCCCTTGTGTGGCCATGACATTTGCTTTTCCTCTTTTCTAAAGGCAAAGATAGATATTAGTTATATTTATTGACTACTTCATTGCCCATTAGCTTCCGGATATAGTTATAAGCATAAGAAGATTGCTCCAGTCATTATGGTTTTTAGAGTCTACAATTACATAAAAGCAAGTCTCATCCATCTACAACACCAACGCACAGTGGATCTAGGCTCCTCCTGCCATTAAAATTGTACCATTGAGTTAAACCCAGCCGCAACTATATCTCTGGATCGGAGGGCCAGGAGATTCTGAGGTGAACCAGGATAACTTAACTCCCCTCCTTGCAGCCAGCTTTGGTGATTTGGTTACTGTGAAACTGACCTTTTTCCAGTGAAGTGAGGGAAATGGGCCGGAGAGCATTCTATCGAATCTCAGCCAGGCCCCTGGCCCCATCTCTCACCGTCCTGTAGGTGAGGAGCTGGAATGCAAGGATATCACGGCCAGGCTGCGGTATGTCAAGGTGGGAGACTGTAAGTCGGAAGAGGAAGTGGACATTCATTACTGCGAGGTAAGGGGGCCCTGGCTTCAGTGAGGCCTGCGGGGGGAAGGGTGGGGTTATGTTTCCTGATCAAACATGCATAGAAATCGCAGCTAGCGGGATTTGGGTGTAATAGGACCATAAGGATAGTGGGCATGTCAGACTTCCCTGAGATGTCCCTTTGCAAATTGCCTAGCAGGAACTTCCGGCATTACAACGTGCCCCTCCCCCCCCATTCTGTCACAGGGTAAATGTGCCAGCAAAGCCTTGTACTCCATCGACACGGAGGATGTGCAGGACCAGTGCTTCTGCTGCTCGCCCACTCGCACGGAGCCCATGCAGGTGCCCCTGCGCTGCACCAACGGCTCCCTGGTCCACCACGAGATCCTCAACGCCATGCAGTGCAAATGCTCCCCCAGGAAGTGCAGCAAGTGAGGCCGCTGCCCTGGATGCCTGCTGTCACCTGCCTCACCCGAGACCGGGCCTGCCAGAGCGCGGCTGCTCGCTCCTCGTGCTCCGCTCTTGGGCGCTCCTGAGCCCACAATAAAGGCCAATCTCTCCCCCTGCAAAAGGCTGATGGTTCACTGTGTCTACTAGGCTGAGATGACAGGGGTAGGCTGGGCCCGAGTTCCGAACCTGGTTCTGGGGGAGAAAGCACAGGGTCCATCTGGAAGCACTCCAGCCGCAGGCATGGCCAACCTCTGGGAAAAAGTGGTGTCTGCCTCCATGGGGTGGGGAGAGGATTGTGGGGGGCAGGCCTCCTCAGAACCCAGCCCAAATCCCCAAAGGGATTTGCTCAGGAACACTAGGTTCTCCAAGCTCTGGATCCAGGGGCTTCTGAACAGGCAGAGGGGTGGGCCCTGGGGCCAGGATCCTGCCAAGACAGACATGGTTATTGCCAGTGTGGCTGACCTTGGGGTGAAGGAGTTTGAGCAGGTATGCCAGGGTTTCTCTGAGCCCTTGGTTCCCTAAGTTCCCGTGTATTGTCAGTGGCCCTTGAGGGAAGAAGAGGTGCTGACGACTGACGGGACTTGAAAAGGGGTGCTGGCCAGTACAGGAACAGGGGCCCATCCAGCACAGGCTTGGCCATAGGGGATGAGCCCCAGACTTGCAGGCAGGCCTGGGTTCTACACATGACCCTTGTTCTGCTGTGTGGCCCCAAATAAGACCATTAGTGGTTCTCAGACTTAGTTTCCTCATCTGGAGAATAGGAATGTTAGTCTCACTCATGGGTGTGAGAGGGTAAAATACGGCTGAAATCTGGGGGTAACTGTAAATTGCTCTTTAATAACATAAGAAGTGACAAGAATAAAAATGAGGGGAAATCAAGGCTCAAAGTGGGGGGAATAAGTGTCTCTATTTTCAGTGGCAGAGCATTAGGGATTGACTTTATCCTGAGGAGGGAAAGAGCTGAGTTTCTTTTGGGCTGTATGCTGGATACCCAGGCCCTGCTTACTCCAGACATCTTTTAGTGGAAGGGTAGAGATAACACCAAACTTCACCCAGTCTCCAAATCACTAACCAGTAATGTCACTCTCAAGAACAGATTGTCCTTCTGTGGAGAGGACAATTTATGTGAAGAGTTTACATGTATATGCTGGCCAGATAGTGGAGACTCTAGCTGGGGAGAGAATACCCATGAGAATTAAGGGAATGCCCTGGGTTTATAACAAGAATTTGATGGAGAATTGACTTTCATTCCAGATCCATTTAGCACAGGAGAGACGCTGCTCACTGGAAGTGCTGCATGGTGGAGCTGGAAAGGATTTAGACATCATCCAATCCACTCTCCCCTCCCCCCACCGCCCCTTTACAGAGAATAAAAGCAGCTCAGAAAACTCGAGTGACTTGTCAAAGGTCACACAGTGGCTGGATGGCAGGTTCAGAATCCAGGTGCCTGACACCTAGGCAAGAACTCCCAGGCCACTCCACGAGAGCCACGCCATCCCTGTTGCTTACAGATTCGGTCCTCACGGGGCCCTGGAACCAGTGACTATGGCATTTCTAGGACTCACCCACTTCTGATAGTGTGGAGAATCACCCGGAGGGGAGATACACTACAGGCAAATGGTATGGATTGTGTTGAGCAGCTTTGGTGGGGAGCTTAGTCAGCAGAGGAAAGGAAGAATGGATAGAAGTTTTATATAACTGCTCAATAATTCACAGGTTGTCATCGGTCCGTCCAGCACCTCGCCTCCAGCTTTGAGTAGGCTCTGAGGTCTCTGTAGGAAACCAGATCCAGGGGCAGGGAATTACCTATCTCTTTTCTTACTGATTGCCTAACACTCTACCTGGGGATGAGGTGTTACTGGAGGCATGGGCCATAGAGAAACTCGGCAGGGAGGCTACCTCTCCAGCCTAAGGTGTCAATTTTCCAACCCCCTGTGCCTCCATAGCTTGAATTTCTCCTCAGATTTACTGATAGGACAATTCACTGTCAAGAAAAAAGCCAAATCAGAAAAACTGTATGTTTTGATTTTTAAAAAATGGCAGGGAGCAGGGTAAGGAGGCTGCAAACAGAGAAAGCAGCAGTGGGGGTGTGTCTCGGCCACTTTCCCTTTTAACAGGGCAGGGCCTGTCTCTGCTCTCAGGGATTCTTCCTGCTTGCCCTCAGACCAGGTGAGACAGAGTCCCCCAGGGGAGAGTTTTAGGGGGAGTCTCAAGGAGAGAGTATACAGGGGCTAAGGGATAAGAAAGTGCAGGAGGGAGAGAAGAAAGGGAATGGTTTAAGGAACCATGGTGGAAAGGCTTCCAGTGCTCTTGGCCTTGAAAAAACATGGAGAAGAGTTGCTGGGAGTGAATGGGGAGAAGGGCATTGTCTGGGAGAGAAAGCAGAATAGCAAAGCATTGGGTCATGGACTCTGAGCACACTGGCTGCTTGGGGATCCCGGCATAGCTCCTAGAGGTGAGTTGCTTGACCTTTTACACGGTAGTCTCATCTGTAAGATGGACACACCAGCAGCAACTGCCTCATAGGGATGTGTCAGAATCAAATCATCACGGTGGTAAAGCTCTGAGAGGGCTACCTGAGGAAGTCCGGAATAAACGTTAGCCCTGATCACTCCTCGTGGCGGGAATAAAGCTCTGCATTGGGACATAATACCTTTGGTTTTCCTTTTGTGTTGCCCCTGACTCATCTGTGCTGTCTACTCCCCTTTGTCCTCTAGCAAGTGGGGAGCAATCACCACCAGCCTACCTTATCAGTGTAGGAGATACGATTCTTCACACTGAAGAATAAGTAGCATACTTGACCTTAACATAATACCCTTCACTTTTTTGGGTCCCTGCATCTTGGAGTCGTAGATTCCCTCCTCCAGAATGGCCCTTCAGAGGGTCTTCCGTTTCTCTGCTCATCGCAGGGCACCTGAACCAGGCGGGAGAGATGGGGGTCCTCTTGTTCTCTGGGATGGAGCTTCCAGGCTCCCTCCTGGACCCAGTCCCAAGCCTCTCAGAGGGACAGTCCCAGTGAGACCTACCTGCCCCCCATCTGCCTCTCGCAGCCCCTCCTCCTGTGTCCTATCTCTCGGGCCCTATGACCCCCCGCCCCCCGCTCCCGCCCCTCGGACTCTCGGGAGAGGTGGGGACGGCTGGGCGCGAGGGCGAGCGCCGGCAGCTGGGCGAGGCAGCCTCCCTCCCCGAGCCGGCAGTGCCCAGGACGGACAGGGCAGCGGGGCGGGATTGGAAACTCATCAGCCAGACGGTGCGCCAGCTAATCCGGCTGAACGTTCACGCCCGACCCAGGTGAGGAGGCAGCTCTGCCCGGCTCGCCCCTCAGCCTCATTGACCCCAGCGCCGCCCGGACTCGAGCCGCCCGCCGGCGCGCTACCGGCCCACGTGCCACTCGCAGCGCCGGTGCGCCCGGGGCGCAGCCGGGAGCCCCCCGCTCGAACCCCGGGCGGCCGGGCGGGCGGCGCGGGGCGGCGGGAGGGGGAGGAGCGGGCGGCGGCGGGCGGGGGGCGGGCGCGTCCGGGCGCCGCTCCGCGCCCTGGAATTAGCCCCGCCGCGGAATAAGCCCGAGCAGACGCCGGCGCAGCCGCGGGCTAGTCCGGGTTTCGTGTCCTGTGCGCCCGCACCATGGCCGCCCTCGGGCTGCGCGGTGAGTCTCCCCTGCCGGGGCCTCTGGTCCTGGGCGTCCGGCGTGTCGTAGGAGGGAGAGGGGCTGCGAGTGACGGAGCCGGCATCCTAACTCCGCGCCTTTGGGGCGGCTGACCCCACGTGAGCCTGGAGAAGGAGGCGCGGGGCGCTGGTCCTACTCCGCCGGGGTCGGGGAGCTGAGGGACGCTTGAGCAATTTCCCACACACATTATTATTATTATTATTATTATTATTATTATTATTATTATTATTATTAATTATTTATCAAGGAGATAGAAGGTAGGGCAAGAGGCAGAGTATTGGTGCAGCGGCTTTTTGGTGATTCATTACCCGTTCTTACCTCTGCGTTTTGGCCTCAACTCATTACTAGTCGTTGGATGTTTAGTTTAGCTTATCTGAGGCAAGCAAGCAACTGGGGTTTAATTCACAAGCAGTCTGCTGAGGACAGAGGTTCGGATTCATCCCCAGCGACTTTGACTTTGGCCTCCCTGGAGTGTCCTCAGGATTTCAGGAAGTCTCTTCCCATCCTAACCCAAACCTGCCTTCAAGAGGAGCATTTACACCTCAGGGTGCAGGGAAACACAGGCGCCCCTTCTCTTAGAGGAAAAACAAGTGGAGGTGGACTTCCTGGGTGGAGGACATTCTCCTGCCGCATCTCTCAAGTTATACTGAGCAGAGACACACGCACTTGGGCAGGGTTGGGTTGACTTGCCTGGAAAGGGATTATGTTGAGTGTCTTTCTTCTGGCGGTTCTTGAGTGAGGCCTGAGGCTGGGAGGTGCCCACTCCATTGGCATAAACAGTGAATCAAAGGACCTGGAAGGTAGGTGTCAGTCATAGTCCTGGAGATACCTCTGGGAGCCATGTGGACCCTGGTCCAGGACAGAAGGCCCCATTGAGCGAGGTTAGATCTAAGCCCAAAGGCAAGTGGCAGGTGGAGGGAGGATCTTAGACAAGGTGGGGGCTCTCCTAGAGCACCGTGGTATTCTGGGTCCCTCTACTTGCCTGGATTTGTTCTTGGGACCTGATCTCAGAGCCCTGGCCCATCTAGCTGTCTGTCACCCTGACAGACATTTGCTCCTCTCACTGTGTCTTGCCACACACCTGTCATTTTAGGAGGCAGAGACCTAATAGGATGGTCCTTTCCAGCAACATGTAATGCTCTCTGAGTTGCTGTATGTGGGAACCTGGGCCACTTTGCTGGCCGGAGGAAGTGGATGTATGAGGGGAGGGGGTGGGTTCCAAACACCAGCCTCAGGTACTGGTCTGGTTACTACGTGTACCTTTTCTGCCATTATCCATGGTAGGGCAAGGCTCGAGGACATGAGGCACAGGGCCTAAAGTGAAGCTTGTCTTTGATTTAATGAAATAAGGACCTGATTTTCTGGAAATCCACCCATCTGTGACTCTTTGTGCTGGCTGAGAGAAACTTGCCCCACCCTATGGGTGGTGTTCTTAGAGCACATGGAGAATAGAAATTTGACCATTAGACATAAGGATCTTGCCTCTAGCTGCAAAACAGAATCAGTCTCTATTTGTGATCAGGTGGTTAGGCAAAGCCTCTCTGCAGAGATGAGCTGGGACAGAGATTGTGCTAAATGAAAGAACAAGCCTTGCAAATATCTGGAGAATGATCTTGCAAAGGCAAATATATATAGGTGAAAGACCCTGAGACAGGAGTGTGCTTGAGCTGTCCAAAAAATAGTGCGGAAGCCAAGTGCCTGGAGCAGAGAGATGAAGAGGGCGAGTGGGAAGAGTGAGCCAGCTCACGCAGAGTCTCGTAGCTCAGGCCATCTGTTCTTGGCATTCAGAGAAAAGGTAGACTAATATTCATCAAGCATCTACTTTATCCAGACACTGTGCTAGGTGCTTTGCCTGACAACAACTTTGTTGTTAATGTTCAGTCCATTTCATTGAAGAGGAGCCTGAAGTTCAGAGAGGTTCAGAAATATGCCAGTTATATTGTGTTAACCACTGAATAATCACAGAAGGATAAAGTTGGAATTCAAACTTGTTTTCCCCAGCACCTCACCTTGTGGCTTTTGCTCTGTTCATAAGAAGTCATTAGAAGGAAGTGTAGGTACCAGCAAGTGGGGGTGGGAAATGTGGGGGGAACTGGGGCTTTCAGGGGGATACTGATTTTGCAAGGCTGTTAGGGAAATGCGGTGGTCACAGTCCAGGCAGGGCCGTATCTATACGCTACAGCTGACCCTTGAACGACACAGCTTTGAACTGCGTGGGCTCACTAATATGCAGATTTGTTTTTATAGTACAGTACCAGAAGTGTATATGTTCTCCTTATGATTTCTTAGCATTTTCTTTTCTCTAGGTTTGTTCTAAGAATACAGTATATAATACATATACAAAACATGTGCTCATTAACTGTCTATGTTACTGGTAAGGCTTCCAGTGATCAGTAGGCTATTAGCAGTTAAGTTTTGGGGGAGTCAAAAGTTACATGCAGATTTTTAACTGCACGAGGGGATTGGCACCCCTGACCCTGCATTGTTCGAGTCAACTCTATTTCCAATCTGGAATCATCATGGTTAGTTTATCTCGTGGGACCAAGCCCAAGGAGGCTGGTTGTCATCACCAAACTCGTAAGGAAATGTGCCATTGTGATCTACGTTGGGCACATGTCTTAACCAGCACGGATTACCTCAGTTCCACATTTGGGGTTTACAGAGGCATGGGAAACTGACCTAGTGACCACAGGAGGAAGAAGATGTGCTTAGTGTCCTGATGGGCTCTAGCCAATCAGGCTCACTCTATTATGTCCTGTAAGTGCAGCTCAGATCAGCTCAGAGGACACCTGTGAGCTGGAATGTTTGCCAAATACTATGCTCACGGTGGGAGTTACAAAGATTAGTAGGGCACAACACCCTGCCTGTTAAGACCTTACCTTCTAGACTCTTGGTGCCCTAAGACGGTCTTAATACTTTAGCAGCCTTATCCACGGCTGTTCGTCATGGGAAGGAGGAGGTGGGGTCAAACTTTTACTTGTTCAGACCACACCAATGACATTAGCACGACCCTACTGTAGTTCTTTCAAAATGTACTAAACATCTTTCCTGGACTCCTACTGACAACCCTGCATTTCCTCCAGAAACTTCAAGGAGGTAGCTTTTAAGTCTCTCTGGCTGACGACCTTCCACCTAGGTTAGCCTGCGCTGAAACTACCGAGGGATTGCAGTTCTCACAATTAGCTGGCGTTATTCCCTTCCTCTGTTGATGCAAATACAAGTTAGAGGGCACGCTACCCTTTGTTAAAAAGCAAAATTCATCCGAGTGAAATTGAAGGTCGAATTGGTTGTATTAAGTGATACACGAATTGGGCAACATCCCATCCAGCAAGTAGAGGGGAGCTCTGAAGAGTCCTACAAAATGGAAGGTTTTTATAGGAAGGAGGCTGGGGCAAGAAGTTACTAGCAGAAGAAAAAGGAGTGTTTCAGGCCTGGAAACCATCTTTTTTTTTTTTTTTTTGGAAACCATCTTTTTTGGGGAAAGGGAATGATAGCGTTTTTATCATGCGGTTTGCTACCTCACCAGTGTTGATGGGGAAATTTCAGACAAACCTTTCAAAGGTTACATCCCCAGGATAAAAGGTCACATTCCAGGGATAGGTTGAAATTGTTGATTTTCTGTGTGTGTGCGTGCGCGCGTGTGCGTGTGTGCTCACGCCCACACGCATGCCTGGACCTGTGCAAATGACTCCATTTTGAGCTTGTTTCTTTTTTAATACCTTGTATCTTCTGACTGACATAGGGATAATCCATACTTTCTAGCAGTCCTTGATGCCTGATATACATCATTAGCTGATGAAAAATAGCTTAGAAAAAGCAATAATATACTTCCATTGTGAAAAACATTTAAATACAAATAAATAAAATAAAAATAAAAGTTCCCTGTTTTTATCTATTTTGGTAATTATTCTTCACCCAAATCCCTTTTTAATCTGTTTTTATTTTTGCCTGTATCAAATAACTATTTCTACTTATTATTTATTAATCTTCAAACAGTTTACAAAAGAGGAAACCCCAGATATAATAACAGTTCAATGAACAAATGCCAAATAATGAAGGATTGGGAGCACAGTATTATATCACAAAACCTGGACTAAGAATAGCTACTGCAGTTGAACAAAAATGTATCTGAACTTCCTGACAGGCAGGTCAGAAAAGAGACAGCAAGTTACATGGGTTTCATTGTCTAATAGAAGGAGGCTAGTTCTAGTTCATCAACATTAAACTTTAAGAAGAATGTCACAGTGATATTTGTGCTATTTATATAAGACGTTGCCCAACATAATGAGCTGTAGTTTCATTAATAGATTTTTGGAAAGAGTATTATTCATCACGTGAACATTTATTGTTTCTGATTTTTTTAAAAGGGGTGTTTGTGTTCTGTTCTATCTCGGGCCACTCCACCCTATTATGTTTTTAAAAACGCTGTTTGCAAACCTGTAGATCACCCGCCATTGGGGTAAACCTCTAATTTGAAAAGTAGTGGCTTATAGCATATAAAAAGCTCCACAGTTCATCATCCATTTAGACCAGAGGGCTGCCAGTCTATTTCTCCTCTCCTCTGTAGGAGGGGGACACAAGACCCTTCCTCAGGAACAGCTCCCCAATTTCCATCTGGTACCATTTCCCTTCAGCCTGAAGAACCTCCTTTAGCAGGTGTTGAAGTGCAGTTCTGCTGGTGACAAATACTCTCAGCTTGTGTTTTGTTTTTTTTTTTTTTAAGATTTTATTTATCTGAGAGAGAGAGCGAGCAGGGGGAGGGGCAAACAGAGAGGGAGAGAAAGAATCTCAAGGAGACTCCCCACTGAGCACAGAGCCCGACGCAGGGCTCAATCTCACGACCCTGAGATCATGGCCTGAGCCAAAACCAAGAGTCGGACACTTAGCTGACTGAGCCACCCAGACGTCCCTCTCAGCTTGTGTTTTTATGGAAAACTGTCTGTTTCACTCTCCTTTTGGAAGAATACTTGCATCAGACAAGTTTTTCCTTTCAGGACTCCAAGTGTTCTCTGTCGGTCTCCATGGTTTTGATAAGTCAGCCTTAATCCAGATTTTTATTTTACCCATGTGTAATACCTTCCTAATCTGGTAGCTCTCGATATTAATATTTTATTTTTATTTTTGGTGTGCAGCAGTCAGCCTATGATGTGCCCAGGGGTGATTTTCTTTGTATTTTTCTTCCTTGAGTTTGTTGACCTTCTTGAGTATGGATATTAATTGTATTTTATCAACTTTTGGGATAATTTCACTCACTCTTTCTTCAGTTGTTTTTCTGCCTGACTTCTGGTCTCTTCTTTTTCTAACATGTATGTTAGACCATGTGGTCCCACCAGTTCCTGAGACTGTGTTAATTATTTTCATCCTTTAGTCTTCTGTTCTCTAGATCAGATCATTTCTATTGATCCATCTTTAACTTCACTGATCTTTTCTCTGCCTTCTTCACTTTGCTGTCAAGCTCATCCAATGAAGTTTTTCTTTTTCTTTTTGTACTTTTCAGTTCTAGGAATTCCATTTTTTAAAAAATGCCAGCTTTATTGAGATATAATCACATACCATAAAATCCAGCCTTTAAAGATGTACAATTCAGTCATTTTAATTCATAGAGTTGTTCATCTTTCACTGCTCTCTAATTTTAGAACATTTTCATTATCCTAAAAGGAAACCTCATACTCATTGACAGCCATTCACCTTTCCTCCCTCCCTCTAACTCCTGACAACCACTAATATACTCTCTGTCTCCATGGATTTGCCTATTCTGGATATTATATGTAAGTGGAATCATACTGTATATAGTGTTTTGTGTCTGGGCTCTTTCACTGAGCATGCTTTCAGTGTTTAGCCATATTGTGACATGTATCAGAAGCTCAGTTCTTTTTAAAGCTGAATAATATTCTCTTCTTTGGATACACCACATTTGTTTTTTTATCATTTGATAAAATCATTTGGATTTCCACTTTCTGGTTACTATGAATAATGCTGCTATGAATGTTCACGTACAAGTTTTTGTGTGTGCATATGTCTTTATTTCTCTTGGGTATATACCTAGAGTAGAATGGCTGGGTCATATGGAAGCTCTGTGTTTAACATTTCAGGAATTGCTAGGCTATTATTTTACATTCCCACCAGCAATGTCTGAGGGTTCTAACTTCTCTACATCCTCACTGACACTTGTTATTGTCTTTTTTTAAAATCATAGCCATCCTAGTGGTGTAAAGTGGTATGTCATTATAGTTTTGATTTGCATTTCTTTAATGACTAATGATGTTGAACATCTTTTCATGTGCTATTGAATATTTCTTGCCTATCTTCTTTGGAGAAATGTCTATTCATATCCTTTGCTCATTTTCAAATTAGGTTTTTTTTTTTTAATTGTTGAGTTGTAAAAGTTCTTTATATATTTTGGATACAATCCCTATTCTGATATACGACTTGGAAATATTTCCTCCCCTTCTCTAGGTTGTATATTCACTTTATTAATGGTGTCTTCTTTTTTTTTAAAGATTTTATTTACTTATTTATTTGTTTAGAGAGGGAGCAGGGGGAGGGGCAGAGGGAGAGGGAGAGAGAGAACCTCAAGCAGACTCTGAATGAAGCCCGACATGGGGCTTGATCTCACAACCCTGAGATCATGACCAGAGACGAAATCGAGAGTTGGATGCTCAATGACTGAGCCACCCAGGCGCCCCATTAATGGTGTCTTTTGAAACATTTTTAATTTTAATGAAAGTCAGTTTGTCTATTTTTCTTTGATTGCTTGTGCTTTTTGGTAGAATAGCTAAGAAATCATTGCTTAACCTAAGGTAATAAAGATGTACTCTTGTGTTACCTTTCACATGTTTTATAGTTTTACCTATTGCATTTAGGTCGTGATCCCTTTTTGAAAATATGAATTTTTATGTATGGTGTGAGGAAAGGGTCCAACTTCCTTCTTTTGTGTGTGGATATCCAGTTGTCCCAGTACCATTTCCCCATTTTTTTCCCCACTTCTTAGTTCCTTTGTTGAAATTCAAGGTTTTATTTCTGGAATCCCAATTCTAATGACTGATCATTTTTCTATAATTATGCCAATACCACAGTAACTTTAAATAAGTTTTTTTTGGCATTTGATTTTCTATCCTGCAACTTTACTGAATTTATTAGTTCTAACAGTTTTTTGATAGTCTTCAGGGTTTTCTCTATATAATATGTCATTTGAAAATAGTGCCAGTTTTATTTCTTTCTTTCCAATTTGGCTGTCTTTATTTCTTGTTCTTGCCTAATTGCTGTGCTTGTAGTAAGTTTTGAAATCAGGGAGTGTGAAACCAATTACATTGATTTTTGTTTGTATTTTCTAGTTCTCTGCACTTTTGCAGTTTCCATATCTTCCACTTATTTTTCTTTTTTAAAGATTTTATTTATTTATTTGACAGAGAGAGACACAGTGAGAGAGGGAACACAAGCAGTGGGAGTGGGAGAGGGAGAAGCAGGCTTCCCGCGGAGCAGGGAGCCCGATGCGGGGCTCGATCCCAGGACTCCAGGATCATGACCTGAGCCGAAGGCAGACGCTTAACGACTGAGCCACCCAGGTGCCCCCATATCTTCCACTTATTAAGATCATACTTAACTTCATTTATTAGAACATATATATGTTTGCTGGTTTAAAGTCTTCTTTGTTAAACACAACATTTGGGCTGTGTTGAGATCAGGGGTGTGTGCGTGTGTGTGTTTTGTTTGTTTTTGGTGATCAAGTCCTGTTTATTTTAGAAGCATAAACAGCACAACTAGGAAAGAGTAAAGAGAACAAACACCAGTCCCCTCAACAGGGCCAGATCCAGCACAGACTGTGTCTGTGTGTATGACCAAGCCTGGCCCAGCAGCCTTGACAGTGCAGGTGTGAATCTTTCATGAGGTTGGGGATAGAGTAAATTGGCCCCAGGTCCCTCTGGACCTAGTGAAAAAGGTGAGAGGGTGGAGATGAATTTTTATTGCTTGCTTTGTGTCTTTCATGGGTCACTTACGCCTGTTTCTTGCATGTCTAGTCAGTCTTGATGTAAAATGGACATTGTACATGATACAACATTATCTTTCTCTCAGGAGAGTTAAAATTTTTTTTAAGAGAAGTTTTCTAGCATGCAGTTCAATTACTGGCTGATCCCTTCGAGCTTAATATTTAGGTTCGGTTTTCTGCTTCATTAAGGTATATTTTTGGAAAATGCAAGGTTTTCCCCATGATTCTCTAACTTGGTAAGACTCAACCTCTCACTCATTTTAGACCCAAAGACACCTCCAGATTGAAAGTGAGGGGATGGAAAACCACTTACCATGCTAATGGACATCAAAAGAAAGCTGGGGTAGCGATCCTTATATCAGACAAATTAGATTTTAAACCAAAGACTATAATAAGAGATGAGGAAGGGCACTGTATCATAATTAAAGGGTCTATCCAACAAGAAGATCTAACAATTGTAAATATCTATGCCCCTAACATGGGAGCAGCCAATTATATAAGCCAATTAATAACAAAATCAAAGAAACACATTGACAACAATACAATAATAGTAGGGGACTTTTACACCCCCCTCACTGAAATGGACAGATCATCTAAGCAAAAGATCAACCAGGAAATAAAGACTTTAAATGACACACTGGACCAAATGGACTTCACAGACATATTCAGAACATTCCATCCCAAAGCAGCAGAATACATATTCTTCTCTAGTGCCCATGAAACATTCTCCGGAATAGATCACATCCTAGGTCACAAATCAGGTTTCAACCGGTACCAAAAGATTGGGATCATTCCCTGAATATTTTTGGACCACAGTGCTTTGAAACTAGAACTCAATCACAAAGGAAAGTCAGAAAGAACTCAAATACATGGAGGCTAAAGAGCATCCTACTGAAGAATGAATGGGTCAACTAGGAAATTAAAGGAGAATTAAAAAAATTCATGGAAACCAATGAAAATGAAAACACAACTGTTCAAAATCTTTGGGAGGCAGCAAAGATGGTCCTAAGAGGAAAGTATATAGCAATACAAGCCTTTCTCAAGAACCAAGAAAGGTCTCAAATACAAAACCTAACCCTACACCTAAAGGAGCTGGAGAAAGAAGAGCAAATAAAGCCTAAACCCAGCAGGAGAAGAGAAATGGTAAAGATCAGAGCAGAAATCAATGAAATAGAAACCAAAAGAACAGCAGAACAGATCAAAGAAACTAGGAGCTGGTTTTTGAAAGAATTAATAAAATTGATAAACCCCTGGCCAGACTTATCAAAAAGAAAAGAAAAATGACCCAAATAAATAAAATCATGAATGAAAGAGGAAAGATCACAACCAACACCAAAGAAATATGAACAATTATAAGAACATATTAGGAGCTACTATATGCCAGCAAATAAGATAATCTGGAAGAAATGGATGCATTTCTAGAGATGTATAAACTACCAAAACTGAACCAGAAAGAAATAGAAAACCTGAACAGACCTATAACCACTAAGGAAATTGAAGCAGTCATCAAAAATCTCCCAACAAACAAGAGCCCAGGGCCAGATGGCTTCCCAGGGGAATTCTCCCAAACATTTAAAGAATTAATACCTAGTCCTTTGAAACTGTTCCAAAAAATAGAAATGGAAGGAAAACTTCCAAACTCATTTTATGAGGCCACCATTACCTTGATCCCAAAACCAGACAAAGACCCCATCAAAAAGGAGAATTACAGACCAATATCCTTGATGAACATGGATGCAAAAATTCTCACCAAAATACTAGCCAATAGGGTCCAACAGTACATTAAAAGGATTGTTCACCACGACCAAGTGGGTTTTATTCCTGGGCTGCAAGGTTGGTTCAACATCCACAAATCAATCAGAGTAATACAATACAATAATAAAAGAAAGAACAAGAACCATATGATCCTCTCAATAGATGCAGAAAAAGCATTTGACAAAGTACAGCATCCTTTCTTGATTAAAACTCTTCAGAGTATAGGGATAGAGGGTACATACCTCAATATCCTAAAAGCCATCTATGAAAAACCCACAGCGAATATCATTCTCAATGGGGAAAAACTGTGAGCTTTCCCCCTAAGGTCAGGAACACGGCAGGGATGTCCACTATCACCACTGCTATTCAACAGAGCACTCGAAGTCCTAGCCACGAAAATCAGACAACAAAAAGAAATAAAAGGCATCTGAATCGGCAAAGAAGAAGTCAAACTCTCACTCTTTGCAGATGATATGATACTTTATGTGGAAAACCCAAAAGACTCCACCCCAAAACTGCTAGAACTCATACAGGAATTCAGTAAAGTGGCAGGATAGAAAATCAATGCACAGAAATCAGTGGCATTTCTATACACAAACAACAAGACAGAGGAAAGAGAAATTAAGGAGTCAATCTCATTTACAGTTGCTCCCAAAACCATAAGATACCTAGGAATTAATCTAACCAAAGAGGCAAAGAATCTAACCAAAGAGGCTCAGAAAACTATAAAATACTCATGAAAGAAATTGAGGAAGACACAAAGAAATGGAAAAACGTAACATGCTCATGGATTGGAAGAACAAATATTGTGAAGATGTCAATGCTACCTAGAGCAATCTACACATTTAATGCAATCCCTATCAAAACACCATCAACTTTTTTCAAAGAAATGGAACAAATAATCCTAAAATTTGTATGGAACCAGAAAAGACCCCGCATAGCCAGAGGAATGTTGAAAAAGAAAAGCAAAGCTGGTGGCATCATAATTCCGGACTTCATGCTCTATTACAAAGCTGTCATCATCAAGACAGTATGGTCCTGGCACAAAAACAGACACAGAAATCAATGGAACAGAATAGAGAGCCCAGAAAGGGACCCTCAACTCTGTGGTCAACTTATCTTTGACAAAGCAGGAAAGAATGTCCAATGGAAAAAAGTCTCTTCAACAAATGGTGTTGGGAAATTGGACAGCCACATGCAGAAGAATGAAACTGGACCATTTCCTTACACCACACGCAAAAATAGACTCAAAATGGTTGAAAGACCTAAATGTGATACAGGAATCCATCAAAATCCTAGAGGAGAACACAGGCAGCAACCTCTTCGACCTCAGCCTCAGCAACATCTTCCTAGAAACACCGCCAAAGGCAAGGGAAGCAAGGGCAAAAATGAACTATTGGGCCTTCATCAAGATAAAAAGCTTTTGCATAGCAAAAGAAACAGTCAACAAAACCAAAAGACAACCGACAGAATGGGAGAAGATATTTGCAAATGTCATATCAGATAAAGGGCTAGTATCCAAAATCTGTAAAGAATTTATCAAACTCAACACCCAAAGAACAATAATCCAATCAAGAAATGGGCAGAAGACATGAACAGACATTTTTCCAAAGAAGACATCCAAATAGCCAACAGACACATGAAAAAGTGCTCAATATCGCTCAGCATCAGGGAAATCCAAATCAAAACCTCAATGAGATACCACCTCACACCAGTCAAAATGGCTAAAAGTAACAAGTCAGGAAACGACATGTTGGCGGGGATGCGGAGAAAGGGGAACCCTCGCACACTGTTGGTGGGAATGCAAGCTGGTGCAGCCACTCTGGAAAACAGTATGGAGGTTCCTCAAAAAGTTGAAAATAGAGCTACTGTACAACCCAGCAACTGCACTAATGGGTATTTACCCCAAAGATACAAATGTCATGATCCGAAGGGGTACGTGCACCCCAATGTTTATAGCAGCAATGTCCACAATAGCCAAACTATGGAAGGAGCCAAGATGTCCATCAACAGATGAATGGATAAAGAAGATGTGAGATATATATATATATAAAATGGAATATTATGCAGCCATCAAAAAATGAAATCTTGCCATTTGCAATGACGTGGATGGAACTAGAGGGTAGTATGCTAAGCAAAATAAGTCAATCAGAGAAAGACATATCATATGATCTCACTGATAAGAGGAATTCTTTTTTTTAATTTAATTTCATTATGTTATGTTAATCACCATACATTACATCATTATTTTTTGATGTAGTGTTCCACGATTCATTATTTGCGCATAACACCCAGTGCTCCATGCAGTATGTGCCCTCTTTAATACCCATCACCAGACTAACCCATCCGCCCCCCTTCCCCCAGAACCCTCAGTTTGTTTCTCAGAGCCCATAGTCTCTCATGGTTCGTCTCCACCTCCGATTTTCCCCCCTTCATTTTTCCCTTTCTACTATCTTCTTCTTCTTCTTCTTCTGTTTTTTTTTTTTTTTACATATAATGTATTATTTGTTTCAGAGGTACAGGTCTGTGATTCATCATGATATGAGGAATTCTTAATCCCAGGAAACAAATAGGGTTGCTGGAGTGGTGGGGGGTGTGAGGGATGGGGTGGCTGGGTGATAGACATTGGGGAGGGTATGTGCTATGGTGAGTGTTGTGAATTGTGTAAGACTGATGAATCACAGACCTGTACCTCTGAAACAAATAATATATGTTAAAAAAAAAAAAAGAAGATAGTAGGAAGGGAAAAATGAAGGGGGGGAATCGGAGGGGGAGACGAACCATGAGAGACTATGGACTCTGAGAAGCAAACTGAGGGTTCTAGAGGGGAGGGGGGTGGGAGGATGGGTTAGCCTGGTGGTGGGTATTGAGGAGGGCACATTCTGCATGGAGCACTGGGTGTTATACGCAAACAATGAATCATGGAACACTACATCAAAAACTAATGCTGTAATGTATGGTGATTAACAACATAATAAAATAAAATAAAAAAAAAAAGATTATGTACCCCACCTTGAAAAAAAAAAACAAAAAACAAGAACATTCAACCTCTCATCTGTCTTCTCTATTGATCTGTTTAGGGCTTGGCCTTAGATGTGTTTAGGGGTAGTCTGCTATAAACATTTTTCTTGCGTGTGGTTCTTACTCTTAAAATGGGGTCTCGGAATGTCTGGAATGTTAGGACATATTAATGAGGGCTTCCTGTTCTGGCTAGGATGGAACATCAATGCCTTCCAGTACTGTGTGACCTCCAGCATCTTGTTCTGATCTCAGTATTGTGGTAGCCTCTCTCTGGTCAGCCTCATACATCTCGCCCTTATGCATGTGGAGTCTTGCTCACAGCCAAGGACTCATGAAGGTCCCCGAAGGTCTCTCTGGGGAACTTTCTGTGCACCGATTCCTCCTCTTTTTTGCTCTGCCCCATAATTTCCAGCCATTTTAGCTGCTCCAAGCCTTGATCTTTGCCTTCTCAGTTCAGTGGGATTTTGCTTTACTTGGATTCCTGCTCCCTGAACCCCAGTCAATAATGTGTCTTTATGGGGTTAAATTTGTGACTTTCTGTTCTCAGGAATTGCGGTTCCATCCTGATGGTTGTTCAGTGCCTGAAAATGGTTGGCTTGTGTATTTTGTCCTGTTTTATCGCTGTTTACAGAAGAATGTCCTCCCTGGTGCCAGTGATTTTATCAGTACTGGAAACAAGTTTTTGTCAGCAGGTTTTTAGTCAAAAAGTATTTTGTTGACAAATAGTTTCAGATGTAGGTCGTTGGCAAAGACCAGAAATAACAGGACTTTCTAATATTAATTCAAAAGTGATCTTCATGATTTAGAAAAGAGTGAAGTTGTGTTTATTTAGTTTTAATGAGAAGCTAAGGTCCCAGCCTTAATTTTTGTCTTAAGGTAGAGTTGGACTATGGGGTTGCCTGAAGGCAAGGTAATTGAACTCAACATAACCAAAGCTCCAGAATTCTATAACACAAAGCATAGGGGAGATTATTTTGCACAAAGCATAGGGAAGAAATCCTTCTGCTCATCTTTTCGGCATTTCAGTTTTTTTTTTTTTTTAAAGATTTATTTATTTGAGAGAGCGAGAATGAGAGAGAGAGAGTACATGAGAGGGGGGAGGGTTAGAGGGAGAAGCAGGCTCCTTGCTGAGCAGGGAGCCCTATGCGGGACTCGATCCAGGGACTCCAGGATCATGAACTGAGCCGAAGGCAGTTGCTTAACCAACTGAGCCACCCAGGCGCCCCTTGGCATTTCAGTTTTTGAACCTACTCTTTCATTGAGCACCTGTGTGCCAGGCTGCAGTGACGGTCAAAGATGATATCCAGTCCCTGCCTTTGAGTATCTGTCCCGACCTGTGGTTTGCAGAAATTATGAGGGGGCTCTTAAGTCCGTCAGATTGGGAGAAGTTTGGGAAAGGGTCTGTTGAGCAAGGTTCTGACGTGTGGGTATTTGACTTGGATGGTATCTCAGTGGGCCAGTTACTGCACTTGTGAGTAGTTATTTATTATTATCTGCATTGCTGTATTAGTTAGGGTAACACTCAGCTGCTCTAACAAATAGACCACAAAATAAATAATGAGTAAAACATGACAGTTTACTTCTTGCTAAAGAAATAGCCCAGGTGGGTAAGCAAGTTACTGGGGTGGCTCTTATCCATATAGCTTTCAGGGACCCAGCATGATGGAGGTTTAGCCAATTTCAGCTCTGACTTCCAAGGTGGCCCTGAGGGCTGTCCTCGCAGTTATCTGAAAGGGGAGAAGAGCACAGAGGGGCATGCAGCAGCATGCACAGGTTTCTATGGGCCAGGTCTGGAGGTAGCATATATCACTCTGTTCACATTCCTCTGGCTGGAATTTGGTCTTCTAACTACATCTAATTGCAAGGGAGGCTAGGAAATAGGGTCTAGCTTTGTGTCCAGAAAGAAGAGGAAAACATGGATTTTTGGTAAGCAGCTAATAGTCTCTGTCTTAGGAGCTTATCAAAAATGATCATTTTAGTGTGGTATGGTCACACTTATTTTCCTGAATTAAACTTACAGATTCACACATTTGTCTCTCCGAGTAAGTCTCTGAGGTCTTCAAGTTTCAGCACCCAGGGCAAGACAGGGGGTGGTAAATACTTATTAAATGGTTTTTGAATGAAGGAATGAATTTTTTAATTTATTTGTCTGATGCCAAAGTTCCCAAATGATGATGATGTTATTGATAATAAGAACTGCTATTTACTGAGCATCTACTGTGTGCTAAGTTTTGTAAGCATAATCTTATTTCTTTATTTTATTTTATTTTATTTCATCATGATATGTGTACTCTTTAATCCCCATCCCCCATTTCCCCTGTCCCCCTACCCACCTCCCCTCTGGTAACCTTTAATTTGTTCTCTGTAGTTAAGAGTCTGTTTCTTGGTTTGTCTCTCTCTCTTTGTTTTTCCTTTGGTCATTTGTTTTGTTTTTTAAATTCCACATATGAGTGAGATCATATGGTATTTGTCTTTCCCTGACTGACTTATTTCGCTTAGCATTATACTCTCTAGGTCTATCCATGTTGTTGCAAATGGCAAGATTTCATTCTTTTTTTATGGCTGAATAATATTCCTGTGTGTGTGTGTGTGTCCAGAAAGAAGAGGAAAACATGGATTTTTGGTAAGCAGCTAATAGTCTCTGTCTTAGGGGCTTATCAAAAATGATCATTTTAGTGTGGTATGGTCACACTTATATATATGGTCACATATATATACATTATATATATATACATATATATGGTCACACATATATATACATGAGATATATATATATCTATATCACATCCTTTTTATCCATTCATCTGTTGACAGACACTTGGGCTGCTTCCAGAGTTGGGCTATTGTAAATAATGCTGCTATAAACACAGAGGTGCACCCATCCCTTCAAATTAGTGTGCTGGTATTTTTTTGGTAAATACCCAGTAGTGTGATTCCTGTATCATACAGTAGTTCTATTTTTAATTTTTTGAGGTACCTCCATACTGTTTTCCAGTGACTGCATCAGTTTGCATTCCCACCACTGTGCACAAGGGTTCCTTTTTCTCCACATCCTCGCCAACACTTGTTTCTTGTGTTGTTGATTTTAGCCATTCTGACAGGTGGGAGATGATACTTCATTGTTGTTTTGATTTGCATTTCCCTGATGATGAGTGATGTTGAGCATCTGTTCATGTGTCTGTTGGCTGCCTGTGTGTCTTTGAAGAGATGTCTGTTCACGTCTTCTGCCCATTTTTAAATTTGATTATTTGTTTTTTGGTATTGAGTTGTATCAGTTCTTTATATATTTTGGATACTAACTCCTTATTGGATATGTCATTTATAAATATTTTCTCCCATTCTGTAGGTTGCCTTTTAGTTTTGTTGATCATTTCCTTCATTGTGAAGAAACTTTTAATTTTGCAGTCCCAGTAGTTTATTTTTGCTTTTATTTCCCTTGCTTCCGGAGACATATCTAGAAAAATGTTGCTGTGGCCAGTGTCAGAGAAGATTACTGTGCTCTCTGCAAGGATTTTTATGGTTTCAGGTCTCACACTAAGGTCTTCAATCCACTTTGAGTCTATTTCTGTGTATGGTGTTAGAGAGTGGTCAGTTTCATTCTTTTGCGTGTTGCTGTCCAGTTTCTCCATTTGTTGAAGAGACTGTCTTTTTCCCATTGTATATTCATTCCTCCTTTGTCAAAGATTGATTGACCATATAGTTGTGGGTTCATTTCTGGGTTTTCTGTCTATTCCATTGATCTCTATGTCTATTTTTATGCCAGTATCATACTGTTTTAATTATTATCAGTTTGTAATACAACTTGGAATCTGGAATTGTGATGCCTCCAGTTTTGTTTTTCCTTTTCAAGATTGCTTTGGCTATTTGGGGTCTTTTGTGGTTCCATACAAATTTTAGGATTATTTGTCCTAGTTCTATATTGAATGAAGGAATGAATTAATAGTGAATTGGTATGATATTAGTTGGCCAACAGACTCAGTTGCTTCTTTTAAAAATATTTAAAAAATCTTTATTTTATTAAAGTGATATCTGACTAGTATGAGCTAGAGAAGGCAGATGAAGGCATTGTGAGTCTTGTTTTAAATGTGAAATACATGCTTCACTTGTGCTTGAAACCCAAGCAGTTCTTTGAGCTGCTAAGTTTGAATTTGATTTCTCCTTTGGAACTCCGTGCTTTTCAGAATTTACCCTTATGAAATCAACACACTGGGTTAAAAAGAGAAGGAGAAATTATAAAAATAATATATGAACTGGAGATACAGTTGCATATTTAAAAACTTTTTCTTCCAATAAAAATCTCATTATGAAGGATGGAACCAAGGTGCTGAGTTATGGGACTTGGCTTTTCCTGACCCTCTGAAGTGAGGTGAAATGATAACTTTCTGCCTGTGGGTCACCTTGGAAAAAAGTTGCTTTTTAAATGCATGCTGTATTATGATGGTCTTCTATGTTGATCTTGAGGTTCTTCCTGGAATGGCTCGTATTTATGGTGTCAATTTCAAGGAAGAGGCTTGCTTTTCTATTTGTTATGGCAGGTAGGGGGGCCTCCAGTTCATCTATAAACTGTGTCACATCATTCAGGCACAAGTTCACTACATTTAATGACATGTAGTGTTTGAATTTACGTGGACTTTGTAGAACTCATTCCTACCCCCTCTGATCTCAAGCTAGTATTATGGTCTAGGCCCTCCAGTATGCTTTAAAAGTTGGGGAGCCAAACCAAAGCTGCAAAAGTGGAGGGTCTTACCCCTGGTTAAAGCACACACCGCTTCTATAGCCAGTGGGGCAAGGTGTGCTCATGGGTTGCCAGGCATGGTAGCTTTCTTTTCCTTCTCCAGGGACAGGCTTCCCCTGCTTCTGGGTTCATGTAGCACCCATTTTTTTTTTTTAACACCCAAGCCAAGGCAGGTGTCTAGCTCAAAATGTTTATCTTGGCCGTGCTAAGTGGCCCTTAGTTTTATTTGTCCCAAGCTTACTTTATTCAAGTTCTAGGTGGTGCTCCTTTCTTTCATATGCCAAGACCTTTGTGACTCGATCTATGCTCACACCTTTGATTCTGTAGACCAGGGATCTCACCCCTGGTGGCACAGTAGAGCACCTCAGGCAAATTAAGTCCACATCTTAAAATGGAGCCCAGACATCAATATTTTAACTTTCTTAGGTGATTCTAATTATGTATCCAGGGTTGAGAATCAGCCAGTGTCTCCACAGGTCCTCACCTTCCCCAGTTGCTGAATGCTAATATTTGAAGTCTGGCTTCCCACCACCATCTCTGCCTTCCCACAGAGCAGGTCTTATATGCTTCTGTTTCTCCTTCTCCAGAACTACTTCTCCTGGTTCTGTCCTTTGGAATGTGGTGACCATCACATCACTGATAGTCAAATGAGGACATATCTGGTTTTAAGTAAGAACAATTTGTATTTGTCTAGGCCTAGTAGAGGTGGAGTTATGTGAAATTAAAAAATGTGTCTCTCAAGCTTTCCCCCCCTAGTTATTATGGGATCTCCAGTGCTTTAAAAAGTCTGACCCAGTCCCTAGGGGTGTTTCCAGTGTGTTCGTGAACAATTCTTCAAGCCTCTATGCGGCATTAACCATCTTAGTTGATGTTTGATGTTGAGAATTCCCTTTTCTCAAGCTGTGGGAAGACACTTGTCCTGCTCCTGAAGCCACTTACGTGCCAGTCCTCATGCCTGGGGCTAAGATTATGTGGTGAACAAGATAGGCACTATTCCTTTCCTCAAGGAGAGCACAGCTGAGCAGATAAGGCTTGCTGTCTATATGATACGAACTTACTCATATCAGTTAACCATGCTGTAGCATAGAGAAAACTTTTGAGCAATTTCCTATAGATTATACATGTATTGGGATATTTATAAAATTCTCAGGTTCATCCATGTTCCTGTTCCCTGCTGAATCCCTCTGTATCCGTCATATCTCATCCAGATCCAAAGGTCTGGGTAGCCCGGGCAGGGAGCTATGATTGCAGGAGCTGTCTTAGGCTTTAGCCTCAGACCCAGTCCATTTTGGGCCATGGATATCTGTTCCACCTTCTTTGGAGAGCTGGGCATAAGACAGAGATCATCAATTTTGGTTATACCCCTGGTGATGAGAGGTGGGAGATGTCTGTGGGTGATGGAGGAAGATGAGGGACATTGTGGGAATCCACCAAGTATGTCCAGGAGAGGAGTCAGGCACCCTCGTAGAGTGGTGTGTGTGCATGTGTGCATGCACACTCGCATGTGTGGTATGTATAGAGGGGTGGAGGAAGGGTTACCTCTTGCTCACCATTGCATCATCATGCTCTTTTCATGCTAATGAACTTACACAACAGGTTATGATTAGCTAACAGAACAGTTTTGATCAATTATGCTGTAGACTGGCTAATTCTTCTTGATGTAGGGGAAGGGATGTTTATACCTTAATCTCATCAGTCACACTCCAAACCACAGTGTAGTGGGCTGCCTGTGAATAGGTTTCATTTAGGGAACTCATCCAGATCCCAGTCCATGGGTTTTGTCACTGAGGGAAGCACTTCCTGAAATGCTTATTCTTTTCTTGACCTGGGTCTTCATAAAACTTTTAGGATCTTGGGTCTGAGCATTGACCATAAGTGCTCTTTGTTAGAAGTCCTTTGTAAAGGGGGGAGAAATGTTAAGAATGCTGCCAGGAAGGGACTTATCAAGTAGTCTTGGTTGAGAGGAGATGTTTAGGGGCAGAAGGGAGAACATTTCCAAAGATCAAAGACCAAGGGCAAGAAAAAGCAGGTCACCTTCTGGAAGCTGCTGGTAGTTCAGTGTGTCTGGTGTGTGTGTGAGTGTGTGTGAGTGTGTGTGTGTATGAGAGACAGAGATAGAGAGAGGGAGGGAGGGAGGGGGGAGTGGCCAGCAGGAGATGATTGATATTGGCAGGTTGACAGAAAAGATAGTAAGGGGCCTTGTAGGCCATGTTAAAAAGTGTGTATTATAAACCAGAAGGGTCCTTTCTTTTTCCTCCAGTCCCACCATATAGCTCGCCCCCTGCTGGGGCTATGTGGGTGGAAAAAGAACATGAGGAGGAGGAGGCATGCCTTGCTCTCAGAAGGTTGATGATCTGCAACAGCCAAGCCTAGCAGCTGATTGCAAAGGACATGCAAATGATCACCTTTTCCCCTGCAATATCTTTTTCTCCCTTGCCCATTGGAATATGCCTACTTCTTTTTTCTAGATGCTTCTCAAAAGTCATGTACTCTGGGAGGCCTTTCCTGCTAGCTCTAAGCCGAGCTGCAGGCTTCTGCTCCTGTAGGTCCTTGTTCATACTCCAGCTTTAGCTTTTTTCTTGTTCCTGAAATTATCTTATTAGTCCCTTTTCCTTATTAGTCTGCTAGGCCAAGACTACATTTCCAATGTATTATATAGTGCCCAGGAAGTGAAGTGGTTCTGAAATGAATAGAGATATGAAAGATGACATATACCTACCCCCCCCCCCCAGGACAGCCAGTTGTGCTTGGAGCATGGCATGATGCCATGTGCGTGGTGGGGGGGGCGGTGCGGAAGGGGTAAGCAGGCCGTGGATGGGTGTTAGATGAAGGAGTATTCAAACAGGTGGGCAGGGCCCAAATCATGAAAGGTCCTGTGTGCATATCAGACAATCTGGTCTTTATCTAAGAAGAGTGGATTGAATGGGACGGGAGTAACTTGGTCGGATTGTGACCCAAGGATCAGAGGGGAGCAAGCTGAGTGGCAGGGAAGCCAGTTAACTCTTACTTATCCAGGTTCAAGGTAAGGATGCACGCTGTGGCCAAGTCATCATTAGGAAGGGGATGTTCTAACATTGGTGGAGAGAGGGCTGTTTTTGAGTCAAGAGAAGCAGAGCCCAAGAGGCAGATTTGCAAATGGTTCTTTTTTGTGTGGAGGGGACTGGAAGACCATCCTTCTGTTGCTCTGGCCACATGCAGAGTCTAAGAAAGGTGCTGTTCAACAGGAACTATGGGGCAGGGCGTAGGGTGATCAGCAGGGCCATTGGATCCAAATTTTAAGCTTGGAACCTCAAATTTTGACTGTCAAATTCATGCGGGAAAGCAGGGTAAGACCTCAGCATAAGTGTTGACCCTACGTGAAATGCCGTCCATCCATCCCAGGATGCTTGGTGTGGGTCCACGTGAGCATCCTCAAAATCTGCAAGTGCCCAGGTCTCTCTGAGGCCCATCTGGAGTCTTGTTTCTGGCCTGGGAGAGTGTGATGTGCTGTCTCCGCTCAGGGTAACCCTGGCCTGTCTGGCTTTGCTGGAAACAGTGGCCTTGAAATGGCTAGTGAGAGGGTGCCTGGGTGGCTCAGTTGGTTAAGCGACTGCCTTCAGCTCAGGTCATGATCCTGGAGTCCCGGGATTGAGTCCCGCATTGGGCTCCCTGCTTGGCAGGGAGTCTGCTTCTCCCTCTGACCCTCCCCCCTCTCATGTGCTCTCTCTCTCTCATTCTCTCTGTCTCAAATAAATAAATAAAATCTTAAAAAAAAAAAAAAAAGAAACGGCTGGTGAGAGGGGTGTCCCTGTTCTTCACTTCACACTTGCCCTGCCCGTGCTTAGTAATGAGGCAGTAATGATGCCATGAGGGAAGCTTCGAGGAAGAGCCCCGCTGCCTGGAGGTCTGGCTCCCATAGGACACCACCTCCTGCTGTTCTTTCTCGAAGGCTCTGGAAACCTCCGAGGGCCCCGATTACTCACCTCCCCCTCCTCCCTGCCTGGTGAACTCACTTCCCGCTCCCAGTCTGTTCAGCCTGCAGCTGCCTTGCTCTTGACTGTGCCTCCTGGTCCCTTTGCTCCGGTTCTCCCACCATCCCCTGTTGCCCGAGCTCTCCTTACCCCCCAGACTCTCCACAGCCTGCACCTGCCCGCTCCCCTACTCAAAGGCCCTGCCTCACTCTGATCCTTTGCTGTGACCCTGAAGAGTCTCACCAAACTGTTTGAGAGCCATGGCATGATTCAAACCCGTGCCCTGCGGCACCTCTCCCCCAACCCAGCATGGTGCCCAGTGCCCACCATTGGAGGATATTCCTCACGGTAAGACCAGAGCCCTGCCCCCTGCACACATGCAGGGCTAGGGACATCTCCAGACCACTTTAGAGTTTCCAGAATGCTTTCACTTGTATTGTCTCAGGATGCCAGCATGGGCTATTTGCACTTAGAGTATATTGGCTTCTTTTTTTTTTTTTAATTTTTAAAATTTTATTGTTATGTTAGTCACCATACAATACATCATTAGTTTTTGGTGTGGTGATCTACGGTCCATTGTTTTCATATAACATTAACTTCTAAGCCAAGACAGCCAACAGCTGAATGGGCGAATGGGTGTCGGAAGCCCCTGATGATGGATGGGAAGGCACAGCCCAGAATGGGGACCTCAGCTGGGGAGGGGCCTTGAGTGGGCTGGAGGAAGGGGTGGTGTGAAAGGGCAGGCCATAGGAGGACCCTGAAAACAAGCTCTACCTGCTTTTTCCTTTTTTTTTTTTTTTTAAAGATTTTATTTATTCATTTGAGACACAGAGATAGAGAGAGAGCATGAGCAGGGAGAGAGGCAGAGGGAGAAGCAGGCTCCCTACTGAGCCAGGAGCCCGATGTGGGGCTCAATCCCAAGACCCTGGGATCATGACCTGAGCCGAAGGCAGACACTTAACCATCTGAGCCACCCAGGCGCCCCTACCTGTGTTTTCCTTTAGATTTGGCAGCTCTCCCTACCTTTTGTCTCTGTTCCTTTCCCTCCAGGTCTCTGATCCTGCTTCTTCTTTATCTGCCTCTGTAGTGCAGCCTCAGGAACCTGCAGCCCTCCTGGGTGGTGGAGGCTGGATCTATCTGGAAAGGACAGAGTTTGCCCCCGAAATTGTGGGTTCTAAAGGCTAAGAAAGTGTGTGGTGGTCCCAGATGAGAGAGGAAATTGTAGTAATGGGGAATAGACAGCTGGTGCTTCTCCTGCCTCATCTAGGAGAGCTTTCAGGAGGAGGTGAATAGTAAGCAGGCAGGTGGTTGGCAGAGAAGGGGAATTCTGGGGACTTAGGGCCGAGTGACTGGTATGAAGCGGAGAAGTCAGGGTGGGCAGATGCAGGTGAAGGGGCAGGCCCTGAGGCCCTGGAGTAGGATTTGGTAATGATCCCTTGCATTTTCTGTAGCTCATGTGCTTCTGAGGAGTTGTCATCTTCCTCCTGCTGTATCATCACACTCACCCTGTGGAGAAAAGATATGATAATGACACCCTCCTCTCAGTTGTGGAAGTGGAAAGTAACATAAGAGAAATTACATTATTTTTCTGAAACTGGCAATGCCAGGATGTGGTGCCAAGGGTCCCCCTGGCTCAGCGTGGGGCTCGCTGTGTGGCAGAATGCTGATGGCGAGGCCTGGGAGGGTTGTGGAGTGGGATGGAGAGCAATGTGGTTGTCGACCTAGCACTTCTTAGTTGTCTGTAGATAGCTCCCTCCCCACAACACCCATGTAGTCCCAAATCACAGGCTGACATTTATTGAATTTCTTATTCCTGGCCTGAAAAAGAGTGTCGGCTGTGGCCTTAAACCACTCAGATGGCAGGTCCTCCAGACAGCAGGCTAAGACCAGAACACTGCCCTCCTCAAAAAGTGCAGCCCCCTCCTCCCCCTGGCTTGTCACATGCCCCTGTGGTTCCTCTGTACTTCAGCATCTTAGCCAATGGAGCAAATAAGAATATTCAGAAAGACTCTAGCTTCAAAGAGGGGAGTGGGAAGGAGGGCGGAACGAGGTTGGAGGATACGTGTAGCGCCTTTCAGTTCATGGTAGAGGTTTTCTGCTCTGGCAATGGGGAGCCACTGAAGGGCTTTCAGTGGGAGAGTGGGGCCATATGATTTGGAAAGGTTCCCCTAAAGGTGGAGGAGGAGAATGGATCAGGGGCAGCGGTGGAGGTGGGCAGCTGCAGCCAAGCTGGGGCCGCCCTCTGTCCATGCTTAGCGGGAGGCCTCTGGTCATTTTCATCTGGTTACACTTTGACTAGGTGAGGAGGACCTTCCTTTCCCCCACCCTAATGCTCTAGGAGGCTTGCGAGAGTGTGGACGGCTGAAGGATGGACTAGTCCCATTTGGGGGAGTTGGTCAGAGTGGTCAGATCTGGGCAAAAGCTTGGAACAGAGGGGTTCCTTTGACTGGACAATCAATGGACTGCCACCCATGGGTACCTTTTTTCAATGACCCCAGACAATAAATGCCCCACCCTCTGCGGTTCCCTGCTGGCCTGTGGAGTCCATAGGATAGAGCTCGGAGGCCTTGCCCTGCTTCAGCTTGGGGAACTTCAGTCTTGTCTGCAGAGGAAGCACATTAGCTTTGCCTGTAGTATCTGAATATTTCTGTCTTAGACCTTGAGCAGTAGCTTTTTGAAACAGGAATGCATTACTTTTGATTTTCTGGGTTCCTCATAACCAAAATAGCAGGTGGCCCACAGCTAGACAAAGAAGCATGTCCTAGCCCGAGGGAGGAACATGGGTCAGGCCCCGGGCTGGGAGAGAGTGTGGTGCATTCCAGACACTGCCAACAAAGCAGCGTGGCTGGGACTCAGAGACGCAGCAGGACTCGGGGAGAGGTGAGGTGGAGATATCAGCAGGCCGGGTTATGCAGGGTCTCTCAGCTTGAGAGTGGTGGGAAGCTCCAGAAGTCTTCACGTATGCAGGTGTCATAGCCAGGTCGACATTTTGAAAGGACCGCCCCCCCCCCCCCCTTTTGGGGAATAGTGAAGGAGAGCGATGGTAGCAGCTGTGGGGTGGGGGGGGGTTTGTTGGGAGGCTGTTGGAGTAAGCCAGCTGAATGAGCATGGTAGTTTGGACTAGGGTGCTAGTCAGGGAGGTGGTGAAAAACAGGTGGATTTGGGGGATAGTTAGGGTAAAATTCCTAGGATTGGTGACACAGTGGCTGTGGGCATGGGGGCAGAAAGCTGTCAGGGCTGCCTATGGATTTCTGGTCTGGGGGCTGATGGCCTTCATAGGGTCGGGGAATACTGGAGGAGAGTCCTCTTGCAGAGCAGGTCATAAGTTTGGTTTTGGACATGTAGGTTTTGAAGGGGACTCTGAAGCATCCAGGTGGAGATGCCAGGTAGGCAGGAGGATGTTTGGATCCAGGGGCTAGAAGAAAATAAGGGTTCAAGATAAAATGCTGAAGGTCATGAGCACATAGGTGATAATTAAGGCTGTAGGAGTGGATGAGAGTATCCAGGCATAGAGTGAGAGTGTAGAGAAGAGGCCCCAGGTCCAAGCCTTGTGAAAATCCATCCAGTTGATCCAGAGGTGGGTAAGCCATGTCCCCCATGGCACCCAGAGCCCAGGGAGGCAGCTGAGTCCTGCACAGCCAGGGATCTGTTGTGCAAGACAGCCTCGGCCAAGAGCCAAGTGAAGGGTCAATGAAGGAAAGATCATTTTCAAATGGATAACCTGTTCCATAGGCTGTATATGATGGCCTGTCCTTCCGATCAGACTCAGTTCACCTTTTTTCAGCTTCTTGGAGGAGTCCTATGTAGTGGGTTCACCTGACCTGTTTGTCCTGATGCCCAGGCTTCACTCACCCCCCACCCCCCCGCCCCCCCATTTCATGGTGGCCAGCCGTCTTGGGTCTCTCCACCTCTGTGTCATCACTGCCTGGTGTGTCTTTCTGGAGCTGGAACAACTCAGCCATATGCTGTGTTTTCATTGTCGGGTGTAGCAGGGAGAAGGTGGGCATGAAAGCAGGGCCTCAGGCCGCCGTGGTCCATGTGTCAGAGGCAAGCAGAGGGAGCTGCTGGGATGGCTGGTGGGGCCCTGGAGGCCAGCCTCAAACCCCAGGTTGTACCTTCAGGGGCTTGTGGCTCTTGGAGAGTGGTTTGACGAAAACTCGGGGCTGACTCTGAATCTGAGCTACCTTGAGTCACAGCTGTGAATGGGAATATAGCTGTCCAGGATGCTTGAGTGAGCGTCACCTTTGTCATCTGCTCAGGTATACATCAGGGGGGTCTCGGGCTCTTTTGACATACATCTGGAGGTTTCCAAGCCTTCCCTGGGCCATAGAGCCCTGTTCTCAGTTCTGCCCTGGGCCAGGTGGTAGGCAAGCATGAGGAAAGGCACAATGGGAGAGGGATAAGGCAAGATGAAGGACCAAGGAAGGAAGCCCCTCCCTTGCCATCCTGAGCTGCGGCCCCTCCGTCCCGCCACCAGCAAGCACACCCACTGTTGCCCTTCTGTGTTCCCTCCCCTGCCTTTCAGAACCCGTCCACCCTTCAAGACCAGCGTCAGGCTCAGTTCCTCTGGAAGCCTTCCAGCCTTGCTGGTCTCCCGCAGTAGGGACCAGAGCCCACGGTTGTAGAAGTGACTTATGAGAGCCCTGCTCCGCCGGCCCTCGTTGTGCTTCCTGCCTGCCGGCTTTGTCTTCATGGAGAGACGATCAGGTTATCCAATACAGGCACGAGTGTTCTAGGGCTCCCGAGCTGTCCCGCAGAGAGCCGGGCGCATAAGGGGCTGTGCCGCAACCTGGTGACTAACCGGTCAGAAGCTCAGTTCCAAGCTGCTTTTTGTTCATTCCTTCTTGTAGCAGGTATTAGGGCTGAGCTGGATGTCCCTGCTGTGATTTCTTCTAACACGCAGCTCAAAATGAAAAGGATAATAATTATAATCACCACCTTTCATTGCACATGTGGGGGCTGGTGACTGCCCTGGGTGTCTTGCGTATGTATCTCTCCTTCGGTTTCTCACCACAACCCTGCCAGTTTGGGATTCTCATGTTACAGGTGGAAGGAACAGGCTCAGAGAGGTCTCAGGGCAAGTGGCAGAGCTGAGAGGTAAGCCCAGGCACCCCGCGCTGTGCTGCTTGGCTGGAGAGTATTTCTCAGAGTTGGGGACAGATTGGGTCTGGTCAGCCTCGAGATCCTGGCCGCTCGTGGGCCCTGTCTGGGGTGTTTTGGTGCAAAGTGGTGTATTTAATGCTCCGGTCCCCTCCAGTTCTGACATTCTGCAATTCTGTCACCAGCCTGTGTCCTTTCCCTCCAGGGGTGAAGCTGGAAATTCTCTGAAATAGAACTGGCTCCCACTGTAGGTTGTTAGGGGGCCTGCTCTGGGGAGGGCTGAGAAGGGGCTGTGGAGGTCCGAGGCCTTGGTGGAGGCAGCGGGTGCATGGGAACCCCTCAAGGGCATTGGAGACAAGGCTTTTGTCAGAGCAGGCTTCGGCCCTCAGGGGACCCACAGTTGGTCTGTCTGTCCTTGCTCTCTCCTCAAGGGGCGTGAGAGCTGGTCAGGGTGCTGGCTGGCCTGGCTGCCCTGGGAGAGACCCTAAAACTCAAGCCTTTGGCATGAATTCAGGGTGTCTCTTCAGGGAGTGCTCCACCCACCCTGGCTCACTTGAGCCGCTGTCTCATCTTGTCTGGGACTTATAAGATTATGACAGCCATCATCTGAAGGAGCTTCTGCTGGTGGCTCCAGGCCCTGTGTGTATGTTCGTGTGTGTGTATGTGTGTGTGTCTCTGTGTGTGTGTGTGTGTGTGTGTGTGTGTGTGTGAGTGAGACTCTCTTCCTCATCCCACTGCTTCCTTCTACACACTCCCCTGCCCTGTGGCCAGGGTGACTCTGGCTAACCAAGGCTGTGAGGAGGTGTGGCCTTTTTCTTAGGGATTTCCCAATTTCCCTCCCTCAGTGCCTCAGTTTCTCTGTGTCCTGGGTTTCCTGTCACCTGAAGCTGCTTTGCCTCCTTTGTCTTTCCCTCTCACAGATATCCCCTTGCTCCCTGGCTCCCCACGCCGGCTGAGCTCCCGGGCAGTGGCCAGAGGAGGCCAGGGCCCCAAACATGGACAGCAGTACCTCAAGGTGCCGGGTCCTCAAGCCCCCAGCCAGCAGGGCAGTTCTGACGGAGAATCTGGCCCGCCGTCACGGGGAGGAAGCTCCCGCAGCGGCTCGGTGAGTGCTGGGGTGGGGTAAAGGCTGGCCCTGCTGGGGGCCCCAAGGGAGCCTCTTGACTGGGGCACCCTCCAGCTGGGGGGCAGGTGTGTGTATTTGTGTGTGTGTGTGTGTGTGTGTATGTGAAAGAGAGAGGGAGAGAGAAATAGGCCCGGGGTTTTTGTGAGAGCCTTTTCCTCTCTGTTTCCAAGTCCCAGCCACGCTGGAGTCTCATGGGCAGAGGACAGACAGAGAAGGGGAGGTGTGAGAGGCCACGTGGTCCCACCTGTTGGTCTGCAGACTCCCTGGCTCCCCTCACAGGTCTGAGGACCCAGACCTCTGCCGGGGCTGCTCAGAGGCTCTCCCCTGTGCCTGGCGCTTCATCTGGTTGCCCAGGTGACCTCTCAGGTGGCTGCAGAAGCAGATGGGTATCAAACCAGTAATAAACAGGGAAACACCCACAGGGAGGGAGGCAGGTCCCTCTCCTGCTCCGCCTTATTCTTTCCCCTCCTTTTCTCTCAACCTCCCACCTCTGGGCTGGCTGAGAGCAGAAGTCGGTCCCCCTGCTGCGGTCTCTGGCAGGGTCCCTCCTGGTGGCTGCAGAGGAGGAGGAGGAGGAGGATGTGGGTCTGAGAGGAACATAGTGTTGAGTGAATCCCTGTGGGGTGGGCCTGGGGTGGACCCGGTGAGAAGAAATTGCCCTTTGTTCCAATGGATCCAGAGAACTTGCCGGTGAGTAATCTGTGTGTGGAAGTACGCGTGTGTTTGCAGGCCGGCCAGCAGAGCTGCAAGGAGATGGGTATGTGTGGGTGTGTTCCAGTGCGTGTGGAGGGCTGTGTGTGTGTCAGAGTGCCCTGGGGTGCTGGGAGTGTGCACAGATGTGCGTGCAGGGGAGCTGGTGTGAGGGTGCCGTGTGTAGGTGCTCTGTGTGGCTCTGGTGTGAGGGCACGCACAGACGTACAGGGCTTTGCTGCTGCATGTTCAGTCCGTGTGCGCGAGCGTCCGTGTGTGCGTGGTTGCTAGAGCGGGTCTGAGGGCACTGGTGGCCGGGCTGTGGACAGGTGGGTGGAGGGCTGTGTGGGCTGGGTGTGGCAGCAGAACGTAGGCCACTCTGTGCTTTTACTGGGGGAGTTGGGGCCTTTGGGCCTGAGGGGCTTCCTGGTCCACCTCCCCAGGCCCAGAGCACAAGGTCAGCCTCCTCCGTCGCTCGCTCTTCCTCACTGGACCTCGCTGTCCCTGTCCTGTTCTCTCTCTTTCCAGGTCATCAACAACTACCTGGATGCTAACGAGCCAGTGTCCTCGGAGGCCTGTCTGAGCCGCATGCACTTCCACGACAACCAGAGGAAGGTCGACTACGTGCTCACCTACCATTACCGGAAACGTGGGGTGCAACCTGGCCTGGGCTCCCCTGGCCAGTCGCTGGCGATTGTCTCTAATGGGGAGACAGGCAAGGAACCTCATGCTGGGGGCCACGGTGATATTGAGCTGGGGCCACTCGATGCCCTGGAGGAGGAGAAGAAGGAGCAACGAGAGGAATTTGAGCACAACCTGATGGAGGCTGGGCTGGAGCTCGAGAAGGACTTGGAGGTGAGGTTAGGCATGTGGCAAAGGGCCGTGGGATGGGTTGGCCCTGCAAGTTTGGGCCCCTGGTGATTGGTGTCATCTGCAGGGAGCATTGGCTTTGTTCTGGCAGGTGGCATTTTTTTTAATCTGGTGGGCAAACCAGATTTTCTTGTTCAAAGACTTGAGGGAGAGTCTTTGGTGCAAGGATGTGCCAATCTGTTCTGTGGGCGTTGGCCTGGTTAGAGATTGGAGGCAAGTCATTTCTTGCTGGTGCTCAAAGACCCCATCCCGTGGCCTTCTTCAAAGGTTTCATTGAGATGAAGACCCAGATTGCCTGTTGAACTTGGGATCACATTCCTCTATAGGGGATATACTTCACTAAGGAATGTGCTTGCCTGGGGCCCTCTGAGGGAGGTGCTTCATTGGAAACTGAACATTGGACATGTTTTATCAACTTGTGAGCGATATATGTTCTCAACTTTGGTCAGTAGCAGCTTAAGGGAATCCATGGAAATCCATTTATCTCCATATCCATCTATCCATCCTTCCATCCATTCATTCATCCATCGATCCATTTCTTCATATCACAGTGATCCTTTAAAGATGACCTGCCCTAACCATCCCCTCCATACTCATCTTCTACCTTTCTTACCCTCCCGCACCTGCTCCAGCCCTTTGGCCTTATCTTGGTTGTGTTTTGGTCACCCTTACCTCAGGGTCTTTGCACTGGTTGTCCCCACTGCCTTGGGCACCCTTCCCCAGACCTGTGCATGCTTATTCCCTCACTTCAGACCTCTGCCTAAATGTTATCTCTTTCCAGACATCTTCCTGACCATCTAGCTATAGTACTCCCACCCCTTCACTCTGTTCCTTGACCATGCTTTACTTTCCTTCATCACACTTAGCATTGCTACCTGAAACAACATGATAGATTTGGTTTTTTACCTGTGCCCCAACCAGCTTCATGAAGGCAGGGGTCTTGTTTGGTTCACTTCTATATCCCCAGCACCTAGGACAGAGTCTGAAGAATAAAGTAGTGTAGTAGGCGCTTAACAAGTGTTAGTTGAATAAATAAGTGATCTCCCCGAATCTCACGTTCCTCATCTGCAAAACAGTTAAATGCCCTGCTGGGCTGTAGTTTTACAGGCCCCATCAATAGTTGGGGCAATGAAAACACCTAGCACAATGTGTAATACGTAGTAGGTGCTCAATAAATGCTCATTAAGACTCTTTTAAATAGAGTCATGCTGAGGGGTGTGGTGCCATTCTCACCTGTTGTGTAAGATTCAGGTTAATACCCCAAACTGGAAGGGGCCCTCAGGGGTCATTCATCCATTTCTCTCACCCCAGGAAGGATGGCATGTGGCTTGGCTCAGACCCTTGTCCTCCTGACCTGTACTGCTTATCCAGACCCTTAACCTTGGAGGTGCTTCTCTCAATCTTTCCACCAGTGTAGGGACATTGTGCTCTTTGAAGACTAACTGGGGCTCCCTTGCTCCCTTGATTTTCACTTTTTGGAACCCAGAGCTCACTTGGTTCCTCGAACTGGAGTCTGGTGGGAAGGTTTCTTGAGGCAGTGGTTTGTTCTGAGGACCAGACAAGGAGCTCCTGGCACTGCTGCTGTGGGAGGCTCAGTCCCCACACCTGTCTCTGTGTGTCAGGGAGTGGAGGCCTGGGCCTTGTTCAGCTCCTCAGTTGGGAAACAGCATCATGCTCAGGAGGGTGGACTCTGGAGCCCAGAGACAGATGTTCACATCCTGGGTCTGGCATCAACGAGCCTCACAGTCTTGGGTGAATGACTTGCTCCTTGGGAGTCAAAGTTTCCAAGTCTGTGTAAAGAGGATAGCAATACATTCTTCATTGGGTTGTTTGAAGAGGAAAACAAGACAAGTGAATTAAATACTTAGTAACAGTGCCTGTCACTGCTATTATTATTGTTTAGAGTTGCCAGATTGAGCAAATTCAAGGTGCCTAGTTACATTTGAATTTCAGATCAACAGCAAATAACTTTTTAGCAGAAGTATGTCCCATGAAATATTTGGGACCTAGTTAGGTCCTTAAAAAATTGTTTGTTGCTGATCTGAAAGTCAAAGGTAACTGTCCTGGCAACACTTTTTTTTTTTTTTTAATATTTTATTTATTCATTTGACAGAGAGAGTGAGCACAAGCAGGGGGAGTGGCAGGCAGAGGGAGAGGGAGAAGCAGGCTCCCCGTTGAGCAGGGAGCCCGATGCGGGGACTTGATCCCAGGACCCCGGAATCATGACCTGAGCTGAAGGCAGTCGCTTAACCGACTGAGCCACCCAGGCGCCCCTCGGCCCTGTATTTTGAGCCCACTCGCGTTCTGCATGTGCGTCTAACCCATTTTTCCTAGTGGATGAGCGCTTTGCAGACACTGCGGTTACCTGGTCACTTCCCTAAGGATATTGGGCACCCACGTTGCCTCCAAGTGTGTGCCACCCCAACAAGATGGAGTAGGAATTGTCCCCTCCTTCCGGGCCAGCAGTCCTGGATCGTCTTCTGCTCACCCCCTGCCCCAGCCTCCTGTTGGTGCTAAACACTGGCTGGCGATTCATCAGCTGGAACCTCTGAGGGCCCGAGCAGCTCTTCTGGGGGCCTGTTGGGGCCAGCACAACTCTTCACTGTGTCAGGATGCTTGGTCTCTGCCTTGAGCAGAAGCCTGCAGCTGACACCTCACAGGAGCGAGGCCGCCGCTTGGCTGCACCAGGGCGGCAGCGTGGAGGGCAGGTGTAGTTGGCCCCAGCTGCTCGGCTGTCCCTGCCCTGCTGGGCTACACCGTCTTTTAGGCTCTGGTTTCAATCTGATTTTCAAATAAGTGGAGAGGAAATGGGTTTCTATTAGAGACCCATTAAAAATCATTCATTTAGCCTTACAGATCAAAAGAACTTTGCATGCATCAAATCCTAACTGATTGACTATCATAGGAATCATTTCCGACCCTGGTTGCTATCTGAGTGTGCTTGATACAGGATGATGATGGGTGCATACCTTCCATTTGGTGTTTCACTTTTTCATTCAGTGGGCGAGGTTCCATGTATTACATTGTCCATGTTCATATTTTAAAGGCCATTTGGTGTTTATCAGATGACTAAATGACAGTTTGCATATATGTTTTCTTACGTGTAGGCATTCAATTACAATTTCATTTAAAGACATCGCTGGAGATGCCTGTGGGCCTGTGGGTGGCAGAGACACCTGCCTCCTCACTGCCAATTTGGACACATGAGGGCGACCTGTCTGGAGATGGGCATCGCTGCTGAGTGGGAGGTGAATGTGAGCATTCGAGGGACTCACCCACCTCAGGCCTTCAGACGGGGTTGTGGAGTGGGTGGGCTGAGGAAGGCTTTCTGTGACACACCTCCTCCCAACCTCTCCCAAGCCTCCTGCCCTGACCCAGACAGCTGGAAGGACAGAGGCACAGGCTCAGATGAACGAGGGGCACCAGGGGGATCCCAGAGCCAGGTGTAGTGCAGTGCACGTGGTGGGCCCGGGGCATGTGTGGACTTGGGGTGTAAAGGCCTTCTCCCACCCCGCAGGCCCTGAAACTCCAGCAGGCATGGCCCACAACTTCATCTGTGTGGGCAGCTGGACCTTCCAAACTGGGAATGGAGGAGAGGGCATTGCCGGGGGTGCCGGGGGCCCCCTTGCCCTGGGCTAGCTCTCCCGGGATTTGGGCACCAGAGAACCGATAGCAGAAGCTGCCTTTATTCAGCATGATCTGGCATCTCTGGCAGGTCCCTGGGCGGCTTTGGGCAGAGGCAGGCATGGAAGGGGCAGAGTGCCAGCCGGGAGGCGCCAGGGGCCCACAACTTTATTCAGGAGGCAGCGCTCCCCTCTCTGACTTGGTATCAGGTGGGAGCCCAGGACTGAACAAATCCCTTCCTTCTCTGCAGAGAGGAGACCTTCCCACAAGCCACAGGATGGCCCCGACACCTGACTATTTGCCTTGTAGCCTTGGACGTCTGGCATCTCAACCTGAATTACTATACTGAGCCAGAGAAAGAGGCTAGGGGACAACTGAGGTATAGGACATCATGATCTCCCCCGGGGGCTCATTTAGGGGAAAAAAATGTGGGCCAAGAAAATTTGAATGTCTTTTCATTTTCTTAAACCTAGAGGCCACTGGTTCTTGACCTTTGTCATCACGGCCTGTTCCCACTTCCCTTTTCAGAAGGGCTTTTATACATCTGATTCAGCAGTTGGTTGGATCATGTGTCCTCCTAGGCCTCTGGACGGAGCTGGGATGACTTTGGGAAGTTGCTCTCTATCATTAATCTGTGGTTTTAGGGGAGGAAACCAACTTCCCTGATTGCCTTCTGTGTGCCTGCTAATGTGGACTTGTGCTCCGTCAGTTAGTCTCGTGAACCCCTGCCAGGTGCCTGTTACCCTCATGTCTCTAAGGAGGTGAGAGAGGCTAGTGTCTCTATCACGGGGACGTCTACAAAGTGATCCAGCTGGGATTTGAACTCCGTCTGAGCTTCTGGGGTCTTTGTCATACCAGGGCTGACTGCCAAGCCCTCGAGAGCACCTTCCTATTCCTCCTTCCCCGGAATTCTTAGGAGAGGCTCCAGGGAACACAGGGGAAGAGGCAAATGTGGATGTAATGACGCCCCGGTGCGTGCCGGGTCTTGGTGGTGGCTGCTGCGTGCTCACGAGTGCGGGAGCTCGCGCACTGCTGACGACTTGGCTCGCGCTAAGGGCTTAGGAAACCGGGCTGATTTCCCCCGGCTTTGCCTGTGTTCCTGTCCTGTGTGCCCCACCCTGACGCCGCAGGCGGGAGCCTTCGGCTTCTCACCTGCCTCTCTTTCCCGCCCCCAAGGGACCTTCAGGGGACACAACAAAGGCAGCCCCGGCAACCCCTGCCCCTGGGACTGCACAGCTGAGCAGGGCAGAGCCTCCGCGGGGCTGGCTGGACCTCACTTCCCCGGGGAGGCCTCTCCGCAGCCTGGGCAGGGGTACAGAGAGAAGGGAAGAAGTCAAGCCGCCCCCAAACTGGGGACATTTTTCCAAGGAGTTTAAAAAATTAACAGTATCCTCACTCGATGCTAATGGCATCCCCGCTGAGGTGGTCAGAGCGGCTCTTGTCCCCTTGTCATAGGAAACCTAAAACGCCTTGTCAGGCCGGTGAGGAGCCGGGCTGGGCCTTGCAGCTGCTCCCCCTGTTCCCTTAAAACGACTGTCCAGGGGCGGCATTTTGTCTACACAGACCCCTACCCGGAGATGAGCAGTGTCCGGGTTGTGAAAGAGGTCGTGCAGTGGGTCTCGTGGAAGGCAGGCCGAGGGTTTCTGCCGCTGGGGTGTGGCTCCCTCTCAGGTCCTTCACGCCTGGGGTCTTTCGTCTATTGACCAGGGCTTCCACAGCTCTCTAGGGTTCCTCAAAAGGGGCTGGAAGGAGTGTCCCACCCTACAGAGCAGAGGGCAAGATGCCTGGCCTGGCTGAGGGCCCCTGCCTGGGCACCACCAGAGCTGGCTGTCTTTCCTGCTGGTTTTCTGTTACCAGGTGCAGCCGGTGAGGTATGAGAAAATGCGACCATGGGATATTAGAACTGGGAGGGCTTTGGATCATTTCTTTCACTTCTGTCAGAGAGCAGGGCCTATGGTTGAGAGGATGTGGCTTGTACAAGCTCATGTAGCTAGTTAATGTCTTAAGTAAATGAAATCTTGGTGATGGGGAGTCTGCGCTACAAGCAAGTCAAGAGGGTGAGCTTCCTTCTGTTCAGTCTGTCGTCCTTGTAGCTGAGTTCCCATCTTCTTGCATGGCCGAGGTCCGACAGGTGCTCCTGGTCCCACTGTGCCAGGGTCCGTGGCTGGTGCCTGTTCTCCCGTAATACGCCATGCTGGTTGTTAAATATTTTGAGTATCCCTTATGCTTTCCAAGGCTATTGGCATCAATCCCTGCATTTGGTGAAGAGGGGGTCAGGGGATAGTTGGTCTCTGTCCTGCTAATCATTCCCCTTCAGGGCAATGCTAGAGGTTTTGGTCTCTGAGAGAGACACAGAGAGAGAGAAGTCCCTTCTCCATTTGTCAGCTGATAAGTTCAAGGTTTTTGCGGGCTTTCACCTCAGCTGGGCAGTCACCTCAGCTGTAAAGACACTCAAGGGATCAGCTCCGGGGGAGACCTGCCGGGCTCTGTTTCTGCCACCCTCTCCTGCCTCTCATTTAGCAGATCTTTTTTTTTTTTTTTTAAGATTTTATTTATTTATTTGACAGAGACAGTGAGCAAGGCAGAGAGAAGGAGCAGGGGCAGAGGGAGAGGGAGAAGCAGACTCCCCGCTGAGCAAGGAGCCCATTGTGGGGCTCGATCCCAGGACCCCGGGATCATAACCCAAGCTGAGGGCAGACGCTTAACTGACTGAGCCACCCAGGCGCCCTCATTTAGCAGATCTTGACTGAACATTTGCAGGTGCCCCATCCCGGGAGCTGATGACACATGTGACTAAGATGTGGTCCTTGCCTTCAGGGGGCGCTGACCTGATTTCAGATAGTCACCTAAAGTCGATCTAAAGGTGCAGTAAGAGAGCGTACTGGGAGAGTGACAGGCTGGGTGATTCCCAGTTCTGCCTCTGCCTGGAAGCTCTTAGCTGGATCACCGTCCCTCTGCCTGCCTTGGATGCTTGGGTCCTGGCAGAAGTGAGCAGGCTGAGTCTTCTACTCTTATCAGGTCTCTCGGCAGGATTCACTCTCTGTACACTGAGCCACTGGGGGATGCTGTGCAGGTTAGAAGGTTTAGCTCAAGCGGTTGTATGTGGCAGGGTCTTTGAGCCTTCGAGGTCTGGAGACACCCGGGAGTCATATCTGGTGCTTGGTAGGTGGTGAGGATGGGCCTGGGGCTGCTTCAGCCTGAAGCATCTCCTCACTGAAGACGGGGTCTCCTTGTCACTCCAGGTCAGCTCATCAGGGTGCCTTGATACCTCCTATCTGATGACCCTGGGGCTATGAAGCAGCGTTCAGGAACTCTTTAAACCTTGGGGGTTCTGTGAATAGAATTCAGGGACGGAATTTATAAACTTGGATGGTAAAAAATGGTGCTTTATTTTCACCAACACTTAACTGGAACTTAGCGGTTACTTCACCTAAGGATATGGGCACAAACCTACATTACTATGAGTTCCTGTGAGTTTGTCACCGATAGAAATCACACATAGATTCATATTGGGTTATATAGTTGTTGCATAAATCTCCAAAAGCATGGATACTCATCATTACTTTGAAATTATGATAATTTTGAGATATGCTGCCAGGTTTTGCTCTCTAATGTATTGATAAGGCTACAAGTATATGACTAGATCACGAGTTTAAATATTTTAGTAACTGTATTTCTAGATACTTCGTTCCTCCTTATTCTGTATAATTATTTTACACATCTAAAAATATTCTAAGTAGAGGTCTATAGATTTTTGACTGTCTTAGGGCTCCAAGGCCCCAAAAAGATCACGAATCCCTGCACATAACCCCTAAGACTTAGGAGAAGCGTCAGGCAGTGAGTGGTGGTCCCGCCTGGCTGCTGGGGGAAGGGAGATCCCATGGGGACACCCACTGGCTACTCCCTGGAGTCTGGCTGGCTCAGATAAGGTTCCTGAGGCGTCCTGAGGCAGGGGCCTAATTTGAGGGGCGTGCCAGCTGAGCACACTTGTGACATCAGCTGAGCCCTTACACACTGCGGCCCCTGCTACTTGGGGCCTGCCTGGTTAATTGCATCCAGAAGCATGGGCTTTAGTCCATGATATGCTTGACCCCAAGAAGGACATGGAGAGGAAAGAGGGTTGGGCTGAGACCTGGGTTCTAGGTCCCGTTCTGCCACCCACCAGCTTCTTTCTGGACCCTGACTTCCCCATCTGGAAAAGGAGAAGCTTGGGCATCATCAGGGATTCTCAGACTGTGTACTTGAGAGTCCTGGCTTCCTGTGACTTACACGGATGTCGTCTGTGCTAAAATAAAACTTGATACTGTTTTCTCATTTAACTGGAAAATTGCAGTGATAAAGATAATTTTCTCAATTTAAAATTGTTCTTAGGGGTGCCTGGATGGCTCAGTTGATTGTGTCAACTCTTGATTTTGGCTCAGGTCATGATCTCAGGGTCGTGAGATGAAGCCCCACGTTGGCCTCTGTGCTGGCTATGGAGCCTGCTTAAGATTCTCTCTCTCTCCCTCTGCCCCTCCTCTACCCCCCAAAATTGTTTTTTTTTCCTTAAACCTTTGGAGGCTGGCCTGCCAGGAAGTACTTGCTGAGGGCAGAGGAAATGGATGAAAAGTACAAGAATACTAATGGGAGAACTTAGAATTGGCCAATCATATTTAGTTTTGCAACTTAATTTTGGTTGTGGTTTTCTGTTGTCTATCCTGTGAGTTCTTCCGCTAAAATTTGTCTTTGTCTGAATGTTGGGAATAAGCATGCTGGTATTCGAAGGACTTTTGTAAAGAGTTCTGCAAAGGGCACGATGACCTGGAGGTGTTCTAGCAGCTTTGTGGTCTTCAGGGCCCCTGCCTGCTTGGGCAGTTGTGAGTGTACGGCACCTGGGGATGCATTCTGCTAAGAAGGCTGACCTTCGTTCTGGATGAGCAGAGGGCGAGTGGATTCGTGAGTCGGAGTGGGGTGATGGCTCTCCTCCAGGGGAGATAGTGCTCATGTTTCCTTCAGGCCACGAACAAAAGCTGTAGTGGCCCTGATGTGTTCTCAGCCTTCCCTGTTCTGTGCACCATGACTGTGAGGAGGACAGACCGACAGTACTTTGGAAGCAAAAGGAAGAAGAGCTGGCAGGGTTGTTTAGCCATGTCACCGTCTCCTGAAGTGGACAGTGCCCTGTGGAGACCCCATCCCTCTTGACCTGGAGCTCAGCTAAGGTAAGAGTGTCATGAATCTCCCCAGCAGGATTCATGGAGATTGCCATTTATGGCGTGATGGCTCCCAGGAAGCCCTGGGTGGATTCTGATGGCTTCTAGAATGTGTTCACCATCTGTTGAGCATCGCAGGTTTGGGGGTCTCATCTGCTGCAGACCAGCCCACCGTGGATAGCAGCCAGACTCCGTGTCCAGCTCAGCAGTCCCGGGGCCCGGGTGCCCACCGGCATTCTTATAATTGTCTTGTTGAGTTTCCGCTCAGGGATCCATCCATTGCTGTCAGGTGTCGAAGGGTGGAGTATTTCTGGCTGTGAACGTCGTAGCTAAAGCTGTGTTTCCCCCTACTCTCTGAACTCATCCAGCCCAGGGAACTTACACTTAGCTCATCCACGGGCCCTTGGAGGGTCGAGGCTTCCCAGGCTGCAGAGAGGGCCTGTGGCGTTTTAGCACCTTTTTTAGGAACAGGAAGTCATAAGGAGTGGAATTTGATGGGTATGCTGTTCTGTTGTGTTTTCTTTGTCAAGTGCAGACAGAGGAACCCCAAAGGCTTTGGAGCTGAAGCCCCGGGGCCCTAAGAGCTTGCGTGGGTTTGCTGCTGGCTCCCTGCACACACCACCCATCCCTTGTTACAGCGTTGTGTGTGTTGTTATGTACTGTTCTCACCATGCACCATGGGGTTGGAGGGGGTGCATTCGGACCAGCTCACGCCGTGGTCTGTGAGCAAGGTCTGGGAGGTCCAGCTCTGCTAGTGGCACGTTTTAGAAAACCAGTGGCTATTGGTAGGACTTACTTTCTGCAGGTCCCCTGGACTTGCCCAGCAGCCGAATGTAGTGGGAAGAACTTTGTGTGTAGAGGGCAATGAGCAGGATTCACTGCCATGTGCTTTTGTGCAAGTTTGTCAGCCGTGCTGGATCGGTTTTCTTATCTGAGGTCTGTAGCCAGCACCTTCCACTGTTGAAAATACTTCACAACCTTCAGAAAATGAAGTGTCCTTGTTTTCACAGTTCTTTATAGGAATGGTGTGGGGTTTCCTCTTTGCCTTGGGTTTTCTTTGCCATTGGGCCTGAGTTGGCTCTCCCACCTGTCCATGCTTTGCTTTAATTTTCCAATTTTTTAACCTCCCTGTGAGCTGAGTTGAATACCCCCCCATGTTCTGAATGAATTAAAATGCCTACTGTGTGGATTAGGCACCCCCAAAGGGAGGAGGAGGTGCAGGGAGTTTACTGTCTAGCTGGGAGATGAGATAGACTCATGAGGGCACATGTGCTGACTGTTTCTTTTCTGGGTCAGGAAGTCTCACCATTTCAGTTTTCTGAATACCATGATGGTGATTTTGAATACCACTGCTTACCTGTTGCAGGATTTTCAGGATCGCCATTTACTATCTGTACTGTTATTTGTTGAATATTTTTGCTAAATTGGCTCACTTTTTAAGTTTAAATTCATCTTAAAAGGAAATATTATATTGTTATAAATGGAGAACCGATATCACTGGCCAACAAATAGACAATAACGCAAAAATAAACCACACCAGAAACAAAATAACCTTATTAATTCCTGGCTGGACACAGCTGGCTGCTGAAGATCTCAGGCTGGGGGGGCCTGCTCACTCTCGCTTGAGAAAGGAGGCTTTGCTAGTGTCAGAGGTTAAAGGTATATTGGCATCTAACGGAGACTTTATCTTTGCAGGATAATTGGAAAGGGTTTAACTTTCTCACTATTTAAAAATGCTATTTTTTTTTTTTTAAAGATTTATTATTTTAGAGAGAGAGAGAGTGCATGCACGTGCACATGTGAGTGGGGGGAGGGGCAGAGGGAGCGAATGTTCAGGCAGACTCCCTGCTGAGCACAGAGCCGAACATGAGGCTCCACCTCACGATCCACCTCACGACCCTGAGGTCATGACCTGAGCCGAAACCAAGAGTCAGACGCTTAACTGACTGACCCCCCTGGGCGCCCCTGAACATGCTATTTGATACACTGTTGTATCTGTCTATTATTTGATGCTCCCTGTTCCGAACTTGGGCAACATCACAGAAGCGCTTATGAACTTCACTTGTCCCTGGATAAGACTGAAGGCTTCGAGAACCGGGATTGTGTTTTCTGCTTTATTTCTTCGTACAGTGTCTGGCACGTAGTAAATACTCCACCGTGTTTGTTGAATTGATTCAGAGCATAATGTGTAGCAAAGACAGAATACTGTGGCGTCAAGGGGAGGGAGAGAGCCGTAAGAGTTGGGCTTGTCAGGGAAGGCTTTCCAGAGATGGGCCTCTCACAGCCACCTGGGACCGGTCCCTTTGCTGCTCCTCATGAGCCCTCTCCCGTTCTTCCTTCTCCTTCTTGGTTCCCTCACCTCCTTCTCCAACCAGGGAAGAGAATAAGCTGCTTCCCTCTCAGAGCCGCCTACCCTGAGGAGAAGGCTGAGGGGCGCAAAGACCCGGTTGAGGGGGGGGAGGAGTGGGGGGGAGGGGGGAGGGGGAGGAAGGGGAGAGGTTGGGTAGGGAGAGCTGGGCAGTCAGGGGAACTGCAGGCTAGGCCTGAGCTCTTACAGGCTGCCCTCAGGTCCAGCACTAAGGGGAGTCTGGTGCCCTGGGGGTTGTCAGCTGTCCTGTTGTGTCATTCCATCCTCCTTCCTCTCTAGCTGCTTCCCCTTCTTCTTTCTGCCAGCACTGTCTAGCTCTGCACTGGTGGGCAGACCCCCAGCCCCAAAGACCACTATGGTGAAGCACTTAGTGGCGGTTGTGTTTATGCGAGGCTGGTCTCTGTGATGGGATTATACAGTCCCCCAGAAAAAGACGCAGACACCATTTTCACGGGTCCGGAGCTGCCCATATGATCCATGGCTGTGCTCCGAAGGGCCGTCTGGCATTGGGACCCTACTTTCATCTATCCCTAGTAGTCCGGTGTTGTGGAGGGGGGGGTACCTGTTCTCTGCCTCCTGCCATGGGAATCTGGACCCTTCCCTCCCTGAGCATCTTACTGCTGCTTTCCAAGTTCCTAGTAATGGCCAAAATTACTTCTACTGTGCTCAGCACATCTAGTAACTCATTCAATCCTGGTAACAACCCTCTGAAGTATTTATTACTACTGTCGCTCTTGTAGATAAGAGCTGAGGTTACCCAACTTGGTCAGGGTCAATCAACTGGTGTCAGGAAGGGATTCAGACAGACCCTGAGTCTGAGCTCTCAGTCACTGTGGTATCCCATCTCTCCAGGGATAATGCTTCTATCACCTGAGCCTGGTGTGGGGAAGGGATGGCCTTATTCTCACCATTGGGGTTGCCAGCAGTTAAAGCAGGTTCAGGAGAGGAGAAAGCAGCCTCTGAACTTGAGAGTATTCTCTGCTTACCTCTTTGCTCCCTGTGGTGCACACCTGTCTTCCCTCCTATCTCCGTGGGAGGTCACGGGTTGGGAATTGTTGCACCCCACAGATAACTTTTAATTACAAGGTTTGTACTTTGTGTTTGTGGCAAGAATCAATCCGCTCAGGATGGGCCCTGAGACCATTAGATGGGTGTGGAGCCAGCAGGCAGGGACGAGAGGCAACAGGGTTGCCCAGGAAGCGGGGGACATGGCAAGAACTGGAGAGCGCACAGGTCCGGAGCTGCTTGGGACCCCAGTAGGGAGGGCAGTGAGCCAGGGTGGAAGGTCACCTTCCCTGGAGAGCAGGGCTGGGATGATCCCCAGGTGTGTGTACTACCTTTTCCTGCCTTCAGGCAGCGGAGTGGGTATGGGGGGCCAGGTGGCGTTGGTCTTGAGTGTGCTCAGCCTTCCTTCTGTGTGGCTTCTCCCTGTCCCGTTTTCCCATCGCTCCACATCCTCTGCATGGACTCTCGGGTCTTTCCTTCAGACCCTTCACATTACCCTGCTTTGTAGCGTCTGCACTTTAATGGGGATCAAAGCTTCAGGCTTTTGGGCATCAGCAGGTGGAGCGGGGCTCTGGAAATCACACCATACTGGCTCGCTCTTTTTCCAAGAACCATGGCCCCACACAGGCCTCCCTCCTGCCTTTCCCCCAGCTGTCATAAGCCGCTTACCTTAGAGCCTAATGCTGTAACAGCCGGGTGACATTTGGGATGGAATGCCCTTAAGTGCAAAGGCTTCTCCTCTGATCTGGGATGAAGGAGGAGGATGTGATCAGTACATCTGGCGGGGCGGGGGGGGGGGGGGGGTCAGTGTTTAATGAAGGAAACAGAAGACAGACGGTCCTTCAGGGCCATGCACGATGATCCCTGTACATGTGCAGGGTTATTCCATGTGTGGCTACTTATGGAGGGGGAGTGGTTAATCTGCTCATGGCCTCCTGCGTTCTGGGTCATTCCCTCCTGCTGTTAGGATGCTCAGGAAATGGAAGCTAATTCAGTCATTAATCCTAGCCTAAGCCAAGCTGAATCAGACAGATACGCTGAGATCTTCCTCCCTCAAATGCAGAGTGTAATGCCCTCCAGGACCAAAGGGCTGTGGTTTATCTGTGCTGCCCCTCACCTTCACTGGTTTGGGTAATTGCCAACTGCCCAGACCTTGTCTGCATATGTACGTAGGTACACATCCTAACTATTCTGCTGTGACGACTGGAACCAAGGGGAACAGGGCTGGAAGGTTTCCTGAAGGAGAAAGTTTTGATGTAAGTGAAGCTGGAATGCCAGCCTGAATCTGAATCCCAGCTCGGCCACCAAGGGATGTCGAAACTTCGGCGAATCATGTGACGTCTCCTGTCCCTTCAGTTTTCTCATTGGATCTCTTTGAATTGTTTCGAGGAAGCATCTTACACATGGTGGACACTTAATATTGGTCAAGGACATAAGTGATTCAGTTTTGGTTACTATTCTAGTTCCTTAATTTCAGATCTGGAGATCTCTAAAGCACTTTGTCTTTTTCTGGCCTCTAGGCTGACCTGTCTATAAGTGAGGTGCACTCTCCCATCCAAGTGATGCCCATCTCCCTCCTGGCCTGGCTTTATGGACCAGTGGCAGATTGTGACACCTGCCTGTTGTCACATGCCCTGGGGAGCCCCCCTTTAGAAGGCTTTTTTTTTTCTTTTCTTCTTTCTGGAGTCTCTGGAAAGCTCTCTCAAACACCTTACCAGGCTGACTGGTCACTCGCCTGGAATCAGAGACACCTTCGCCTCCCTAGGTCTTCAATCTTTGTGCCCTGGTTTGAGTGGGCAGTCTCGCCCGTTACACTGAATTCTGGATTTTAAAATCCTCATCGGGCTTGAAGTGTTTTCATGTCAGTTGTTATAGTAAGTCCCTTTTCAAAGTGAATAATCAGCGTCATTGATCTGCTTTCTAAACCTGGACTTTCACATCTCAAGTTTGAAGGGAGGCACTCCCATACCTTTTCCTCTGTGCTTTGGTGGGAAATGCTATACACCATTCAACTCTAAGCACATTCTGGCCTGTGAACCTACAGGAGGAAGAGAGAATATAAACCGGCTCTCTTGCTTGCTGGTGCGGTATCGGAAAACTCAAGAGGGAAGTTCTTCTTGGGGTCTAACCTAACTCCCTCCAGAGCAACTGCCTGTTGGTGAAGGAGCTGATCAGATGGTATGCATTTGATTGGCCCCGCTGGGTCTCATGTACCTGGAGATTTGTCTCCAGAGCCTCATTTTGAGCTCCCATGTCCTACGCAATGGAGCCAGTGGGAGGACTGGAAAATATCTTCTTTATGGGCCTGAGGAGGAGGGAGTCTGGCAATTTTGCAGATTGGGGCTCTTTTCCCAGCGTTGTTTGAGACTCAGGAGAGTTGTGTGACTTTTCCCAGATCTTGTATTTCAGTGTTTGTGGCTGGTTTGGGTTCCTCCATTTCTGTCTCCCATGGCATCGATAAACAGGCCAGCTTACTGTTTTCTGCAGAGTCACATTTTCCTTGGTGGGCTGCATGAGACGTCTGCAGGTCATCTTGTCCTACAGGCTTCCTGTGTCCATGTCCTTCAAACATCTTCCCAGAGACTTCTCCATCACTTCACATAATATGTCCCTATGCTTTGTAGTGACAAGGTTCTTTCTAGAGTCTGACTTGAACCTCTCTTGCTGCCATCACAAGCCCTTGGTCCACCTAGTCCTGGCCTCTAGAGAGACCAAGAACAGCTGTTGTGGCCCCGCCCCTGTTCCTTCCTTGTTCTTGTTGGGGTATCACCTCCGTGCATCCAGCTCGTGAATCCCCCAGCAATTTCTTTGTCACTAGATCACATTGCAAGCTCCTGTCCAAATGCTGTCTGGCCGCTTCCTGTTCCAGGCATCCCCCTCCCACCTGAGTATTTGTGTTTCAGATTATTTATCCCCAGATGCAATGGCCACATTTTTCCAGGTTGAATCTGCTCGTTGTTACTTCCTGCCTGGGTCTGCTAACATCTCCAGGTCCCTTTTGCAGCCTCCGCTTGCTGGGCGGTGTGCAGACCAAATGGAGCGAGCGGGACGGGGAGAGCCTGTTCTCCTGCTGAGAGGGGCCCCACCCCTCTGAAGTCAAGGCCCTCCCCAGGAGGACATCTGAACTGATGAGCACAGAAAGCCATCAAATGCTGCCAGTAGGGGGACGACCTACGTGGAAACCTGTCCCAGCTGTTCGGCTTTCTCGTAGTCTCCTGAGCTGAGAACAAGGGGACGCCTTCCTGCCCTCTTGGCCTTGGCTCTGTCCGAACAGCCATCACCAGTTCTAATTAAATACTCCGCAGATGAAGCCACCGTGCCAGAGAAGGGGATTGGGGCCATTTCCTGTCCAGGGAGGGGGCCAGGCCAGGATGGCAGGGCCACACAAGTTAAATGCAGAGGGAGAGCGAATGCTCCCCCCGTTTTTTTTCTTTTGGAAAAGGAAGAGTTTATTTCATTTTAGTTTTTTCTCTTTTATTTTATTGTAAGCCCCAATGACTCAGAACGTCAGAGTTGCAAGGGACTTTTGAGAGTCTTTAATGCTCATCTCATTTTACACATGGAGGCCCATGGAAGTTTGGTAACTTTCTGCAATTCCCAGAAGCATTATAAATGGTCCCCTGCCCTCTCGATGGGTGCTGAGTATTAGGCGTGGAAAGTTAAAATCTCTCAAGACTAGGAGACGCTCAGCAACAGATGCCTGTCCAAACAAGCCTGTCTTCCCCCCTGCTGTTCTTTCTTCATGCCTCCCCTTGACCCAGAGCTAGAAGGCAAAGTCGGGTGCCGTGGTGGTAACTCTCTAGCCTCCCAGGGCTCTTGGTTGACCTTGACTAAGTTGAGGTCCAGGGGCGTGAATGCGGGGGAGTCGGATGCTGCTCCCAAGAGCCAGAGCGTGGCACAACCTGAGTGGCAGGGGGAAGCCGTTAAAGACGGAACTCCTTGTGCATCCTGCCCCCGTGCCCCGATTCTCTTTCTCCCTATCCCAGCAGAGCTTCTGAGTTTTGAACATGATGCTATTTAGGAGGCTTCCTTAGAAGATGCTGATGAATTTGGAGTGATTTTAAAATTCATCTGGGGAAATAAACAGCTGCAGCTTGAAACATAAACACACACATTTGTGCTGCTATGTCCCCACCCCCGCCCAACCCCAGCCATCTAGGAAAAGCGAACACACCCAAACCACGTAGAAACACAGAAACCTGTGTGGTTGGGCTGGACGAGCGCAGCGAAGGGAAAGGGATGCGCTGTCCTTCAGGCTGGCATGTATCGCGCTAGGAGGTCGCAAGGTCTTAAGAACGTGGTCTGGACTCTTAGAGACCTTTGCATCCCTGGTTCGTGGGAACTCCTCGCAAGACAGGGCTGTCTCTCTTTTCTGAAAACCTTCTGCTCCCCGAGGGAAGGGGGAGGAGAAAGGGGACAAGCATTTGTGGTCACCTGAGTACACGCCGGACTCATATTCTCTTCAAGCTGTTGTGAAAGTTTTTCAATTTTATAGAAATTGGAGGTTTTTGGAGATGGAGCTCCGTTTGAGAGCCCTGTACTTTCCAGGACACTGTGCTGCCAGTGGGGTTCCCTGGTGTCTGTGGGCCTTCCTGACTAAGGATCTTGGAATCCCTAGTCTTTGAGGGACCATGTGATTTTGCAGGATAGCTGTGAACCTATGACATGCATCTGTTTCCTCCTCTGAAGATGGAAGTCATGCAATTTGGCTATTTGGCTCAGTTGTTAGAATTCCTAATAACATGAAGTCTGTAGTCCTCTGAGCTGTGATCAGGGATGACTATTAAAGCAGTATTTGCTGGCCTCTGAGCTGGAAGCACCATCCAGAGGGGTTGTTTTCATTAGTCTACTGTGCATCTACCATGCCTGGGCACTTGCTGGGCTGAACACAGAACCCCAGCTCAGGCAGACAGCAGGGAGGGTCTCTCCCACCTTAGCGAGAGACAGCCAGCTTTTTGGCTGCAGCTTGGTTTTACATCCCCCACCCCCTTTTTTCTGCCTTTAGGAACCCCTCTTTCAACCCTGTTACCCCTCAGTTATGATCTGCTCACTCTGCCTCTTCAAAGCCAGGCTTAAACTTCCTGTTGAAGTGTAACATATATCAGAAAAACATAAGTGTACAAAGTGTAAGTGTGTAACCAAGTGGATACATGTGTGTACCTGCCACCCAGATGAAGAAATAGAATATTTCCAGCCCTCCAAAAGCCCCGTTGGGCTTCTGCCCAGTCATGGGCCCCTGTCCAAAGGTCATAATATCCTACTAGCTTCATGCGTGAGTATTGCCTATTTCTGAATCATTCAGAATAAGTGGAATCACTCAGTATATACTTAGTTCCTGGCTTTTGTTGTTGTTGTTAAACATTATGTGTGTGAGATTCATCTATATTGTGTATAGTGGTGGTTTATTCATTGCTATAAAGGTATTTATTTTGTTGTTTGAGTGTACCACAATTTACTTATTCATTGTCAGTGGATGTTAGGGTTGTTTCCTGCTTTAGGCTATGAATAGTGTTGCTTTGACTGTTCTTTTTTTTTTTTTTCAGTCAACTTCAATTCTTTTTTTTTTTTTAATCACTGAAGAATAAAAAAAGTTTTTTTCTATCATACAGAGGTAGGCCATTGTAGGGATTGAATTAAAAAACATTTAAAATTATCTCAATCATTGTGATGGTCTATTAATTGAACATCTTACCACGGGGATCTATTAAGTTTTTTTTTTCTTTCTTTTTATTAACATATAATATATTATTTGTTTCAGGGGTACAGGTTTGTGATTCATCAGTCTTACACAACTCACAGCACTCACCATAGCACATACCCTCCCTAATGTCCATCACCCAGCCACCCCATCCCTCCAACCCGCCTCCACTCCGGCAACCCTCAGATTGTTTCCTGAGATTGAGTCTCTTATGGTTTGTCTCCGTCTCTGGTTTCACCTTGTTTCATTTTTCCCTCCCTTCCCCTATGATCCTCTGTCTTGTTTCTCAAATTCCACATATCCGTGAGATTGTATGATATTTGTCTTTCTCTGATTGACTTATTTCGCTTAGCATAATACCCTCTAGTTCTATCCATGTCATTGCAAATGGCAAGATTTCATTTTTTTTGATGGCTGCATAATATTCCATTGTATATATATACCACATCTTCTTTATCCATTCATCTGTTGATGGACATCTGGGCTCTTTCCATAGTTCGGCTATTGTGGACATTGTTGCTATGAATATTGGGGTGCAGATGCCCCTTCGGATCACTACATTTGTATCTTTGGGGTAAATACCCAGTAGTGCAATTGCTGGGTCATATGGTAGCTCTATTTTCAACTTTTTGAGGAACCTCCATACTGTTTTCCAGAGCAGCTGCACCAGCTTGCATTCCCACCAACAGTGTAGGAGGGTTCCCCTTTCTCCACATCCCCGCCAACATCTGTCGTTTCCTGACTTGTTAATTTTAGCCATTCTGACTGGTGTGAGGTGGTATCTCATTGAGGTTTTGATTTGTATTTCCCTGATGCTGAGTGATATTGAGCACTTTTTCTGTTGACCATTTGGATGTCTTCTTTGCAGAAGTGTCTGTTCATGGCTTTGACTGTTCTTTTACAAATCTTTTGGTGAAGCACTTCTGGTGGGTATATACTTTGGGGGGGAAGTGCTGGGTCATATGGTATATGTATGTTTGCTTAGCTTTAGTAGACACAACTGACTAGTTTCCGAAGTTTTTGTATCAATTTATACTCTCCATGAGCAGTGTATAAGAGTTCCAATTTCTCCACATACTTGACAACAGTTGGTATTGTCAGTCATTTTAATTTTAGCCATTCTGGTTACATCTGTAGTGGTATCTCAGTGGGGTTTTAATCTTCATTCTCTGATGGCTAATGAGATGAAAACCTTTTCATATGTATTGTTTTTTCCCCCCAGCCATTTGGATATCCTCTTTTGTGAAGTGTTTCTTCATGCCTTTTGACCTTTTCAAAAGTGAGTTGTCTGCCCTTTCCTCATTGATTTGAAGGAGTTCTTCATGTATTCTTGGTACAGGTCTTGTACTGAGTATCTGTTTTCTAAATATCTTTTTTCCACTCTGTGGTTTTCCTTTCACTCTTTGTGTCTTTTGGTGGAGAGAGGCTCTTAACTTTATTCTAGTCCAATCTATCGATTTTTTTCTTATGATTAGTGCTTTTTGTGCTCTGTTTAAGAAATCATCACCTATATGGTACAAGTCATGAATATATTCTTTAATGTTATCTCCCAGAACTTTATTGATTAACACTTCACATTTGGACTACAATCCACATAGAATTGATTTTTTTCTTGCATGTGTGGCATGGTGTGAGTTGAGATTAATTTTTTCCCCCACGTGGATGCCTGATTGCCCCAAGAGCATTTATTGAAAGAACCATCCTTTTCGATGGCTCTGCAGTGTTCCATGTCATCAAACATGTGTGTGGGGCTGCTTCTGGATTCTCTATTTTATTCTATGGGTCTGTTTGACCACCTTTGCTCTAATAACTCATTATCTTAATCACTGCACTTTATATTAAGTATCTCATAGACTTTCAAAGTTTTTTTTTTTTTTTTTTTTACTATTACCATTTTTTATCTTAGGCAAGCTCCTTTAGTCTGCCTTCCATTCCCACCACTCTGCCCCGAATGCCCTTGTAGAGATGAGCATTGCTGTCCGGTTGGTGCTAAAACCTAACAGACATTTTAGTTCTCAGCTTCCCTACCCGTATAGCAACATCCAGCACAACTGACCATTCCTTCCTGTTTGAAACACCATCTAACCTGATACCACGCTCTCCTGATTTCCCTCCTACTTCTCTGACCACCTCCTCTAAGTCTTCCTGGCTGAGTTATTCTGCTGGGTTATTTTAAATGTTGGGCTGCTTTGAATCTTGTTTCTAGGCTCCCTTCTCTCATTTTACGGTGACTCCCAAGATGATTTATTTCCAACATTTCTGCTGCCATCTTCATGGTAAGAGAGCTCCTAAATTTATATCTCCACTTAGAATTTTCTTTAGAGCTTGAAATCATGGATCATCTCTATCAGAGTTTTTTCTCAGTAGTTCACTTACTAAATTATTATTTTAACCCAGAATTAAAAAAAAAGATTTATTATTTATTTGAGAGAGAGAGGAAGGGCAGAAGGAGAGGGACAAGCAGACTCCGTGCTGAATACAGAGCCCAACATGGGGCTTGATCTCACCACCCTGAGATCATGACCTGAGCCGAAATCAAGAGTCAATGCTTAACTGATTGAGGCACCCAGGCACCTTAGGAATATGTTTCTTTGTATGGTTTTATTCATGGTTGCTTGAGGGATTACAGTAGATATGCTTATGTTTTTACTGTCTACTCAGAAGCAGTATTTTACCACTTCAAGGGGAGTGTAGAAACCTTATCATCTCATAAGTCCCTTTACCCTTCCGGCTTTGTCTCATTGTTTTCTTATGTAATACAGTTCCATAAATTGAAAAACCCATCAGAAACATTATCATTTTTATTTTTATCTACTAAACACATTTTTTAAAAATCAAGAAGAGAAGAGTGGTATATTTCATTCACTCGGATATTTACCATTTTTGTGGCTGTTTCTTCATTCTTAATGTTCTAAGTTTCCTTTTGGTGTCATTTCCGCCTTTTGTCTGAAGAATTTCCTTTACAAGTGCTTTTACAGCAAGTGTGTTGGCAATAAATTATCTTAGTTTTCCTTCATCTGAGAAGCCTTTATTTTAACCTTCATTCGTGAATAATATTTTCACAGGATATAGAATTCCGGTTTGATGATTCTTTTCTTTTTGCACTTGCAAAATGTTATTCTTCTGTCTTCTGGCAAAATGTTATTCTTCTGTCTTCTGGGCCTTCTGTTTCCTGATGAGAAATCTGTACTCATTCACATCATTGTTTCCTGTTTATCTCTGGTCGTTTTTTTCTTTGTCTTTAGTTTTGTTAACAGTTTGATTACATGTCTGGGTATGGATTTCTTTGGGTTTATCTATTTGGGATTCAATGGGCTTCTTGAATCTGTACGTTTACATCTTTCACCAAATGTAGGAGGAAGTTTTCAGTTATTATATTGATTTTTTTTTTTTTCCCTTGTACTGAACTCTTTTGTCTTCCTGAAGGTTTTGTGGCATTAATGTTGGGTCATTTTGGTAATGTCCCACAGATCTCTGAGGTTCTGTTTGTTGTTTTCAATCATTATTTCCCCTCTGTTATTCAGGTTGGATAATTCCTATTGATTTTTTGAAGGACTCTCTTCCTTTTGCAACCCCCATTCTGCTATCGAGCCCATCAGTGAGCTTTTGATTTCAGTTATTCTATTTTTTTCCTGAAATTTCTATCAAGTTCATTTTATAGCCTCTTTTTTTTTCCCCTGAAATTTTCTACCTATGTATTTCAAGAGTGTTTCTATCTATGTATTTCAAATGTTTCAAGAGTCCCTTCTTGAGGCATTTTTATAATAGCTACTTTAAAGTGTTTGTCAGAAATTCAGTATCTTTGTTAACTTGGAGTTGGCATCAATTGTCTTTCCCATAAAGGCATTTCCTGGTTCCTTGTATGCGAAGTAATTTTTGATTGTATCCTAGACTTTTCAGTATTACGAGTCTCTGGGTCTTGTTTAAATCCTATTTGTGTTTTAACAGGCAATTGATCTGGTTAGGTTTGGGCTGCAAGTTCTGATCAGTCCTCTGTGGGCTGTGGTTTCAAGGTCAGTTTCATTTTCAAAGCCTTGTGCTATTTGATTCTGTTCTGCAGATGCTACCAAGTGGCCAGTTTGGGACATGGGCAGTGGTCTACGACGTAGTTTAGCCTTTAGAGTATGTAGCATGCTATTTAGGGTCAAATGTGTGCATGTGGAGCCCAGAAGTAAGTGAAGGAGCTCATGAACAGTTTATGGGGTCACTTTGCTGTGCTCCTCTTTCTCCATGATCTTTCTGTACCTTCCAGTTTGCCAGGATCCCTTTTGTCACCTTTTTTCCAGAAACCTTGGAATTTGCTTACCATCCTCTGCCACATACTTCCTACAATTGCAACTGTGTCTGAGGTCAACTGGTAGGAGAACACAGAGAGAGAAACAGCAACAAGGATTTGTTCCAACTTCTTAGGGGCACAGCTCCTCTGTTTAGAGCAGAGCATTCCTTTCCCTTAGACTTTTAGGGGCCTGTGGGCTAGGGTGCAAAAGAATGGAGAAAAGAAAAAAAATGGGGGTTTGCTTCCATTCTCTCTGAGTGTTAAGAGAGTCCTTTTTTAATCTCTCAAGTCAAAACTAGAGGGCTTCCCTCGGGGCTCTTTGTGATGCTGATGATACCGACATCTGGCTTTTGGACCACCTCAAGTCTAAGTTGGGGGGATACTGAAGGAGAAAGACACCAGTTTGGTATTAGTTTAAATTCCCTCTTCTTCTTCAGTCTGACTACTACTATTCACTTTTCATTTATACTATTCACTTTTCAGAATTCTCCGATAGCTGCTCCATACCTTCTGTTCAGGTTTAATAGCTTTATTCAGAAGAAAAGAAGCAGGGAGTGTGCTTATGCTGTCTTACCTAGAACTGAGACTCTAGGAAGGCTTGTTTAAAACACAACTTTCTGGCCCCCACCCTGAGGGCTTCTGATTCAGTTAGTCTCAAGGCCTGAGAATTTGTGTTCCTAATAAGTTTCCAGAGGCTGCTGATGCTGCTTGCCCCAGAACCACATTTTGAGAACCACTGATCTAGTCTAGCCTTTAATAAACGTGGGAAAACTTTTTATCCAGAGTAGAATATAAGTCAAGTTATTTCATTTTAATAATGTTAAGTACCCAGTGGTTTATTCTTTAATAAGCTGAGCAAGGACAGTAGAAATCCCTTGGTTGAGCAGATGAGATTAAAAGGAATAAAAGATGATGGAGTGCCTTGGGGAAAATCCTAGAAGTTAGAGCTGCTCAAAAATAATTAACTTCAGATTAGGTATTTATAAAGACATTGATCTGTTCTGACATGTGCACCTCTCACCTTGGGCTGTGGGTGGAGGGCCCTCCTCCGAGGGGGCCCAGGAGGGTTTACGGCAGGGTCTTGTTCTGTTGCCCGATGCTGTTCCAGTGTGACCAGCTGGAAGCACGTTCTCCTCTGGCCTGTGCACTAGCGGTGAGGATGCCAGCAGCTAGAGCTGCTGTTCTGCTAGAGGAATGAGCTCTGCAGCTGCAAGAGGCCTTGCCACTTCCCCAGGCCCCTGGGGGAGATTGTCCATGCCGCCAAGGACTCAGTACTGGTGGGAATTACCACCCCTGGGCAGAATTGTTTTCCCAAGTTGCAGGTCTGGGCAGAAAATTAAAAAAAAAAAAAAAAAAGAGTGGAATTTTAAGCTCCAGGGGCCACAGACCAGAGAAGGCACAGACCTGATGAGTCCTTTTTTTCCATCTGAGCACGTGCTTTTGCTTGTCCACAGACACACTGCCTCTGAGCCTCTGATTGTCTTTTATGTCTGAACTCAGCCCCAGGGCATTATTTGCACAACTGCCATGAGTCCTCCAAGCCACCAGGGGGCAGTAAAGAGCTGTGGAATGCTGCTTGTCTAAGTGAAACTCTACAAGCCATGAAGAGTCACTGCCCCACTTTAAGAAGGCTTTATTTCTCCTTTGGCCCTGACCTAAAAAAGCTTCATTTTCCCCCTCTGCTTGGGAACCCCACTTTGTCATTCCTAAGTTGATTGTGCGTCTGGTGGCTGGCACTCTCAGTGTGGCAGGGGAGGGAGGGGCTGTGGAGAGGAGGGCACATGGTTGGTTCCCAAGAAAACCACAGGTGGAGGAAGGACATTTAGAGTCTAAGAGCCCCATCCTTGTGTAGTAGTCGTGACTCCCGTGGGGGCTCCTGGGCATTCATGCCATACGCTGGCTCACGTTTTAGCAAGTTTCTTCTAGGGGTCCCGTTGCTCCTGTCCTGCTGTTCCCAGTGGCATGTGCACTCCTTGAGGGCAGGGGTCATGTGGCATTAATTTCTGCATCTCTGGGCATGGGTGGTGTACAATAGTGGTTCAGCTCTCCTACTTAGGGGCCAGGCAAGTCTAGATCCAAATCCCTGTGTAAGTCCCAGAAGCTTTATCTCCTTCATTAGGAGTTTGCATTTACATTGAAAAAAAAAAGGGGGGGGCCTGAATGGCTCAGTTGGTTAAGTGTTGGACTCTAGGTTTCTGCTCAAGTCATGATCTCAGGGTTGTGAGATCGAGCCCCGCGTGGGGCTCTCGCTCAGCGCGGAGTCTGCATACGACTCTCTCTCCTCCCCCTCTGCCCTTCTCCCCTGCTAAAATAAATAAATAAATCTTAAAAAAAAAAAAAAGAAGCCGTAGCAGTAGTAGGTACCCCACAGGGCTTGTGTGAGGCATGCAGAAGATAATGCTTATGAAGAGCTTAGAGCTGTACTGGGCAAATTGCAATGTACAAAAGACCTTAGTTCCCCTGCTCCTGTCTTGCTCCTCTTCCTTGTTTCCAGAGCTTCTCACAGTGCTTGGCATAGAGAAGGTGCACCTAAAATGTTAATTGAATGACTAAGAAAATGACTGAAGAGAGCAAACCAGTTATGACTCAGAGACATGGCTCGTTGGGCCTCCTGGGGACAGCCGCCCACATGTCCCTGGACACTGGTGGGAATGGGTGGCTGCAGGGCCGTGGGAGGGGCCAGCCCTCAGGATCAGAGTCCCCACTGTGGAAGCAGCGGGTTCTCAGGGTCGGTCCCAGCCCTCTGTGTGTGATCTGCCTGGAATCATACATTTTTACTGAGGGTGCTGCTGTGTCAGGTAGGGTTACTTACCTGAATAATGGAATATTGGAAGATTTAACTTTCACTGTCCTGGATTTCTGTGAATCCATCATTATATTTCATTGGTGTTTGAGGCTAGTGAATGTAGCTCCTTTCCATCTGTGGATTTTGTGGATTACTTATTCATTTTTGCCTTTTTTTTTTTTTTTTAAGATTCAGGCCTAATTTTTAATTGCTGTTAGATTCAAGAGACATCACATTATAATTTTTTGGTAATTGTGGTGAAATATACGTAGTTTAAAAAACTATATGTACGTAAGATTATACATGCAATATTAAATAACATAAAATGTACCATTCTAGCCATTTTTAAGTCTACAGTTCTGTGGCATAAAGTACATTCACGTTGTTATACAACCATCACCACCATCCATTTCCAGAACTTTTGCATCTTCCCAGACTGGAACTCTGTCCTCTTTCAACACTAACTGCCATTGCCCCCATCCCCCATCCCTGGCAACCACCATTCTACTTTCTGTCTCAATGACCTTTACTACTCTAGGTACCTCATATACGTGGAATCATACAGTATTTGTCCTTTTGTGACTGTCCTTTTGTGTCCTCTTATTTCACTTAGCATAATGTCCTCAAGGTCATCCATGTTGCAGCAGGTGTCAGAATTCCCTTCCTCTTTTTTTTTTTTTTTTTTTAAAGATTTTATGTTTAAGTAATTTCCACACCCAACGTGGGGCTTGAGCTCATGACCCTGAGATCAAGCATGCTCCACCTGCTGAGCCAGCCAGGCACCCCAGAATCCCTTCCTTTTTTTTTTTTTTATTCTTATATTATCCCCATACATTACATCATTAGTTTTAGATGTAGTGTTCCATGATTCATTGTTTGTGCATAACACCCAGTGCTCCATGCAGAATGTGCCCTCCTCAATACCCATCACCAGGCTAACCCATCCTCCCACTCCCCTCCCCTCTAGAACCCTCAGTTTGTTTTTCAGAGTCCATCGGCTCTCATGGTTTGTCTACCCCTCCGATTTCCCCCCCTTCATTCTTCCCCTCCCGCTACCTTCTTCTTCTTCTTTTTTTTTTCTTAACATATATTGCATTATTTGTTTCAGAGGTACAGATCTGAGATTCAACAGTCTTGCACAATTCACAGTGCTTACCAGAGCACATACCCTCCCCAGTGTCTATCACCCAGTCACCCCATCCCTCCCACCCCACTCCCCACTCCAGCAACCCTCAGTTTGTTTCCTGCAATTAAGAATTCCTCTTATCAGTGAGGTCATATGATACATGTCTTTCTCTGTTTGACTTATTTCGCTCAACATAATACCCTCCAGTTCCATCCACATCGTTGCAAATGGCAAGATCTCATTCCTTTTGATGGCTGCATAATATTCCATTGTATATATATACCACCTCTTCTTTACCCATTCATCTGTCGATAGACATCTTGGCTCTTTCCACAGTTTGGCTATTGTGGACATTGCTGCTATAAATATCGGGGTGCACGTACCCTTTCGGATCCCTACTTTTGTATCTTTGGGGTAAATACCCAGTAGTGCAATTGCTGGATCATATGGTAGCTCTATTTTCAACTTTTTGAGGAACCTCCATACTGTTTTCCAGAGTGGCTGCACCAACTTGCATTCCCACCAACAGGGTGGAGGGTTCCCCTTTCTCCGCATCCCCACCAACATCTGTCGTTTCCTGACTTGTTAATTTTAGCCATTCTGACTGGTGTGAGGTGGTATCTCATTGAGGTTTTGATTTGTATTTCCCTGATGCTGAGCGATATTGAGCACTTTTTCATGTGTCTGTTGGCCATTTGGATGTCTTCTTTGGGAAAATGTCTGTTCATGTCTTCTGCCCATTTCTTGATTGGAATCCCTTCCTTTTTAAGGCTAATAGTCCATTGTATGTATAGACCGCATTTTTGTTTATCTGTTCATCTGTCAATGGACACTTGGGTTGCTTCCATCTTTCGGCTAGTGTGAGTAATGCTGCTATGAACATGGGTGTACAAATATCTCTTTGGGGCACCTGGTTGGGTCAGTTGGTTAAGTGACTGCCTTTTGCTCAGGGCATGATCCTGGAGTCCCGGGATTGAGTCCCGCATCGGGCTCCCTGCTCAGCAGGGAGTCTGCTTCTCCCTCTCCCGCTCCCCCCTCTTGTGCTCTCTCTCTCTCAAATAAATAAATAAAATCTTAAAAAAAAAACCCCAAAAACTAAATATCTATTTGAGCACCTGCTTTTCCTCTTTGCTTTTCGACCTGCTTAGGAGGGTCAGAGTGGCTTAGGTTTGTAGGCTGGGAAGGGCATCTCCTCCTCAATCGCAGGTCCTGAGTCCCGGGTCACGACTCTATTCTGAGTCATCTTGGCCCACTGCAGGCATCTACTGGGTGATAGGGTCTGTACTTTCTTCTGGCGATCCCTGCTCATGGAGGGGGCAGCGGCATACATCTCCAGAAAGACAGACACAGGAAAGTTTGCTCTGGCTTTGGATGGAGTCAGCCTTGACAGACTGACATACTTGAGTATGTGTTGATTCGCAGTCAGAGTCTGTAAGTCAGATGGAGGTAGGACTGTCCTGGCTCAGGGTCTTAATTAGCCACTGCACAGCCCTCACAATCATCCCCATTGTTGCTCATTAAGAACGGCATGGTTCTAAGGGATGTTCCAGAGAACTCCAACCATGCTGGTAGTGTGCTTAGTGGTTAAGGACTTGGACTCTGGATTTAGACTGCTCGGGTCCTTGCCTTGGCTCTGCCACTTACTGACCCCGCACACGACCAAACCTTTCTGGGTTTGTGGAGAGAATCAAATTAGATAATGCATTTAAAACCCTTAGCTCAGTGCCTGACATATGGTAAGTTGCTCTGTAGATACTAGGTATTAGTATATTTGCTTACGGCCACTTCCCTTTGCCCAGCCCTGGTCATTAGTAAGCACGAGCCTCACACATAGCATGGTCTGTGTCTGTAGTGCATTTTTCCTTCAGTTCTTCTCTCTCTGCAAAAGCCTGACATCAGCTCACCCAACCTGAAAGCCTGGTAAAGCTCTGACACCTTGTAAAGCCTCGCTCCCTCCTAATAACTTTCTGTGTGAGTCAGAGGCCACCCAGAGTGTTTACACTTCCGGACCCCAGCACTGGGGAAGGGGTGGTGGCTGCCACTGGCTTTGTAAGCTTCCAGGCAGCCGGGGCCAACTGGAGAGGTCAACCCCACCAGAGGAAATTTCGTCCGGCTTCCACGGAATAGGAATATTAATCTGACATGGTGCCAGAGCAGACTGGACCAGAGGGAGATGAAATAGCAGAGCAAAAATGTAGTGCTTTCTGGTAGAATCAGGCAATGGATGGCTGCAGTAAATCGGAACCAGATTTTTGAACATGGGTCTGATGGTGGCGGAGGGGAAGGTAGCGTTCCTGCTTTGGGTCCTCTCTGCTTTCATCCGTGGCCCTGCCCTGGGGCTGTTTGTCCTTCACTGTGCTGGGGGAAGAGAGTGCGTTTGCCGGGCTACCTGCTGGCTTCCTTTTACTTTTGTTTGGTCCATTTTCTGTCCAGATGATCTAGAGCAATTTGCAGGCCCAGTGTGTTGTCCTGGGTCGTGGGTTGGAGAGAAGGGCTATAAGCGATTGCTGTTTCCCTCCAGGGGGAGACTATTAGGCGAGGGGGCAGCACCTTCCCGAAGCAGGCAGGACACCCTGGCCTGGCCCCCAGGAAGAGTTTCCTGGCCTTCGTTTTGCTGTTGCCTGTTCACCACCTCTGGAATGGTGCACAAAGTGTGGGCTGTGCTGGGTCAGGACAGAGATGGCCTCAGGGCCTTAGTGGCCCCACCTGGCCTTCCTGCCACCTTACCACCCTGCTGTGATTGCTCTTCATCAGGAGGTATTTGCAATTAGAGCAGCAGGAAGGAGGGGGGGAGCAGGGGGTGGAGGACAGGCTTTCAGATGTGCCCTTGGCCAGCATTCACGTTGTCTGCACGAGAGGCTGCTCAGGGAGATGGGCTGAGGACGACACTTGTGAAACTGGAGCTGCCCTCGTGCTCTGAACAGACGCCAGTGATTTCATCCTCCACCCTCATGAATTTTACAGCGTCCTGTGGTGGCAGCTAAAATCACTGCCCACCTTGGCTGGGAGCGAGTGTTGCCGGGCACCTTGGCTGGTGAGAGGCCTGGATTCAGAATGCCCCTCCCTAGGGGCGCCTGGGTGGCTCAGGCGGTTGAGCGTCCGATTCTTGATTTCGGCTCAGGTCGTGATCTCAGGGCCGTGTGATGGAGCCCCGCTTGTGCTCAGGGCAGAGTCTGCTTGGGATTATCTCCCTCTGCCCCTCCCCCCACTTGCATATGCACCCTCTAAATAAGTAAGTAAATAAAATCTTTATAAAAAAACAAACACCATTCCCCCCCGCCCCCCCAACCAAAATGCCTTTCCCTTCATTTACTGCTAGCGGGGCCATAGAATGTCCAAGGTCGGTGTTCAGGGTCTGGAGATAGATGACCGGGGTTTGCCAGCTCCATTTTTTACTAGCTGTGTGACCTTGGGCCACATTTTAAGCTGTCCTGTGCCTCTGTTTGTTTCTCTGTCAAATGGTGATTATAATGTATCCTCACCAGGGCTGGTGTGGGGAGTAAGTCAGATCATGCATGGGAAAGGTTTAGAGAGTGTCTGCCACACAGGAGTTGACATTCAGAGAGAGCAATCCTGTGATTGTTCTTGGGCTGATGGGGTGCACTCGTGTTTGTGGGATTTACAGCTTCAACCAAGTTTCCCACATAGGCACAGGGTTACAGAGCTCAAACATTTTGCCTAGGTAAAAGGCCATGGTCAATCAATGTTTGCCATTATAATTGCTCATTATAAATACCTGGCACTGTTTAAAGTGCAGTAAATAAACCCAGAAAATGTCAGAGCTAGAAATGACCTGTGATGTTAGTCATTGCATCCAACCTCCTGCTTCCACGGAGAAACTGAGGCCTGGCAAGGTGACGTGTCTTGCCAAGGCCCCAATTCCATGCAGTAGGAAAGCAGGAGCTTGAGGTGAAAACCTGAGCTCCCAGCCCAGGGCTCACACTGTTTTCCCACAGGGTCTTCTTCTCCTAACTCAGAGAGAGTTCTGCAGAACAGCCAGAGATCCGACGGCTGAGCAGACATCTGCAGGTACAAACCCACTCAAGTCTTTGTGCTATTTCCCGTTGACGGTGTCGATGACTGAACAAGATTACTCAGAGTGCGCATGAAACGAACCACTAAGTGACATTCCCTTGAGTGTTGGTATAGAGTGGTTGTAAGTTTATGAATAAGCTCTGGGGCACAGGGCTTCTCTAGGTCTGGTTCATCGGTAGAGGAGGTGGACCTACCCTTGGGGCAGGTGCGTCTTTTTGCTAGGGTGGACTGCGCTGGAGTCAGCATGGGCTGTGTGTGCGAGCCTCAGATATTTAGCTGATCTCTGTGTTCAGCACCCCAGCTGGTGACAGGAAGCCAGGGAAGGGGGAACCCAGCCACTCTAAGATTGGAGGTTGACACACAGGTGGCGGCCTCAGTGGTTTCCAGCAGGGTGTGTGGTGGGTGCTTGAAACTCCTTAGTGATAAGGGGGTCCCACGGAACCCTAGCAGGGAAGGCACAGGGAGATGCTTCTGCCCACGTGCACCCCTCTGTGCTCTCCTCTCTCCCCTTCCGGCTCTTGACCTCCCCATCTTCTAGAGAATTTTCTCTTTGCCCATCATCTCCCCAGTGGACAGCACTGAGTGACTCTGAGGATCGCATTACTGTCCCCCCTGACCCCAGTTGGAGCAAGGTCGTGGCCCTTTTTCTTGGGGCCTGCGTCTGCTGCCGGACTTGGCGTCAGGAAAACAAAGACAGCTCTGTTTGGGGATGTGGGCGACCGGGCGCTCTCCTTTCTCCATCCCCTTCCTGTTCCCTAATTGCTCTCTCAGACCACCCAGCTAATGCCTCTCCTCGCTTTGATGTCAGTTTCCTCTGAAGCTTGGACCAGAAGACCTGTCACATGGCTCATCCTCTGGCCACCAGTCCCTCTGATGTCTGACCAAGCTGTGAACGTCCTCTGTCCTCTGTCCAGCCGGTGGGCCAGGGCCCAAAGCTGGCACAGTCCCTAGCCCGTGCCTGTGGGGAGGGGTGCAGATCCTGGCCTGGCTGTTTGAAGGTATCATTAAAGGCCATGGCTCTCCAAATCCTCTTCCCTAAGAAGTGGAGAAGATTGAGCATGGTAGCAAGGTCTCAAGTCAAGTGGTCCCAAGAAATCCCTCCAAACTTGAATATCCTGTTTGTAAAATGCAGACCACAGGCTCGTGGGGTCCATTCATCACCTCCTGGTGTACCTGGACCCCTGATGGAAGCTTGAGCTGGGGAGAGGCATTATTTCTCTCAGGGGGTAGGAGAGGTGATGGATTATATGGACCGAGTAGACACAGGTCGATGTCTACTGCTGTCAGAAAGTCTCAATCTTAACCTGGAGATGTTTTGCCTATTCCTTTCCTTCCCACTCTTAAAGATCCCTGAAGAAAAAGTGCTCAGTGCCATCCAGCCTCCCTCTTTCACTCGTGGGTTATGTTTTGAAATCTCTTTCTCAGCCTCCCCAGCCACCCACCTCCAACCATAGCCCGAAAGAGTTAATTCGGTTCTTGGCCCCCGCCAGGAAGTCTCAATTTGCCAGCAGAGTCAGCCCGGGATGAGCGTTATTGAACTTGCTAATTTATTTCTATAGCTTCAGTCTCCAGCCTGGAATGGAACAATGAGACCAAAAGTGTTCCAGACACATTGTTTGTTTAATAAAGGAGCATTCTTCCAGCTGAACTGTATGGCTGTTGGATTTTCTGGTTTGATTGGTTAACCCCCGTAAGCAGTTTGGATTTCTCTTGTTAGAGCTGGTGGGCGTAGGGGGTCGCAGAATCCATGAGCCCCTCTAATTGTTGTATCATTACTCCCCTGACCCTGGCCTCTTACCTATTCAGAAGGTTTGACTTCTGTAACACTGTCCTGCATCCGAGAATTGGTTAAAGCTATAAATCTCACAAAGATGAGTTTGCTCGTTGGCCCCAGGAGAAATGACAGGATTGCCCCTTCTGAATTTGGCTTTGAGAAGGCTGTTGATTTTATTATTGATCATTGAGTTTGATCTGATGCATTTCACAGAGACTTGGCTCTGTGGTTGTGCTGTTGGCTCAGGGGGCAGCAGCTATGCTGATGACGAGTTTTTCCGTTCCCCCCGCCAGATGCAAGAGGTGGTAGGGTAGATGCAAACCTACTCCTCCCTTCCTTCTGGCAAGTCTGATTTGGATGCATGCATGTGTGGGTTTCTTTATGTTACTGATGGCGTGTGTTAAAAATTGCTCTTGACCTACTGCCAGAGGCAGGGGGATAGATGGAATGACCTTTGGAAGACCCTTCTTAGTAAAATAGCTATGAATATTTTTTTCTTGTTATTCTATGGACTGGACATTTCTTTTTCTTTTTTTTCTGTAGATAGGTAGATGACTATATGACTTAGCTTGGAAGTGATGCTCTGAAGTCACCTTTATCTCTGGCTCTGGAAAAAACCATCACAAATCCAACCCATGATGCAGACAGTGAGTTTAGTTGGGCGGTTGAGGGGGTAGTCCATATGAAGGGCTTCCATTCATCCATCCGTGCATCTATCCATCCGTCTGTCTTTCCATCCACCCATTTATCAAATGTCTGCTAAACTTCAGAAGCTACGTTTGTGTGCTCTATATTATTTAATTTCGCTTAATATTTCTATTCAGTGAAATCAAAGACGATTTCAACCCTGTTTTTACTTGATCTTTCTTTTGCTTTTGACACAGTCGACCACTTCCGACTTGGTATTTTCTCTTCTGAAGGTTTGGAGGGTCTGTAACATGATTCGTCCCTACATTTTCGGTGGTTCTCTGGGCATTCTTACTCCTTCTCGTGTGTTCTCCCCACCTCCTGCCCCCCATTTTCCGGTGAAGTAGCAGTGTCTCGGGGTTCTGTCTTCAGCTCCTTTTCTCCTTTTCCCTTTACCCTTCTCTTCAAACTCTCTTCTGGGCAATTTCACCCATGTCACCATGGCCAGCTTATTATTTACATGCATATGACAACTCTCAAATGCTCTTATTTAACTTAACCCATGTGCTCTAGGCTCTTCTGCCTATCTGCTGACCACGCATGCCTGGATGTCCAGGAACATCTCAAGCTCAGCATGTTCATAGATGAACTCAGCATCTTCTCTGTCAACCCTGTATCTTCTTGATTCTTTATCTCGAGGGTTGTCTTCACCATTCTTCTTAACCATGCCAGAATCTGGAAGCCTCCCTAGATGTCTCCCTTCCCTCACATCCACGTGGAGACCAAGTCATGTCAGTCCTGTTTTCCCTATTTCCACCTGTCCTTCTCCAGGGCTACCATCCTGATTCCAGCACTCAGTAACCCCCCTTGCATTATTGCAGGATCTCTTAACTGGTCCCTAGATAGCCCCCTCCAAACCATCTTCATGCTGTATCGGGGTGGTCTTTCTCCATGCAAATCTGATTAAGTCAGTCCCTTATTTAAAATCTTGCAGGGGCTTCCAAGCACCTAAGATCAAGTTCACACTCCTTACACATGTAGGTTTCTGTGATTAGCCTCTTGACCACATCTTTGCCTTATCTCTAGTAAGTCTCTTCACTGACTTAACCCCAGATGCACATCCTGGGCTCCAGTCACACCAAATCATTTGCTGTGAGGCTTCTTGCCTCCACACCTTTACCCGTGCTCTTCCCTCCACCTGGCATGGCCTTTTCCCCCTAAGGAATGGGTCTCAGCTCATGCCTGCTCTCTTCTGTGAAGCCTGCCTTGACCCCGTGTTTCCTCCCTCCCACTTCTTTTGTACCTTGCAAATGTCATAATGATTTGTTTTCATGTCTGTTTCCCCACTAGACACCAAGTTCCTCAAATGTGGGGATGGTCTTATTCCCATAATCCTAGTGATTCACAGAGGTCTTGTACCCTGAGCGAGCTCACTAGATGTGTATGGCTATACAGCCCCCTAAGATTATTTTTCTTCTTCTGATCTGCATCTGAGCTACAGATACTGTGTCACTTGTCTGGTTAGACTTTTTCTGTCTTACCGTGTTGAAAATCCACCAGAAACCATGAGAACTTCTGAAATTAGTTTTGTTTCTCATGTTGGGTACAGTCAGCTTTTATTATCTGCCTATTGTTCCATCTAATGTTTCAATTATATGAAGGTGAAATTATTAATAGGAACTGAGCTTCACTTGGGTTCTTAGGCCTGATCCTGGTGCTGCCTCCTTCCCTTTGCCCCCATCCTTCTGCCTGCGAGTGGGGACTATGGATGGCTAGAACGTCAAGCCATGTTTTCAAGGGAGAAGGATGAAGGACACTGTTCTTGCAGACCCTCCACGTCTGTGGTTATGGCAGTGGTCCCACATTCAATGTTCTCAGTGGCCATTTCCACTTTCTTCCCTCCGATCCGATGTGAAGCCTGACCTGAGTAGAACAGGATTAGCAGTCTGTTTCAGGATAAGATCTTAGAAAGTACACCTTTGCTCCCTGTTCTGTTTTCCATGGAAAACTGAAATCTTAATGAAGCTAATGGACAGTATGTTCCTCCAGGGGAGTGCTGAGTCTCACTGTCACCTTCCCTGGCTTCTCCAAGTAACAAAATACACATTTTCAGCAAGGTCGTGTGTCCATGTAGGATGCTATATAGGTCAGTATGGGAATCTGATGTTCCCACAAGTCTGTCAGTTCATTTGGGGATTGCTGTCTAGCTTTGTTGCGGTTGGGTACTTGTTTCTATGCTGTGTGGATTGAGCTTAAGAGAAAGTCCCTAGTGCTAATATTCAGGGCAGTTGAGTTTTGGGGGCACACTTACTATTATCTGCGCCTTATGCTAGGGCTGGTAATGCAGTGGGGAACAGAATTGGTCCCTCCCTGCCCAACAGGGCAGCGTCATACGATGGATAGGCATTAAAGTCACATAGACCTGAGTGTAAATCTTGATTATATCACTTCTTACTATGTGGTCCTGAACAAGTTACTCAAACTTTTTGAGCCTCAGTTTCTTTACTTATACAGTGAGGATTATTCTCCTTCCCTTATAGTCTCATTGTAAGTATTAGAAAGTACATCAAACATACTTTGGTTGGTACAGTGCTTTCCATTTAATAGAGACTCATAATGACTCTCCACTGTTACAGTAGCAATTATAGTAAAATATAAAACTTAAATTCTTGGTCTGCTTTAGCTGACTGTAATTGCTAAAATTTATAAGGTGTGTTCCCTAATACAGACTTTGTTCCCAGGGGTTTCCATGTATTAATGCACTAAATCCTTACAATACTTTTATTATTTTGACAAAGGGGAGACAGAGGCATGGGGCAGTTAAATAACTTGCCCAAGATCGCCTAGCTAGTGAATGGTTGGCAGCAGGCTTGGCCCCAGGCAGGCTGGCTTCACACTGTGTACTCTTCAGCGCCATGTTGTATTGCCTGTCCGTAAAATGCTTAGTCTCCTAGTATTTCCAAGTTAGTAACTATATTGTTCAGGCTGCCATAAGAAATTACCCCAGACTCGTTGACTGACGACAACAGCTCACAGTTCTGGAGGTCAGAGTCCATAGTCAAGGTGTCAGCAGGGTTGGCGGCTTCTGGAGCCTCGGAGGGAGACTAGGCCCACGGCCTTCTCCCGGTTTCGGTGGTTGCCAGCAGTCCATGGCTTTCCTTGGCTTGTGGCCGGATCACTCCAGTCCCTGCCCTGTCTTTGCACTGACTTTTTCTCTCGGTGTCCCGTCCCCTTCTGCTAAGGTCACCAGTCATTGGATTTAGGGCCCATCCTCATCCAGTAGAACTCCATCTTCACTGATTATATCTGCAGTGGCCTATGTCTGGGGTTCGAGGTGGATGTGAATTTTTAGAGGACACTATTTACCCCACTGTAATAACCATTAGCTCTTTACTTTAAAATGGGAATTGATGAAGGAATGTTTATTTACTGCCTTATTCCAAAAGGCAGGTGAAATAATTCAAATGATTCTCTAAGAACCTAATCATATTTTAGAACATGATTCTTTTTTTTTTAAATATTTCAGTTATAGTTAGTTAACATACAGTGTAATATTAGTTTCAGGTGTACAATATAGTGATTCAGCATTTCCATACAACCCCTGGTGCTCATCACAAGTGCCCTCCTTCATCCCCATCACCTCCCCTCTGGTAACCCCTCAGTTTGTTCTCTATAGTTAAGGGTCTGTTTCTTGGTTTGCGCCCCCCCCTTTTTTGTTTTGGGAGAGGCCATAGCCAGACAGTGGACTAAGAGGGACATTTACTTCTTTTTCAGGTGGCTGTGGCCCTGCCCAAGCCAGATACCCTCACCCCTCACCCATACTCTTGCCCTGGCCTTGTCTCTAATCAAACACCTTCATCCATTTTTCACTGGCTGTGGCATTGAGTTCTGCTTTTCTCGTGTCTCTCCTCTGAATGGGCTCTGAATTGACTGTCCCTCTGCCCCCTTGAAACGCATTGGTGAGAATGGAGTCTGCCTCTTTGTTGTTCTAGATGCGGTCTCGGTTACATCAGCTTTTTGTGTTGAAGCCCTGGGACCAGTGCTGCTTGCTGCAGTGATTTTGAGCAAGTCAGAGCCTCTCTGAGCTTAGTGTGATCGTTTGTAGAACGATGGGGATCCTCACACTCAGTCACAAGGATATCCTGAGTCAGGTGGCCTGATAGGGCTGGATGGTCTTTCTCACCTGTGCAGCGTAATGAAGGTGGTAGTGGTAGATATTAGGCATCATCTACAGGTTCAGATGAAAGCACTGGAAGCGCCCACAGATGCCTGCCCTCCATGGTTGATCCCCGTCCCGGGAGGGCTAGCAGTCGGGGTGAGTTAGCGTGGGAGGGGCTGGAGGAATGGATCCAGGAGGCAGAGTGTCTTGGTCCAAACTTTTGATCAGGAGGTGCACCCTTTGATGTAGCAGAATGGAGTTGCCTCCAAGAGCTGTGCTGAGGCCAGCAGGCCAGCTTGCCTTCCCCCCCACGTTCCCTGGCAGGCATGGTACAAACTTGTGTGGCTGGGTTTCGGCTCTGGGCTATCCTCCCACTGGGGCCCGTCTGCCTCTTGATATCTCTTGGGTCTGTCCTGGTGATGATCTCCCTAGTTCACGAGATGCACGACGTACGCCATCATATCAGAGCGTGATGGGACAAAGCACTTATTGGATGTACATATGCAGCATATATAAGGCTCAGTATTGGACTGGGATTCGACAGTTACAAGACACAAAGCCAGCCTTCCGGTAGATGGGCACAGTAATGAGAGAGGGACCAGGTGGAGATGTGTCTGTCAGTGAGACCTGTCCGAGATTAATGGTTGGGAGTCTGTGGCCTGCAGACCAAATCTAGCTCACCATCTATCTTTGTGAATGAAATTGTATTGGAATTTGGCTACACTCACTTATTTATGTATCGTCTGTGACTGCTTTTGCACATCAGCCTCAGAGTTGAGTAGTTGTGGCAAAGACCATGCCTGCAGAACTTCAAAATATTGACTATTTGCCCTTTTACAGAAAAAGCTTGCTGCCCGCGTCCTAGATGATGGGTCCGCAGGTGAGAGTGGCGAATAAAAAATAGACATGGACCCTATTCTCAGGGCCTTTCCGGAGTTCGTTTGTGCAACTAACACAGGATTCAGGGAAAAGTGAACGGGAGCACCTGGCTAGGGGAGAGCTTTGGAGCTATGAGTGAGGTTTTGGACTGGGAAGCAAGCAGTCAGAAAGCAGGGCAGGTGGGCGGAAGGCGTGAAAGGATGGGAGGGAGCTGTGCGTGCACAGGTACTCTTTCACAGGTACATGCTGGAGCCAAGCCAAGACCGGGGGCTGCGACAGGAGGGGATTGCGTGGACCTAAGGCCACGCTGTGGTGACGAAGGTGACTCAGACTGACCCATCCAAGCGGCACATGACCCTGGAGTGGGAAGGGTCCTTACGCATCATCTACCCCCACCACTCACTGCATTCGTGGCACAAGTGAAGAGAAGTGAAGGCAACAGAGGTGGCTCATCTAAGCTCACCCTGCCAGTGAACGGCGGGTCAGGAGGAAGTCTCACCTCTCTCTGCCAGGTGTTACCCAAGCCCCGGGACACTGACCCCGTGACCTGACTCTTTACGAGAAAGGTCTAGGGAACTCAAGCTCCTCCCCCAGCAGCCCCTCTCTCTTAACTTTTCTGTGGCCCTCAGACTTTCAGTCCTTTTTTCTAGCCCCTTGGAAGATTCCCCAGTCTGCAAGCTCCTTGAGGGCAGGGTCTGGGTAGGGTTTCTCTCTGGGAGCCCCTCCTTCTTCAGACTGGGGTCTCCAGGGGTGCGTGTGAAAGCAGTGAGCCTCCAGGCCCTCATCCTAGCCTTCCCACAGGTGGGTGCGACGTCTGAGCTTCAGTGGGCATCCCTTGGGTGGGGTGGGAGTAGGGCCATGTTACTGCTCACAGCTGTAGCTGGTGTCACTGGGGCGGAGAGGCCGTCACCAAGACCTGACCGGCTTTGCAGCTCCCCACGAGGTTTGTCACACATGCTCTGGCCACCTGCAGAGCCTTTCCTCTGGAACCCTACACCACCCCTGAACAAGGAGCTTCTTTAAATGCTGAATGTCTCCTAAGCAGCCACATCTGCTTGGGGAGGATTCAGTCGGGATGCCATGCAGCTTCAGTGATTGACAGAAACACCTCATTTGTCCTGATGTGTTGACGGAATGGCTAGAAGAGCAGCCAGAGATGATGCTCCCGCTCAGCCCATCCCTAGTTGGCAGGACCTGCTCCTCCTGGCCTCTTCCAGTCTCTGAGCAGACTCCCCTTGCCTTCCCTGGTGTGCTGGGTGGGCGCCAGGCTCAGTCCCTCCAGTGAGGCAGAGATGGTCAGGGACGTGGACAGGGAGGGGAATGCAGCAGGCATGTGGTGCAGCCTGAGTTGGACGGTGTTTGCCCACGCAGTCCCAGATTTGTTTGTTCTCCATACAGCAACATAAAAGTTGTCCAGAGTCAGAGGCTTAGCTGGCTCAGCGATAGAGCCAGAGTACACAGGCCAGAATTCAGGGGCCCTGGGACAGCAGGTGTCATGAGAGAGACAAAGAAAACTGCTTTAGGTGCTTACAGGCAAAACCTACACGGTTCTGACCCTGCAGGGCTTATACCCTTCTCAGTCCTCACCACGTCTCTTTAATCCCCTTTAGCTGGTCTTATTTATTTATAGCAGTAGAGAAGCTGGTCATACATCGGGGCCATGCTGACCTGCTCAGGTGACCAAATACTGAGAAAAAGAAAAGGTCCAAGTGCAAATCGTACCCTGTCACCAAAGGAGATGACAAGAACATTCACCTGCCCCGTGCACGCCCGTGGCCAGGGTTCCCCACAGCTCTGCACGTTGGCTCTTTGTGGTGGTCCTGTGAAGGGGGTCATTTCTTCTACTCTGTGGGCCAGGGCTCCGAGTAGAGAACCCCCAAAATCATACAGAAGGACTAGTAGGGCTGTTAGCTTCCAGAGCCTGTTTCTTCCATGTCTCCTCCTGGGACCACAGACATGTCCTTTTCCTGGGGAAGCACTATTTAGGAGGCCTTTCCAGAGTCCTGACAGCGCTGGCCCTCTCTGTGGGCAGAAATGGAGGTCTAGGTAGCATGACTTTTTAAAAATTGAGATAGAATTCTCAAACCATAAAAGCTTCTCTTTTAAAGGCTACAACCAAGTTGTTTTTACTATATTCACAGAATTGTGCAATCATCAAGTAGGTGGCATGATTTGGGCCTCCCTGGAATTTCATCCTCTCCCCCGTCAGCCTCCTCGTGGGCCTTGGTGTCTGCTGTGAGTCCCAGCTGGGAGGAAGCTTTCACGCCCCTGTCCCAGACCAGCTGTGTGGGACCAGGTCATCATCAGCCTTTCGTGTCTCAAGGGGTTGCCTTGTCATTGACTGATAAACTTAGTCTCTTGGTGGTCTCGCAGTGTTGGAATCCGGGGTCAGACCGTGAGCTTCTTCAGGACATCCTGGGCATTCCTTAGCTGCAAGGATGTGGGGTTAAGTGACAGGTGAGCCAGGATGAGGGAATGTTCAGGGCACAGACCCTTCTGAGCAACACAGAGGCAGGTGGAGAGTCCTACGGAGTGCTCTCTGAAATAGCTGGATATCGGGAGAGGGAGAACTGCAGACATATTTTATTCCTACCTCATTTACCTAGACCTGGTGGCCTGAAAGCTGGTGGACATCCTGAGACTAGTCTCCGGACTGCTTCTCTCCTTCTCTTGGTTGCAGGATGAATAAAATGAGCTTAGAAGATTGTCTATCTCCAGCTTTCTCTGGTTTCAGAAACATCCATGAAGCTTCCTGAGCATGGCCTGAGGGCAAGACTTATGAAGGACTCTAAGCGGATGTGTTGGGCTTTCCGGCCAGCCATGGTCTCTTTGTAGGCTAGGACTTAGGAGTCCTGGAGTCTTTTGCTACACACGCGTAGGTTCTGCGCTCCTCCATTGGTCCTGTTCATTCCAGTGAACTGTTGGGAGTGCTTACTATACCATAAGCATTGTGCTAGGTGCCTTCATGCTTGATGAGCAAGCCATGGACCCAGTCTTTAAGAAATTATTGCTTCGTTTGATCCTTTAACAAATACAGATATTCCCAGGAGGTGTTCTGTTTTGGCCTTCTGGTCATTTACAACTTGTGTAGATGACTTTTCTGGATTGTATTCTGGAGAGCAGGTTTTGCTTTGGGGCACTGGAAAAGACATGACGTGCTCCTGTCCTCCCTCTGGTTGTTTTCCTGTGGGTCAGTATCCAGGGTTAAGATGGGGGCCACAGCCAGTCCATATGGCATCTTTGTGCCAATTAGAAAAAGGTCTCCCTTCCTCAAGATACTTTATTTCCATTTTTAAAAAAGATTTTATTTATTTATTTGACAGAGAGAGACACAACGAGAGAAGGAACACAAGCAGGGGGAGTGGGAGAGGGAGAAGCAGGCTTCCCGCTGAACAGGGAGCCCAATGTGGGGCTCGATCCCAGGACCCTGGGATCATGACCTCAGCCGAAGGCAGACGCTTAACAGCTGAGCCACCCAGGCACCCCAATTTCCATTTTTAAAAATTGTTTTAATATGATGATTCTTGTTAGATCAAGACACTTCACTGCCATGTGTTAGAAAACTGTGAACTCTAAGAGAACTTCTCTATGGTTGGGACCCCCTTAATGCGACATCCTTGTGCAGTACATGACCTGCACAACTGCACAGGGCCAGCTTGGTTAGGGTAAGTACTAGAGTTTAATAAGTATTCTTGCTGGCTGATGTCTGCTGCATATTTCATCCAGGAGAGAGGTGCCTCATCCTGATTTGGACCTTTGATCCTTTCAAGTTTTAGAATATGAGAACAGGGATGGGAGCCTTGGGGAAAGAAGACAGAAGAAATATAGCTCTGTTTAAGTGGTGATAGTTTCTGTGACTCTGCTCTTGCTGACTCCTGGGAGGATGGGGGCTTTGCAGCCCATCAGATTACTTTCGTGGTAGAATCACTGAAAGACCAACATTTCGGGATGAATTACTAAGAAAACTCCCAGCTTTCATGAAGTCAAAGATCTTTCAGTGTGTGGGGACCTTCTGAGTTCAACCTTATCATTTTCTAGGTAAGCAGAAGGCAGAGGCCCAGGGGGAGGCTCAGGTGTGACATCCCTAAGGAAACCCAGATGGGAAGTGCAGAGCTGGCACCAGGACCTGAGGCTCTGTGTCATCAGCTCCTGCCTTGTCTCTCCCACTGCTCGCCCTCGGGGGTGAGCAGTGCTGGAAGAGTGTGGGTCCATGTGAGCAGGAGAGACCGTGGGCTTTCTTTCTGCAGAGATCTCACAATTGTGACGTATCTTATTGGCTTGGTATAGAATGAAACTGCTATGCAGAGAAACACCTCCATCCCCCCACTTCTCAGAGGGAGATTTTTCAGCATGTTTGACTTTTTACTTCCCCTCTTCTTGTCCCCAATGCCAAAGTAGGCTGAGCCTCAAAGCAAGTTTTGTGTTGGCTTCTCTTATCCCTTAATCACACATGTTTAGTGAGAACAGGGGTATTCATGGATTCAGTGAGGGGCTCCCGCCTTTCTTGACTTGACAGTGGCCCCCAGCAGCAGTCGACTTCTCTGCGGTGCCTCACTCATGTTCCCAGAGAAGGAGTTATACCTTATTCTCCCAGTTATTTGTTGAGTGTGATGATTAATTATGAAGTTTTGAGCTAAAAGGGGGCAAACAGCTCAGGGAAACCCCTGTAGTTTTGAGAAGCCACTGCCTGCATGTGTCTCGGCCAAATCAGAAGAGTCATTGTCAACCGAAGGGGCGGGGGTGTCCACTTCATCATGTTCCCCAGACCCTTCATTCATCCTCTTTTCCCTGCACCATGAGTGACCTCTAGTTTGTGTTCTGGCCCGAATACAGGTTAAACAGACAGCATGTGTTTGATTCTAGGACACCATGCACTAGGCTAAACTGCGCCAGCACAGAATGCCTAGAGATAAAGACAGAGAAGCCTCAGAAATAATCTTGACCCATAAAGGGCTAAGGAGAGAAATTCTTTTCTTTGTTGTGTTGTTTGAGATGATGTCACTCCCCCTCCCCTTTGTGTTGAAAACCTACTACAGGCTGAGCCTATGGTGATGCCAGGAGGAGCCAATGACCTCCAGAGCTGGGTCTTTGTCACCCTGAGGTAGGGGATTCAGAGAAGCCCACAATCAGACATGGTACTGCATGTCCCAGATGAGTGACCAGTGAGGAGACTGGTCTCACACGTGTTAGGAGCCCAGAAGGGCTTCTCGGAGATGGTGTGACTCGAGCTGGAGTTTGCATGGAGGACTGTCTTGGGAAATGAGCCTTGGAGAATGCCTCATGGCCCGGCCGACTGGGACCTGGGGCACCAGCACCTTTTCCATGTGGCCTCACTGCGAGGCTTCCATCTGTTCCTTGTCACGAACCTCTTACTTCCCCTTTTCCCACTTGCCACCTGTCACCACTGCCCCCAAGTCTTCATCTCCCAGCCTTTTTCCAGCTCCCCACTCAGTGTCTATGTTTCTGATTATTCCCCCCAGTTAGTTACTTGCATTCTTCTGATTGAATCTCATTTTGTTATTTCCTGTCCCATATTTTCTAAACTCCCCGGGTCCCTTCTCATTTATTTCCCCATCCTCTCTGGTGCTGTTTGCAGCGCCGCCCACTTTGTTATCATCTGTAGATTTAATTAGCGGGGCTGATGACCCCTTTTCTTCCTGACCAAGGAGGCTGTGGGGAGGGGCCAGTGGTCTCAGGCAGGGCCAGCTCGATGGCAGTGTGTGCGCTTGCAGGGTCACGGCTGTGGAAAAGCCGGTTTTGGCTGCACGGAGGGGACATGTTCCAAACTGGGCTTTCGCTTCATACAGGGGAAGAAAATGCCCCAGGAGCCAGGTTTTTCTGGGAAAAAAGGGAGGATGCTGGAAATTGGATTGCACAAACCCCCCCCATTCAAATTCCTCTAGCCCTCAGACACCATCTGCAGAAGCCAATTACTGTTAGCATCGAGCATCTATTATGCGCCAGGTGTGGTGCTAGGCTCCTTTCTTGTATCATTGCTGATCTTCACAAGTGCTCTATGAGGTCACTGCTGCTTCGGATTATTATTTTTCTGTTTTACCAACAAGAAAGCGTGGCCTAGAGAAAGTACATACCATATCCATGGTCACACAGGGGTGTATGGAGGAGCTGGGATGTTACGCCGGGTCTCTCTGAACTCTTCCTTAAATGTGCCCTGCTTCTCAGAGGCCCCATCTACTTCATCCCCTAGCCCCCAAACCACTCTAGGCTAATGGATTATTTTCACAGCCCTCTTGGCAGGTGGGCTAATTCTGTTTTTTTTTTGGGAAGCCCACAAAATAATTAACTCTTCTATTCTTTTTAATCATCATAGTGATGGGTCTTTTCCTGAGGGTCTCTGATCAGCTCCTCAATATAAGATCCAAGGTCTAGATCTTAGCTAATTTAATAGTCTTTATTCATAAGTTAATTTCTTTAAGCTCTCCCTTAATGTCACTCAAGTCTGGGTCTGGTGGGATGGGGGTGGGAAACTGGTGTGGTAATTGCTTTTATGTCTGGTCTGATAGATCTGTGGGCAGCACACGGGTCCCTGAGCTCTAGGGTAGTGATTCTCGACAGAGCACTGGATATCGCAGGAAGGAGAATTTTCCTTGTGTGGACTTTCCAAAACATTGAAGCATATTTGGCGTCCCTTCTTCCATCCACTAAATGACCGTGATGCTCCCCAGTCATTGTGATGATCAGAAGCTTTCACCCATTTCCAGGGGGAATAATGGTACAACTCTTGTAGTTTGCATCAAGGTGACACAGAGACGATCTCAGGGCTAAAGGTGGCCGAGCAGGTGAAGTTCTGGTCCTCCAAAGCTCAACCAGGACTGCCCCTTGAAATGTTTGGTTTGAAGAAAGGGTTCTTTAGCTGAATAAAGCATATAACTAGTGTTGTAGAAGGTTTTATAGCTTCTTGGTACATGCTCAAAGTCTACCTGCCTCCCTATAGAAGATCTCTGTTATGAAGGTTGAATGGCCCCTAGAATAAAGAGCCAGAGCCCTGCCTTTAAGAAATCTGCACTGGGTGTTCTACACAACTAATGAATCGTTGAACACTACATCAAAAACTAATGATGTACTATATGTTGGCTAATTGAACATAATAAAAAAAAATTTAAAAAATCCGCTTCCTCTGACCTGCAGAAGGTCACAGTGGCACAAGGGAAGCTTACCCCTTTATTCTGTTGACCACATCCTAGACCAGCTGCGGAGCAGAGGGACAGTCCCTGCCCATCTATTCTACTTCTTGGGCTCACTGGCAAATGGGAAGAAGTTCCCAACTTGAGCTCTGCTGAGAGAGGAGGAAGCCATTTTCTCAGGGGTACTCTTGTTATTCTTTATCCTGTTGAAGATCTAATGAATGTAGGTGACCATTCAGGGTTGACTCATCCAGGTTGCTGTTGTGAAGTTCATGGGCAGAAGTAACATGGAGTGGGCAGAGTGGCCAGCACAGGCCACATCTCCACCCTCTGGCTCCCTGTTTCCACCCCGCTTCAGGCAGGCTGGACTCCACATGTCGCACGCATTCCTCCTTGTACCTTTGTCTGCCTATCCCTTTCTCCCTGTTACCCACAGCCCTTTTGCATCTGTCAATCCTATCATACAGTGTTCACAGTACAACTCACATTCCCTTTCCTCCTATGGCATCCTTTCTGGTTCCTCTAGCCCAGACTCAGCTCTTCCACTGGTTTCTTATATCAGTGAGAGCTCTTGGTTGCATGGACAGAAAACCCAACTCAAACCGGCTTGAACAAGGGAATTTATGAGCTCATGTGATCAGAAAGCCCATAAGTAAATTTGGTGAAGCTCAATCCAGCAGCTCAACTGATGTCCCCAAGGATTCCCTGTTTCTCCATTATTCTGCTTAACCTTCTGCAGGTTCTACTTCTGTTTACTCAGTGGTCCCTTGGCTGACCCAGGTCTTCCCTTTATGGAGCAAATTGACTGCCACTAATCTCCCCAGAAAGGGAAAGCTGCTTTCTCTGGAATCCCTGGCTAGCATTTCCTCAATGTCTTATTGGTTCTGACTGCATTACAAACAGATTCCAGAACCAATTGTTTTGGCCAAGGGGAGGGATACGCTCATTGGCTCAGGCTAATTGGGCTTATCCCTGGAGGTGGTGATAGGGTCAGTTCCACTGAAAACATAGGCTGAGATCCAGGAGGAGTATTTTATTTCTCTCTGAGCAAAATCTGGCAATTATCAATGAGTGAAAGACAACAATCATATGAACATTCACTAGTTGTCCTGTCCTTTCGGACATTAATTACTCCTGGTCATGATGTTATTCATCTGTTTCATGTGTTAGGTACCATTCATCCGGTTTCCAAAGAGTCTGAAAGCCGTGTGATGGTATGATAGCTTATATTTCTTCTGTATACCCTTAGCTCTTAGCACATTGCTGAACACACAGTTGTTGCCCAATAAATACTTGTTGAATTGAAATATGTTGAGATGATTGAGTCATAGGAAATTCCTGGGGGGAGAGGTGAGTCACCGCTAAAAGAAGACAGGGGCACATCTTTGGGAGGGAGAGGAGTTAATTAATCATAGCCTGAAGGCTTTATACAAGTGTCTTCAGGGGAGGAGAAAAGTATCAAAATCAAAGAGTCACGTAAGTTTTGAGTTAGGAGGGATAGTAGTGATAGCGTACCTGTAGAGGTAATACAGTGGGCTTTCAAATGCCTGGAAATGCTTCTCTCTGATTGGGACATTTATCACAGGGGCCAAAGGAAGGAAAGTCAGGAAGGAGGTACTAGGCACTGCTGCCTGAAGGTTTGATGGCTGTTGAATGTAGTGATACTCATGGCTGATCCACGGGGTGACCCTAGGATTGACCTTCCGATTTGGGGCATTTCTTTTTTTTTTTTTTTTATTCTTATGTTAATCCCCATACATTACATCATTAGTTTTAGATGAAGTGTTCCATGATTCATTGTTTGTGCACAACACCCAGGGCTCCATGCAGAATGTGCCCTCCTCAATACCCACCACCAGGCTAACCCATCCTCCCACCCCCCTCCCCTCTAGAACCCTGTTTGTTTTTCAGAGTCCATCGTCTCTCATGGTTCGTCTACCCCTCCGATTTCCCCCGCTTCATTCTTCCCCTCCTGCTACCTTCTTCTTCTTCTTCTTTTTTTTTTTCTTAACATATATTGCATTATTTGTTTCAGAGGTACAGATCTGAGATTCAACAGTTTTGCACAATTCACAGCGCTTACCAGAGCACACACCCTCCCCAGTGTCCATCACCCAGTCACCCCCTTCCCCCCCCCCCACCCCCCCCCCCCACAACACTCAGTTTGTTTCCTGCGATTAAGAATTCCTCATATCAGTGAGATCATATGATACATGTCTTTCTCTGTTTGACTTATTTCACTCAACATAATACCCTCCAGTTCCATCCACGTCGTTGCAAATGGCAAGATCTCATTCCTTTTGATGTCTGCATAATATTCCATTGTATATATATACCACATCTTCTTTATCCATTCATCTGTCGATGGACATCTTGGCTCTTTCCACAGTTTGGCTATTGTGGACATTGCTGCTATAAACATCGGGGTGCATGTAGCCCTTCGGATCCCTACTTTTGTATCTTTGGGGTAAATACCCAGTAGTGCAATTGCTGGATCATATGGTAGCTCTATTTTCAACTTTTTGAGGAACCTCCATACAGTTTTCCAGAGTGGCTGCACCAGCTTGCATTCCCACCAACAGTGTAGGAGGGTTCCCGATCTGGGGCATTTCTGATAATGCTAGGTGCTCTATGGGATGGGATAATGAGGCAAGAGAAGTAAACTGGGACTGTCCCAGCCCACCCAGGACCTAGGGATCATCCTTGGTCAGCGTATGTGTAAGCCACCCAATGGTGTCCCTGTTTTCCATTTGTCCAGTGGGGAGATGCCCACTCCCCCTATCTGCCCTCCCTTCCTCTGGGCATTAAAATGCTCACAGCGTCCTGCTGGGGGCAAGTGGGAAGCCCACACAGGGCTGAGAGCGAGCCTTCTACAGCATCTGATTCCACTTGTGGGATGTCGACTGTCCAAAATACTTTCTCTGTGACGAATAGGAAGGACCAGCATTTTCCTCTGGTCTTTGCTCATGGTTTATCTGTGACCTTTCCCCCTCTGTCTGGGGCTGGGCCTGTACGCCTGAAGCCTGGTCCTCAGCCCCTCCTAGCCTTCCTTAGTTTGGGGAGAGGCCCTGTCCTTTCTGCCAACATCTGAGGGGCTTACGGATTTTTATCCTCTATTTTTGTAGAAATTTGGTCCCTGGCTCATGAGTTCTGTTTATACATTGCCAACTCCTAAGAGAAACATTCTCTTTTATCTTTGACTTCACTTGGTGCTGTTGAGGTACATGCCAGGAACTGTTGCTGTGGTGGGCTCGGCTGTGATTTCTCTCAGGTAGGACCCAAGAAGCTTGGTAGGATCCCCACGGAGGTCAAGGGCATATGTTCTGTGGTCCAAAGGCAGGGGCAGGCTCTGTACTTTGAGTACCAAGGCAGAGATTTGGCAGTGGCTGCCCCTGAGTTCACTCTTAAGAAAATCCTTTTTATATATATGTTATAGTTTGCAGAATACTTTATATAGTCTCATTTGCTTCTGAGATACCATGGGATCAGTATTAACTTCTGAATATTTATTTATTAACTAAAAACTAACATATGGCATATTAAATAAATAGCATATTTATTTAGCATATTTTAATGAAAAATAAGGATCTTTTCCAAAACAAAAAAATTGTGAGAAGTATGGCATTGTTTTACATTTTTCCTCGAACTTTATCAAGGTGTAACTGATATGTGATAAACTGCAAATATTTATTTATTTATTTTGAGGATTTTATTTATTTATTTGAGAGAGAGAGAATGAGTGAGAGCACATGAGAGGGAGGAGGGTCAGAGGGCGAAGCAGACTCCCTGCCGAGCAGGGAGCCCGATGCGGGACTCGATCCAGGGACTCCAGGACCATGACCTGAGCTGAAGGCAGTCGCTTAACCAACTGAGCCACCCAGGCGCCCTAAACTGAAAATATTTAAAGCATCGAATCTGTTGAGTTCTGATGTATGTACACACCTGTGAAGCCATCATGAGAATCGAGGTAATGAGCATATCTACCCCCTGAGAGATTCTGTGTGTGTCTTTGTACCATTCGTCCTTTTGTCCTCCAGGTGGTGTTCGTTATTACGATTATTTTAACACTGTCTCTGAGTTTCAAGAGTTTTGGGGACTCGTCATAAATGGTGCAGCTGGTAAGTGACAGAGCCAGGCTCCAAGACTTGGTCCTCAGGCCCAAGTACCCACAGCCTTCCCACATCATGTCATATATGGTGAAGATTTTCTCTCATTTCTTCTGCAGGATTTTTGAAGTAGAGTGAAGCCCAGAGAACAGTTAATCCCACTCTGTCTGTGTGGCACTCCTCCCAGGGTGCCGTGCTGTCCTTGGGGGCCTCTGCTCAGGGATTGGCGGGGGGAACAGGTTCTCTCAGCCCTTGGTGTGTAAGGGGGTCTGACTCTTCAGTTTTCCTGGGTTCGCCCTCACTGCTTCATCTACACCTGGCCTTTGAGAGGAGGTTTTCTGGAAGGCTCCTGTGTGGAGTGCAGTGATAGGTGATACAGAGTCAACACTTTTGTATGGGTCTAGAGATAATCGCTTCTGGACACGTGTCCATTTTGGTAGCTGACCCAAGGGATCCTCCCAGCCCCGAGTGTCCTCCCCTTCCAGGAGCTTTTATGATGGCTGTTTGCTTTGAAAAAAGGACAAGATGGGCTGAATTTTCATTTCTGCAGGACCCTGGCTAGATTGTTCCGAGTCTTTGGTTGGGGACGAGGTGAAGCCTTTCCTATAAGAGGGGACATGCTGCGGATATTTTGGGGTGTTTCTGGGACAGGGTGCAGTGGGCGTTTGGTCCTGCCCTCTGCCTCTGCTGACCCATCCCCACCTTGACCTGGAGAGGCTAGGGTTCAAGAGGAGGTTCCCTTGCTCTCATCCAGGACCTCCCAGATAATCCAAGAATGTGGGAGTCACTGAGGGCTTCTCTCACCCTTGCTGTGGGACCATATGCCTGTGATCCCTGCCGATTCAAGGTGACCGAGGTTGGTGCTATCTTAGGCGAGTCTGGCCCTGCTTTGTCCCTCTCCATTGTCTACATGCTCATCTCCCCACCCTTCCTCTGGCAGCCCTGTTCCTGGGCCACGATGTGCTGCAGCTGATGTTCTCGGCTCACAGCGGGGCCGGGACCAGAGTACACTCAGGCGTCTGGGGTCAGCATTGAGGTGGCTTGGCAGGCCTGTGTGGGAAGGAGGCTTGTGGAATATCGGTTTCCAGTGTTTGGCTGGGGCTGCCTCCCATTCATTCTTGTTTCTCTAGAGGGAAGACGTGGTCTTGCAAAGCCACATGCAGTCTTTGGATAACAACAGCAAGACATAAACAATACGGAGAATCTCACCGGGAGCACTCGGCCTCTGGTCCCTGCCAAGGGCTTTGAGAAGTAGCTGGAACACTGGAGAGAGGTGGCTGGGGCGCAGTTCCCTCCCCCAATGCTGCTGTTCCTCCATCCCTCATTTACCTACTCTCCTGTGAAGGGAGAGCCTGCAGGATTGCCCTCTGATGGATTGGGAGCCCTCGGGGATGTGTGGTACCATCCCACTCAGGGACTGTGGAATGGGCCCCGGTGTCAGAGACCTGGGTTTCATTCCTGGCTCTGCTGCTCACTAGCTGTATGTCCATGTCCAAGCAGCTGAGCCTCCTGCATTCTAGGTCTTCATTTGTTATTTGAGGAAGATATGTTAGCTATCTTTGGAGGCCTCTTTATCTCCAGAGTCTTTTGGTCAAATCAGTTCATTCTTCTGAAATTCACCATGCCCATCAGCTGGCTCTGCTTTGAGCTGTCTGCGTGGGGATGCTGAATGGTACCATGGAATTCTGATGCTTGGCAAGTAAAGATACCAAAGACTTACATTTGAAGTCCCTTTTATTTTCCAAAGTATCCTTGGTTCTTTTCCTTAATGCTACAATACCCTTTAAGGCTGTAAGGCAGAGAGGTTCTAGGTATGTGCAGTCCCAGCTCAGTTCAAATTGCATTTTGTGAGCACCGGAATGAACGTGTGCAGGTGGGTTAGGCCTCCAGGAAAGGGAGCAGTGGTCTGTAAACACAGACCACTGACAGGAGCTACTGACAGGAAAGGAGAGGCCCTCCTGCAAGGCCTTCATAAGGTTCCTGGTCAGGTGGAATCTTGAATAACTTCCGTTAACCTGAGAAAAAGATTCAGAAATGACATTTAAGAGTAATTGAATTATTCTCTTGAAATAGAACTAGATTTAAATGTGGTTGGCCAAAGGTCACCAATTATTTTCTGGGCTGTGGTAGCCAATTTTTAGAAATTAATCACAGGATCCAAGCAGAACTAACGAGGCATCTGTGCCTATTGAAGTTATACTGCATACTTACTGAGTTTGTACTGTTTGCTGGTACTGTGTTGGCTGCTGAGGACAAAGCTGCCAACAAGATAGACACGTTCTTTGTCCTCCTAGAGATTAAGGTCTAGTCAGGAAGACAAGCATTAGACACCTAGTGACAGTGATTGCGCTGGCGGCCAGTGCTATGGAGGAGGACAGGGGCCAGGCAGGCAAGAGCGGGGAGCAGGCATAATCCAGGGTTCAGAAAACGCCTCCTGGAGAAAGTAATGTTTCAGCTGAGAAGCAGTTAGGAGTTGGCTGGGTCTGAGGGCAGGGGAGGACTTTGCAGGGGAGGAAACAGTGTGTGAGGAGGTTCTGAAGTGGGACGCTGGCTGGAGCACTTGGAAACCCATGGGAAGGGCTGTGGGGCTGGAGTCCAGGGAGAGGGCAGAGGTGCTGATGTGTTAGAGAAGGTGTCTATGATCAGGCCTGCTGTCAAGGTGACTTTAGAGAGGAAGGGAGGAGGGAGAGGTTGGGACACTGGCTGATTAGGCAGGGCACAGGTGCAAATGGGGACCCAACTTTGCTTTGTGAACTCCTTGTTCCATTGATTTAGTTAGTGGTGAACAGGTCTAGGAAACCAACTGACAGCACAACTTAAAAGAGACTGAGAGAGCTGAAAGTCAGGTTATGATTGAGGAGTACAGGAGGCCCCTTTATCCGTGGGGATACCTTTCAACACCCCCCCACACCTGTGGATGCCTGGAAGTATGAATGGAACCCTACATGTACTGTTTTTGTTTTTTCTATACATGCTATTCATTTCCTTCACCAGAGTGCCTGCATCCTCTTCTTGGGTACCTTTTCCTGACACCCAGGAGATGGAGAAACAGAATTTGTAGGGTTTTATGAAAATAGAATCATGGTGAAAGCAGTAGCACAGTTTTGTGAGACATTTCAACTGAGCGGGAGAGATTTTCCTGGCTCTGTTGTCTATTTCACATTTTTTGCGGCTGGGATAGTTGCATCCCCAAGATGGATGTGCTTGTGCTTGCTTGCAGAAATCTTTAGGCACTGGTTCTCCTTTGTCTGATGACCAGAACCAAATGACATGTTACAGTTCCTTTTCTACGGACTTGAATTTTAGTTGCCTGATGAGGTTTGGGAGCCCCTCCAGTCACATTGATAAGGTATTTATAAAATCTCTTCTAGAGATGGGCTATATGCTCTGATATGCCATCTTTTACCTACTTGATGTTGAATTTCATGTTAGTTTCAGAAAGCCATGTTTTCTGACCTCGTCCTCAAAGCCTGGAGATGTGCTATATTTTGCACCCATGAGTTCCTTTAGGACACATGGGACATTTTGAGACCCTGTTGATAATTTTAAAAGTTCATGGGCAGTAAAGAAGGATTACTTAGTCACCATCGTAATGTAGCAGGAACTGGTGTTCCCTGAGTCTTTCTGTTGACTGCGGGAATTCAGGGAGGACCTCTTGTGTCCCCAGCCCTGTGCTAGAGGAGCATGTTGTCCCTGCAGTCATTTTAGTCAGGTGGCTGACCTCTCGCCTGGCCCACATTCCAGGCCCTGTAGCTGGGACTTGGCAGAAACCTTATCTCTAATCCTCACAACAGACCTGCAGTGTTTTTTGTCAGTATTCAGATAAAGAAACTGAGGCTCATTTGGTTCAGTGCATTGTCCAACATCCTACAGCTGTAAAATCCAGGATTCAGATCTGAATCTGTTTTTATCTGGAGCCCAAGCTCTTCCCACTCCCCTGCTCTGCCCGAAAGAATCCGAATATGGGCAAGAATGGACATCAGTTGGGCCTAGAGAAGAAGGAAACCATTCCCCCCCCCCCCCCCCCCCCCCCCCCCCAAAAAATCCTAATTGGGGCAAAAATGGACACTTGTTGGGCCAAAAAAAAAAGGAAACCTCCCCCCCCCCCCCCCCCCTTAAAGCTGGATCTGTGTTTCCCTTCAATTTTAGATTCCTGGGTTAGTAAAAAGAGCTTCTGCATTTGGTGATGGTTCTGCTCAGGGGTTTTTAAGTATTTGTTTTTCTCCGGGAGACATAGCCAATCACACCAGCTAACATTTCAGGTCAGCTTGTGTGATTTTCTTTTTATGAGAGGGTAATAATATCGCATGGATTGAAAGGGACACAACTGGATGTTAGCACCGCACGATTGCATTCCAGCTTTTATTTTCATTTAAAACAAGTCCCATTTGAGAAGAAGAAGGAGAAGTATACTTTGCTGGAGGGAAGTAGCAAAGAGGTCAGATTACAATTAATAGACCCTCTAAAATCACAATGGCTAAACAATTTTACCTTTCACCTAAAAATCCCGGGGACATTCATCACAATTTAAAAGTAAGGACAAAACATCATATATTAAAATCAGTAATAGTCATGATTTCATCTCTGTGAGAAGGATGGTACTATTTGCCATCTTTCACCAAAAATGTCCTTCCTGGGGCCATGATGGAGAGCTGGGGCTACAGGTCAGCTTGCCAGATGGTTTCCTTTCTTATCCTTCATTTTCACTAAATTAGAAAAGCTTAAATTACAGTTAGAAGTGGGAGCAAGTGATGGATGACTCCGTCTAGTAATCCTGGATGTTTAACCATAGACAGACTTAGAAATTGAGGAGATTCTTGCTGAAAGCCACTTGCAGTGTTTTGGCAGAACAATGTCATCCTTGGAAGCTGGAAAGTTGAGTGTTTCATCTTAGGACTGCCTTATCCACCTTTTGATTTGACTTTAGTCCAAAAACCATGTCTTTATGATCTGTTACAGCCCTTGGAGGTAGTTTGTAACTCTGCCTGGAACATGTTATGTCTGTCTTCCGTGGACAAGAAAATCATCAGGTAGAGCATGGACTGCTTGGATCTGAATACTTTTTTATCACATTATCTATGTAACTTTGGACCAACAATTTAAATTTTTCTGCCTTGATTTCCTCAACTGTAAAATGGGGTAGGTGATAATACCTGCTGACAGCATGGCCGTGAATATTCTTTGTGCTAAAGTACATGACCATCTAGCTCTGTCCTGGTACATGATACTCACTCAGTAAATACACATCACGATTATTGTTATAATTTTCAGATGTTTGCAAACTCTCCAGGACTTTCATACCACAGTTCAATCTTCGTGCAAAATCTTCGTTTCTTCTTCCTCCTTCTCCCTTATAAATCACAAACTTTCATCCCCAAAGTGGTGGGGGGTAGGTAGGTTCTGGATGTGTGAATTACTGAATATATTGTGGGACTGCCATTCAGAATCATAGAGATAGTCTTCACTTGCATTACGAACATTGTAAAGTATCTCTTTAATCTTACTCATTGCCATGTGAGCATCATCATGGTCTGAGTACTTCTGTGGGGGAATGCAGTCCTCTGGTTGCCACCTATTTTTCTGCCCAGAACACTAGAGAAGCAGATGCTCAGAGGCTGTGTGTGGCTGTCTTCCGCTGTTACCTTCAACACAGAATCAAGACCAGAGGGTGGATTGTTGAACACATTCGTTCTTTTTTTTTTTTTTTAAAGATTTCTTTATTTGAGAGAGAGAATGAGTGGGAGGGACAGAGGGAGAGGGAGAGAGAGAATCTCAGACTCTATACTGAGCCCAAAGCCTGATGCAGGGCTCGATCTCACAACCCTGAGATCATGACCTGAGCCGAAACCAAGAGTTGGAAGCTTAATCCACTGTGCCACCCGGGCACCCTGAACACATTCATTCTTTGTGAATGAAGCTGGAGAATGATTTTCAAAGGGGACACCTGCTTTTACATGAGCGGTAACACCTTTGCTGCACGTAGAGTTGGTGTCTTCTCAGTACTGGTCTCTGTGCTTCCTGCTTCACAAAATACGCAGGAATTCAGTAGAAGCCTCAGGGGGTGTAGGAGGTCAGCAAAACAAGAAGCTGCGAGCGTTCTCTCTGTAGAGTACACGCACTAGGACCGGATTTCCACACTGCCCCTCAGCTGCACGCCGATGTCAGTGGCAGGCTGGCTGGCACACCAGCATCTTCCCACCCTGGTGCCCAGGTTCCGTGTGATCTCCAGCAGTCGCCTGATGAAGCAATGGTGCCATCGGCTTGTTCTGCTTTCTTTGTGAACACCGCGTTTGTAATGAATTCTGCAGGTGGTTTTAGAAGCTTCTCACCAAGAATGGGGCTTTTGCCCATTTTTCTGACTTGTTTTGGTTTCCTCTCATTCTGTAGTGACAAAACTAATTGAATTAATGTCAGGAGTAGTTTTCTTTGTGTGCTTGTTTCGAAAAGAATTTGAGGCTTTATTTGAAGATGGGGAGAAACTGATGGCTTCTTGTCATAATCCAACGAATTTTTTATCACAGACACTATGACGAGGATTACTGAGTCAATAAGACCTGATTTTCAAATACTCATCACTGCATTTCCTTTCCTTTCCTTTCCATTTTTGGGTGAAATCACTACACTCACAGAATCACTTATGCTGGGACATAGATTCATAATCTGTGTTCACACTGGAGCCCTGTTCATGATTTATGTTTATGATGTCATTTTGCACTGTACTGTTTACATTATTATTTATATCATTACTTTTGGGCTTTGGTGAGCCACTCTTGTCATTTGGGGCTATGACATGGCACAATGGGAACACAGATACAGACTTAACAATAAACAATGAAACTGTGTGAATGGGATGAATGGCAGGCTGCTCTCCGAATGCCAGCAAAGGTAACTCCTCTAACTGCTCTGCTGACTGTAGTAAGATTAATGTGAAAATCACAATTGCTTACATTTCAAATCTGTGCACAGACTCGTTTTCATTCTTCTTTTCCTCTGAAGCCACTAAGCCTCCAGGGACCACACTTTGGGAACAGTACTCTGTGGTTTTTGATGAGAGCCTTTCTGGAACAGAGCTGGTGAAGGGGATACAGGTGGGAGGGGACTGGGTCCTGGTGAAGTTTAAACAAAACAAACACCAGGAACTGAAGAAACACCAGGTCAGGGCTTCTAGTTCGGGAGAGTTGGGGAGACAGGAATTTAAGCTATGTCCTTCTAAGTGTTTCCATTTCTTCTTTCTTTGTACCTTACAGAGTAAAAGCCAGGGATCCATCTTTGTCCGGATACACGCCCCGTGGCAGGTGCTGGCCAGAGAGGCGGAGTTCTTGAAGATCAAAGTCCCCACCAAGAAAGTATGAGGATTTTTCTTCTGGGTTTGGAGGTCTCCTGAGGGCTGGCTGGATGGGAATAGTGTGGGGACAAGGCCAGAGTTTGGGGGATGAGGTTTTGTGGAGTTGAAATTGCACTTGACTCCCGAGGGACCCTAAATATGGGGCAATGATGTGGGTAGGGTGGGGAAGAAAGTTGGGGTGCAGAGAGGGGCTGGGCTTGGGAGATCCCTTCACCTTGGAGCTCCACCTGGGATGTACTTCACGAGAAGCCAGATATTGCCCTGGTGCAGCTTCTTGGTTTCTCTGTTATACCTCTTTTCTCCCTCTTCTTGGTGTCCCAGCCCTGCCAAGCACTTTTTTTTGTGGGGGGGCAAATTTAGCAATGAGAGCAGACAGCAGCCTTGCTGATTGGGTGATTGGGTCAGTGGCATGCAGGGAGAATAGCACCAAACTTGCTGTGAAGATCCCTATTCTGGTTGTGACCCTGCCACTAAGTACTGTGTGGTGGTCGCTTCCACTTGTCTCATCTGTAAAATAGAAGGTTCTTAATCAGGAGAGTTGATAAAAAAATCATCTGGGGAATGTTTTTAAAATGTTCATGCCGGTGTCCCTCCTCTGGGATTTTGATTCAGGTGGTTCATATGGAATGAGGTTCTGGCATCAGTATTGTGGGGAAAAAAAAAAAAAAACCCTAGTAGGTTCTGATGCATATTTGAGTTGAGAACCACACAGTTCAGATGATTTTTGAGCTTCATTTCAGCCAACATAGTTTATGTATGATTTTAAAATCTCCCCAGGGAATTTGTAGGTGAGTGTCCTTGTATAACAAAATTTAGCAAATCCTTCCAAAGAGAAAGGAAAAGTGTCCACAGATTTACCATTCTTTTTTTATTAGGCATTTTAGGGGAAAGGAATGGCTATGGACTTTGGCCATTTGCAATGTCTCTAGGAAGGAAGGGTCCTGGGGCAGATTCTACTCTAGTTTAACGATGGGTGATATATAGATGATGTCTCTGTCTCTCTCTTTCTCTGATTCTTTGTCTCTGTGTCTCCCTGTCATTCACACACACACACACACACACACACACACACACACACACACACACACTGTTTTATAAGTGGTGACCTAGCTTTGCAGAGATCGTTTTCCTCATTCCAACCACCATCACCATGATTCCCACCCCCGTCATGAACAGAACTCCATGTCTGCTGCCTTCTGCACCACGACTGTTACCACCTGCCTTCTTATCACTATGTGCACTATCACTGTCATCCTCAGGGTCAGCAATGCCATTTTGATGAGCATCATTGGCTATATTTATACCATCTTCTCTACCAACAGATTACTCTCTCCATCACAGTTCACTCATCAAATACCAGCATGTGGGCCACCATCATGAATGCCCTACTCAAGAAGGGTAAAGTCTGTGGGTTCTGTTTTTATAGGCTTATTAAGACAGATGATACCTTCATGGCAGGTGGACAAATGACTCTCAAACAGTGAACAAATGCAGACGTGAATATTAGCTACGGACATTCTGCCAATAAAAAGTAAATGTTTTTTTAGACAACCTGTCAGAGTGTCTTGTTTTCACAAGGACCACACCAGGGTCTTTTCCCCTTCAGTTGCACTGCTGTGTTGTCTCTTAGTTTTGGACCTCTTGCTCCTAAGCCCATGGTCCTCAAATGCAGGCCATCTTTGTCATGGCCCTGTACTCCTCCTCCACTGATGTTCTCCTCGACTCATCCCAAGTATCAGTCTCGGATGGAAGCTTCTGCTTCCCCCTGGTGGTGTCCTAACCTGGCCAACCCTTTCACTTCTCTTTCTTCTGCTTCTAACTTCAATATATTTCTTCTCCTTTCTCTGGTTTATGTGAGTATCAAACGTTCTCTTAATCTCATTCTATTTGTATCTTGCTTCTTGTGTTTTATCTTTGCTGGCTGATCCTTGGAAAGAAGGTGAGCAAAACTCTAATGCCCATGCTATGGCTTCTATCTCCCAGGACGCTCCTTATAGGAGGAAAGCTAGAGACATAGAAAAAGTGTGTATTCTTCTATTCCCTCTTATGTCTCTTTCTTCTTTGCTCTCCTTCCCATCCTTCTTCTCTCCCCTTCCACCTCTCTCCTGATGCCTTTTCCTAGCCTCCTTCGCTGTTCTTGGGACATCCTGCCATACCTCTCATTTCTCTACCACCTTCTTCTCCTCCTCATTCCCAGACTCAGCCCCCATGTAGTTCCTACCCCTGGTCTCTGCTTGTCCTTTCATAGGCTCATTCCTTTGAGAGCATAGATCTGTTTAAATGACCTATCTTCCTGCAGATTATGTGCCCCCATATGCTTAGTCTACTGGAACTATCTGTAGTTTAGGTAGTGCCTGCACTTGAATTTGTAGATGAGATGATAAGGGCAAGGACATATTACAATGCAGCCATCTCTGAATTTCCCTCCTTCTTTGTCTTTTTTTTTCATTTTTAAAATAATTCAAATATATTTGACATAACCTTGTGTAAATTTAAGATCTACAGCCTGTAAATCTGGTACATTTATGTATTGTAATATGATTATCATTGTAGCAATAATTAACATCTCTGTTACATAATTACTCTTTTTAGTGGTTAGAATAATTAAGTCTGGCTATAATACAACATCCTTGTCTGTAGTCACTATACTCTGCATTAGATTTCTAGCATTTATTTCCTACTTGTTGCAAGTAGGAACCCTTAAACCACATCTGTCCTATCCCTCCTCCTCCCTGGTTCCTTGGTAACCACACTTTACTCTCTATTTTTGCAGGTTTGGCTTCTTAGATTCCACATATAAGTGGTAGTACACAGTACATTTTTTTAAAAAGATTTATTATTATTATTTATTTGACAGAGAGAGAGAGACAGCAAGAGAGGGAACACAAGCGGGGGGTGAAAGGGTGATGGGGTGGGAGAGGGAGAAGCAGGCTTCCCGCAGAGCAGGGAGCCCAGTGTGGGACTTGATCCCAGGACCCCAGGATCATGACCTGAGCTGAAGGCAGATGCTTAATGATTGAGCCACACAGGTGACCCTACAGTACATTTTTTTTTCTCTGACTTAATCTCACTTAGCATCCTGTACTCAAGGTTCATCCATGTTGCAAATGGCAGGATGTCCTTGTTTCTCATGGCCGAGTGAGATGCCACTGGGCACACATACCACATCTTCTTTATCCGTTCATCTGTGGATGGGCAGTTAGGTTGTTCCCGCCCCACCTTCCTTTTCCTTTTGGAGGCGTTGGGTGGCAGGCACTGGGCTCGGCGAGTACTCAGAAGCCCAGATTTCTCGCCTTGGTTTTGCAGGTATTTGCAGTGTGACTTTGGGATGTCACTTCCTCTTTTGGAGCCCAGTTCCTCATCTATGAGATGGGTGTAATAATACCTGCCCTATTTTTCTTAGAAGGTTGGTCTTTTTTTTTTCTTAATTTTTAAAAATTTATTTGAGAGAGAGAGAGCACAAGCAGTGGGAGGGAGGAGCAGCAAAGGGAGAGGGAGAAGCAGACTCCCCGATGAGCAGGGAGCCTGATGCGGGGCTCGATCCCAGGACCCCGGGATCATGACCTGAGCTGAAGGCAGACGCTTAACCGACTGAGCCACCCAGGTGCCTCTCTTAGAATGTTGTTCTAAGACTCTAACCCCTAAGCAGTGCTATGGAAATATAGGAGTTTATCATTGTGTCTGTGTACTTGAATATTTTGGCGTGCATTTTCTTTTTTTTTTTTTTAAAGATTTTATTTATTTATTTGAGAGAGAGAATGAGACACAGAGAGAGCGCATGAGAGGGGGGAGGATCAGAGGGAGAAGCAGACTCCCTGCTGAGCAGGGAGCCTGATGTGGGACTCGATCCCGGGACTCCAGGATCATGACCTGAGCTGAAGGCAGTCGCTTAACCAACTGAGCCACCCAGGCACCCCCTCGAATATTTTGGTGTGCATTTTCGATTCCTAATCCCCCAGTCAGCTTCCCTACAGTCAGCACCGCTGGAGGGCCCACTGTAGAGGGTCTTTGGAGAGACACTGCAGAGCACAGAAATAATCCAGGCTCTCAGAGAGCTTACAGTCAAAGGGCACAACAGGGGGAACACACATACCCAGAGAGCAAAGCATGAATTAAATATTGTCTCAAATGGCAACTCATTAGCACAGCACAGGTCTCTATATAAATACGATGAGCCAGGGAGTCTGGGGACAGCAAAGCCAGGTGGTGGCTCCTAGAAGGCTGCAGATATAACAGAAAGAACTTTCCCCCAAAGTTTCTGGGTCCCAGACTTGACACAGGTGGGCTGTTGTGGCATCCTTCTGTGGCTCAAGCCATGCGGCCCGATCTTTGTACCATATAATGCAATGGCTGGCCTCACAGGAGAGGTCATGACCAGGAGAGGGGGGATATAACTCAGTCGGCAGGGTAGGATGCGTATGTTTTTCACAGTCAATCTGAGAACCTGAGTACAAGGGTAGAGGTGGGGGTTTCACCCAGTTTCTGAGATGAGAAGGAGGCCTAGACAGAGAGGACGAGACAGGGCAGTCTGCACAAGGCTAGCATTGAGGCTAGTGGCATTTCCCTCCTGTTTTAGTGGGTTTGGGAAGTGACTATGAGGAGAATAAACTACATTTGCATAGGGCACATCCTGGTGGCCAGGGAAACACGGAGGAAGACTGAGGCATGGCGCAGGATCAGTTGAGCATCCCCCAGGCTGGTGGAGGTTTGTATCATAACTCAGCAGGGTCTGGAGAGACCAGGAAGATGGGGAGGAAATCACAAAATTGAGATCTCAAACCTGGACAAATCCATAGTAATGTGTCCAGGGACTCGGAGTCCTGAACACAGATATTAACCGGGAGGGGGAACCTTGGAAGGAAGCATTTATTTTCCAAAAACAACAACAGGAGAGCCAGCATTTTGTGAGACATACTCAACATCCATGCACAGGAACCGGGTGGGGAGGCCTGGCCTTTGGCCTCGGGCAGCTCGGGAAGGTTTGAAATGGGTGCTTTCTCAGCTTTGCTCATTACCAGCATTGATGTTTGTCTCTCATAAACTTTTTATCCACATGAACGAACATCCCCCCCTTGTACCCCTTATTTCACTTATTCTCCAAGTGCTCCCTACAGCAGAGACAAGGCTGGGAACGGACAGGGGGAGATAATGGAATCCATTCTTGTTCATGAAATCATGTTAATCCAGCCAGAGTCCACTGAATTTGGATGAAGCAATGTGCCTGGGGTGGGTGAAAATCACTTTTGTCCAGTCTGTCAAAACTTACGTGGCTGTTGTCAGTAGAGAGACTGATGTTTCAGGGGCCACATTTGCTGTTCCCAGGAGCCTGCGAGGACTTTAGCTTATGAGCCCTTTGCATGCAGGTAGAGGCTGTTAACTTCTAGCAAGTTCTACCTTTTTAGGAAAGCAGCCTTAGAGCAAGCCTCATCTCCAAAACAGGAGTAGTAAATGTTGTGGTGGGCTGTTGTAAGGAGCCGTCCTGATGTGGGATACCTAGCATAGCGGTGCATGCAACACATGATAGCTGGTACTATGACTTCTGTCGCTATTGTTGGTCATATGTGAGGTGCAGAGGGCAGCACGGTTGGCAAAAATTGGGTGGCTCTTTCCTGCTGTTTCCCTTCACAGCCAGCATCTGCAGTGTTGGGGGAAATCCTACCCAGTTCTTTCGACCTGCCAAGGCCGCCAGAAGCCCAGACATGGAATCTGGGGAGAGGCAGGAACAGATGGCCTTTGCACTGTGTGCTGGGGGATTTCTGTTTCCTAGAGCATGGCTCCTTGGGGCGTCCCTAAACATAATGGCTGCATACGCGAGGTCCATGATGCAGTCCCTGGAGGAGCCAGCAGGAAGGCTGCTCAGCCCCGCAGTACAGGAGGGAGGCCTCAAAGGTGCCCATTTCAAGGGACAGACAGCAGATGTGGCAAATGGAGACATGAGTTTGACTCCTGGCTCTGCCCCCACGAACCTGGGGTTAATTCAAATCTTAGCCTATTTCCCGAAACAGGACTTGTGATGGGTTACAACCAGTCATAAATTCATATGGATCATTTTAAAAAAGGACAAATAACAAAGAACTCTGTAATTGGGGGAAGTAAGTAAGTGCAGGGGAAATGATGATCGTAGAAATGGAAAATAAGAGTGATTCATGCAAGTGTGACAGATTTCACTTTGAGCTTCCTGGGAGCCAAGGCAGAAAGGACTGTGGCTCACATAATCCATGGCAATGAGCATCCATTTGGGCAGAAGCAAACTTTGGGAAGCAAACTTTTTCCTGTTGTTAAAGCATAATTGTTATATAAAGGACACAAACAATAGAAGGGACCTATTTTCAGTAATGAGGATATATAAGGTGCTGGAATATTCTTGGTATAGCCATTTCTTAAATGCTTCTGGATAAGAACTGATGAGTCATGTTAAACTGTAGTGCAGGGTGGATTCTGGTATGAAGTAATGTATGTGCATTTCTGATGAGCCGATGATTTAAATCAAAAAAGAAATGTCATTCATCCTTTAAGTCTCTCCATGGAATTCATGGTTGGAAATATCTTTTATCTACTGAGCAGCATTTATTAAAGAATAATTCATCTTTTCATTTTCATTAACTGAATACATATGTAACTGCTATTAAGAAATTTCTGATCAGTGTGAGAAAATTGGTGTTACCACACTGAATGACTATAATTCCAGCTAAAAAGCAAAGCCACTTGGCATTTTGGTTAGCCTGAGTGGCCCCTTCGAGGAAAATATTAATTCTGTTAAGCTTTGTAAATTATTGGAAGGTGCTCAGGTACCTACTACTGCCTCTCTAGAGATTCTGATTTGGTAAGCATGGCTTTTGCAGAAGCTCCACAGGAAGACCCTCCCTCTGGCTCCTGGTGTCCAGCCAGCTTCAGGGACTCTTCCCAGGGGAGAAGACCAGGTGAAGGCCGAGGCTGAGATTGGGGTAATGCAGGCCCAAGCCCAGGGAACAGGTTCAGAGAGGCTAATAAGCTTACCTAAGGTCACATGGCATGAGGGGGTTAGATCTAGGGCTCATTTCTGTCTGACTGCAGCCGTGCTCCTACCTCACTTTAATGAGTCTAAAATGAGACTTAAGCTAGCATGGTCTAGAATAGCGTTTTTCAGAGCCTAAACTGAAGAACAGTGGTCTTCTTTTTTTTTTTTTTTTTAAGATTTTATTTATTTACTAGAGAGAGAGAGAATACGAGCAGGGTGAGGGGTAGAGAGAGAAGCAGACTTCCTGCTGAGTAGAGAACCCAATGCAGGACTCAATCCTGGGACTCCAGGACCATGACCTGAGCTGAAGGCAGATGCTTAACCAACTGAGCCACCCAGGTGTTCCAGTGGTCCTGTTTTAAAATAAGTTCATGGTCTAACAAACTCTAGAAACAGTAATTATTACCGTTTGTCTGACAAATTAAAAGTTCTGAGAAGACTTTTAGTAAAGAACACGGTTCCATTTTATTCACTCTTTTCCTGCTGAACACTCATAGGTTATTTTTAGGTGTATTCCTAGGTATCCCAGGGAACCAGTTATCTGCAGAACATACTCTGGGAAACTCCATCCTAGATTGAATACTCCTGAGCTTGGAGAGGTAACACAGCTGAATCTTTCTTTTGTCATTGCTTTAGATGGTGCAGTAAGTTACTTAGCAGTTCTGGATTATAGCTTTCTCGCCTATAAATTTTGGAGGTTGGACCCTGACTTCTCTGTCATAGCTTTAAAATGCTGGAGTCCACATGTTAGTCAATTGAGTTAGTGAATTTGTTCATTCTTCCCCCCTATTGTTGATGTTAGCAGAGGGACTCAAGGACAGATACTCCCCGTGGAGTCATTCACACTCTGATTGTGTCCAAATATCTAAGAGTAAAAGTATCCCACATCTGACACTTCTTCAAGCTGTGTGTTAAATGAGGTAGCACACTTAGCCTGTGGGTCCCTACTCCGTATCTGGGGCTGCCTTTGTTCCTGAGCCTGGTAACGTCACTGGGTTTCCTCTGAGTTCTCCTGCTTATGCCTCTCTGTGGAGCCTGCACTGAGCTCCCTGATTTAGACTATTGTCAAGAGGGAGTACTTTACTCTCTCTTCCAGGGGCTGGAGCCTTTTCAAATGCTTTCAGTATTTGCCTCTGGTCCTGGAATTATCTCCCCATTTTCTCTACAATAAACAATAAATGTACAATAAACAATAAAGAAACTCCTCCTTTGTGTCTCAGCCCAAATATCACTTCCCTCATAGACCCTCCTTTATTCCTTACATGGATTCTTAGGCAACCTACAGTCAGGATTTTTCTCATTGGTTAGTTTTTCCTTAACTACTTTGGATGCCTTATATTCTTGTGTCTCCAAAGGTGCCATAAGCCCTCCCCAACCACCCCCTGAGAGTAGGAATTATAGTTTATGTTTCCTGTGTGTTCCCTGCAAACTGTAGTATGATATTGCCTAAGTAATAGATGATCAGTAAATACTAGATTGATTGGCTGACTGATGCCAGATCATGCTTCCTCCCCCAGTCCCAGGACCCTCTTGTGGCTGTGACCCACAGTGTAATAGTGGGCTTCCAGTTCACAGCTGTGTACAGTTCATGCAGTCTTCCAGAACAGGAGGCACCTTCTTATCCCTCCTCATCCTGACCAACTCATTCCTTCATTGGGTGGTAAGCTAATAATTACTCTTTGGGGCTATTTTGATAGTTCAGTGAATCCTCTCTGGTGATCAGAAAGTAAGAAGCAGGAGAAACTCGATGAGCTTTGTCAAGGATGGAGAGCTTGTAGACCCCTGGTCACAGGGAGAAAGGTCACTATCTGCTCAGCCTTCAAGATGCCTTTCAGGGCAGACTCTTTTTATTAATACTGGCAGTAATTTTCAAATGAACCAGAACTGTTGGTGTTTATGTAGGGTTGGCTGTAGGTGGGGCCTTGCCCCACGTTGTCATTGTCTGTTCTTAGACATTTGTTTTTAATAGAGGTGCAGCTGAGAGGGTAATGTTTGTATTTGATATCTTTATGGGCTTTTGGTGCATGCTCTTTGATTGCTATTTAAATGGGCTGGAAAGAGTGCAGAATACTTTGACTTTTTATTCCTTTTTTTGTTTTTGGTAATGCTTCTCATTTTCAAAAATAAAAACAAGATAATTGATGCCACCTACGTGCTGCGGTTTGAGTGAGGAACCTGATGTGGCACACGGCCATGTTCTAGACGTGCATAGGGGCCTGGTGAGACCACACAGGCCTGGCCCACGTCACGCAGCTCTGTTAGTGGATAAGCCTGATGCGGGGCTCAGAAACAGTGACACTGAAAATATGAAAATGTAATGGGAAGTGAACTTGAATGGCTGTATTAAGTATTTTTAAGACTCAGGGTTAAAAAAATGGAGATAGAAGTGGTGGCTTTCTTTTTTTAAAGCCTCGAGTCATGTCTCTCTGAACTGGGGTAGCACATGCCAGCCTGGGGCTGGCTGGGACCTGGATCCCAGGCTTAGTGCTGGAGGGCAGCGGGCAGGCTGACCATTAAATTTACCATCCCAAGTGGGGCCCTGTGATTATGCCAGGATGCAGTACTAGATGTTGAGTATGCCAGGACTGTCCTGAGTAACTGGGCCATGTGGACGCTCTTCCAGATTGGCCATGACTGCTCCTGAGAGTGTATGGGGAAGGGTGAGCAGGAGGGGAAAGAAGCAGGCAGGGGCAGTCAGCTTCTGGCACTTGGATGGAGCTCTTCTTACCTAGTAAGAACTGAGTGACTCCTAACACTCTTGAAATCTGATTGTTACATTTTCAGGAATTTTGCAAGCTGATCGTTACATCATTGGTAGCTTGAAAATGGCCATGGTGGGCATTATTTATACCATAGAAATCCACAGATGTTACACATCAGCAACCCGAGCCCCCTCCTTTAAGTAGTTAGTAAGCATTTACCAGCACTGCACCAATGAAAGCCCAAGGATGGGCACTGGGTGGAAGGACAGGGACCACGGATGTGTCCCATGGCTGAGGCATGGTCCAACCTGAGGGTGTTCTGTGATTCCTGCTATAGGCAGGAAGGGCTGTTGGTCAGAGAGGGGCCAGGAATGACAATGTCTCTGTCAGGGACCTGAAATAGATGCCATATTTGCCACCTCTGGTACAGAAATTGATTTCTCACCACTCCCTACTTGCTTGCTCTGTTCTAGCCACACTGGCCTCCCTGCTGTTCCTCCAGAATGCCAAACCTGTTTCCATCTCAGGACATCTCAGCTTGGTCTTCCATCTGTCCGGAAGACCTTCTCTAACTACCTCACATCTCTGGGGGCTCTGTTCATATGTCCCCTCCTTGGACAGGCCTCCCTGATCACCCTATACGAGGCCGGCCCCCTCCACTCTCCACCCCCTTCCATTGTTTTTCCTTCCTAACACTCGGTGCTGCCCACTCCTGAGTCATGTATTTGAGTCCTTGTTTGATTGTCTGTCTCCCCACTACGTGAGAAGCTCTGTGACAGCAGGGATTTAGTTTTGTGGTGTAGGAAGCACCTAGAAGGGGCCTGGGATGATGAATGAAAGAAGGGGTCCCACATACCACACCTAATCTATGGTGGCAGTGGGCTGCAGACTGATGCCTAATGGGCTATAAGGCCCACCTGAGGGCATTTGGGAGGACCGTTGCCATCCCTTAGGGCTGTCTGTAGGGGTGGGGCTGGCAGCCCATGAACCATAGTGGCTATCCCTGATCTGGGTTTTCAGCTGCTCCTTCAGTTGCCAAGAAACATTTGGGAAGAGTCTCACTGTACCTGGAATGGGGCTAGGTTGTGTAGAGGGGTTCCTAGCCTTTCTGTAAGGCTACATTTTTTCGTCCACCCACCTATCCACACATCTGTCCGCCCATCCACTTATCCATCCATCCACACATCCATCCATCCATCCATCCATCCATCCATCCATCCATCCACCCATCCACATATCCATCTATCCATCTGTCCATCCATCCATCCATCCATCCATCCATCCATCCAACCGGTGAATACCTGTTGAGTATCACTAGCTATGAGTATCACTAGCTATGAGTATCACTAGCTATGAGTTGTAGTCACCACTGAATGCTGAGGGTGGGTGATTCAGTGGTGACTACAACTGGTCCTAGCGCCATGTGGCTTCAGCATGGTAAAGATTCAGAAGAGAGCTGTATGAGCTGGGAGGCACCCACAGAGGAAAAAGAGCAGGGTGGACAGAGAGCCAACCAGAGGAAACCAATTTAGGTGTGTGGGGGGAGGTGAGGGAAGGCGACATTTGAGCTTAGACCTGAGGGTTGGGTTGGGGTTTGCCAGGTGGGGAGGGCACGTGAGAACCTTTCCAGCAGAGGGAAGCACATGTCATCCAGTCCCGAGGTGGGAAAAGCCAAGCTGGGGTGGGGAAATGAGAGGAAGCCCACATGCCAGTGTGCATGTGGCGGGAGGCAGGAGGCACGGCTCACAGGGGCTTTGTTAGCCATGTAAGTAGTTTGGATTTTAGCCCATTTTTCAAAATTCAGCAAACATTCATTCATTTGTAGAGGACATACCAAAACAGAATTGAAAACCATAAATGAATACAGAGTTAGACAATGGGAGAGTGTGGGTTTTGTAAGTATATCACTTTCCACACTCAGTGGTGCGTCAGGCAGGAAATGGACCTGTAGGCACAGACAGGTAGGGATGAAAAGACTCATTAATTCCCGTTGTTGGTGTTACACAGTGTCTCCCTGTGGGGTCTAGGATGCAGCTGATCTTAGTGGCTCCTGGTGCTATTTGCACTTTGGTGAATAGCTTAACACCTACATGCAAGGGTAAATGCTTACATGGGGGACTACTCAGGTCTGATGCAGAGTGTGCACACATTGTGTGTGTGTGTGTGTGTGTGCATGTGTGACCCTCTCTCTGCCCTCAGGTACCAACAGGGACATGAGAACAGGGGACAAATTCTGCTGCATCTTTAGTTTCTCTTATTCATAACTTCTTGAGTCCAGAGGCATCTACCCTCATCCAGCTGGTGGCTTGCGGTGCCAGGCTCCACACTGATGTTTCAGCGTGCCTATTCCTTTTGCAAGTAAACGTCAGTAAGTGGGTGTGATGATAATCTTCATCCCAGCCCTACTTCTCAAGGTGAGCGAGCTGTTGTAAATAATAACAGTTGACCCTCAATTATCCAGTGAACTCAATTATCCAGTGACCAGGAATAGATTAAAAGAGGCAGATAGGGGTGCCTGGGTGGCTCAGTCGGTTAAGTGTCTGCCTTTGGCTCAGGTCATGATGCCAGGGTCCTGGGATAGAGCCCTGCATTGGGCTCCTTGCTCAGCAGGGAGCCTGCTTCTCCCCCTCCCTATGTCTGCCGCTCCCCCTGCTTGTGCTCGCTCTCTCTTTCTCTCTCTCTCTGTCAAATAAATAAATAAAATCTTTTAAAAAAAGAGGCAGATAATTAGGAGTAATACCTTCTGGGTCATGGGGTGTAAGCAGACACACATGCTCATAGCTGGGCTCACCTCCATCTTTACGCCTGGTCTCTGCTCATCCTGCTGACTTTTCCTACAAGTTGTAAGAAGTGGCCTCCTTTGCTCACTACAGATAAGGGACTCAGAAAATCAAGATTGTATTGTTTATAGCTCATATTATTATATCTTCTCCTTGATCTTTGAGGTCGTTGAACCTCTTCATGTTTGTACGACACTGGGCATGTTAGTAAAACTTTCTGTTCCTTGGTTTCTTTATCTGTAAAATGGGGACAGTACCATGTATCTGTTCATGATAGATATCACCACAGCCTTGGTTCCTTGCATCCCAGGAAGAAACATGATTCCAATGCAGGGAGGAAACAAATCAGCCCTCAGACCACAGTGCTGTGCCCCTCTGGAGGGGAGAGGCAGAGGGAGACAAGAGGGGAAAAAGAAGTAAGAAAAGAAGGAATTTCGGTAAACCTCTTAGACTGTGACAATGAGGCCAAAGTGAGCTTTTATGAGAACCACATTTGAGCCCTGGAATAAAAAATAAGAGCAACATACTTTAAAAATTATTTGTGATTTTAAGCACATGAAAGGCATATCGTGTACCCAGGGAGGGCATAATGGGGAACAGCTGGTTAACATGTGTCTTGCCATTTCTGAGGATGTTCATAATTCTCTGATGTCCAAGAATAACAGTAATAATGATGCCGCCGCTGAGCATATTAATGATAATAAAGAGGATCAGGGTGCCTTTCCTGGATCCTGCTGGACACAAGAGAAGAGCCTGGGCTGCTGGGTTTGGTGGAGACAGAAAGGGAACTGCAGCCTGCGTCCTTGGGGGATCATGGAGCCCTTCCAAGGATCAAAGGTTGAAGGAAAGAGCCTGGATGGGGGAGTCAGGAAACCCGGGTTTCAGGTCTGGTTTCACCACTGACTCTGGCAATTCCTTGCCCCTCTGAGTCTCAGTTTTCCCATCTGTAAAATAGTGATGCTAATACTACTTGGCAGGGACACTTGCAGAGTTTTCATGGAGCCCAATAAAATGGTTCTCGCGGAAGTGCTGGACACATTGCAGAGCATTTGGTGTTGGAGGGGTCATCCCCATCTTTGTGCTTCTCCAGCACTTGGCAGATCAAGCACCAAGCTCAGCGCCTGGCATCTAGGAGATGCCTACAACGTTGAAACATAGAAACATCATGAGTGTTTCTTTTTCATTAAATGTTTAAAGCTGTAGAATGTTAGACTTGGACAATACTTTACAAGGCACTTAGACTAGTTCTTTCTTTTATGATTTGTTAAGTGGATCTGGAGCAGTGCATGGTCTAGGGTCTAATTATCCTGCACTACTGAGTCGACCTGAGTACTCTATCCAGTGCCCTGTGGAGGATGAGATTTTCCATTCTGCCTGATGGGAAGAGGTGCTATTTTCAGTCCTTTTAGATGGTTCTTTCTCCAGACTCAGCTAGTTCCCTTGTATCCATGTGACCAAATACTCACACGGGACCTTCTGCAGACCTCTGGGGCTCCTTGTGAAGCTCTCTCCTCTGGACTACTCTGTCCTGTGAGCTCTAGTGGCCCTGTCCTCCCCAGACTTACAGTTCTATCTCCTCAGCTCAGGGGTCTGATGGGCTCCACTTGTCTCCCCTTCCTGCCCCATGGTGTAGTGAGCTGGAGCCATCCCAGCAGCCATCTTGCTTTTTTCTTATTTCCCAGCAACTTTGTTGCCCGATGGCCAGTGTCCTGAAGACCATGGTCTTGGTCCATTGGGGCTGCTGTAATGAAATACCATGGACAGGGTGGCTTATAAATGAGGAATTTCTTTCTCACAGTTCTGGAGGCTAGAAGTCTGAGGCCAGGCTGCCAGCGTGGTTGGGTGAGGGCCCTCTTCCTGGCTCATAGCTCGTCCTTCCTCGCTCTGTCTTCACGCGGTGGAAGGGGTGCCACCCTCATGACCGAGTCACCTCCCAAAGGCCTCACCTTCTAATACCATCACATTGGGCATTGAGGATTTCAAACTATGGATTTTGGGGGAACACAGGCATTCAGGGGGCCACAAACATTCAGACCACAGCAACCATTATTTCAAAGTGGCCAAAAGTTTTTCTGGGAAAGTTAAAGCTTAAGCCTAGAAGGTGAAGGAGAGGTAGGAGTCGTCCAGGTGAAAAGGAAGGGAAGAAGTTTTAGGAATAGGTACAAAGCATGCTCAGGCATGGAGGTAGGGAGCGGGTCCTTTTTCCTATAAGCTTAGTGTCAGTGGCATTGGGCCATGGGGCCACCCACCTGTGTTTTATTGTGGGTATGTGTCTGGCTCCATCCCGCACGAGTCCCTGAAGTCTAGGAAATCTCTTTCCAGCATAAGTCAGTCAGACTTTTCAGCCTGGGCATTTTTGTGTGGGGTCTTGGTCAGGGCTGTGGAGCGGATATTACCTTGATGTTTCTGGTGAGACTTGCCTTCTACACCTTTTACAATTTACCTGGAGGCAGATGATATTGCTTTCAGTGATTTGGAGTCCCCTCTCCCCGGCTCCCCATTAAGAAACAGTCAAAATTTATCCTGGGGCTGTGCCTGGTCCCTCTAAAGACATACCTTAGGTGCCTACTCCTCTTAGGTGTTTCTCTACCTGAGCTCCACCAGATCCACTGCCAAGGTGAGGGTCAAGAACTGCGTGGAGGTTCTCAGCTAACCTGCGAGAACAAAGCCCTGAGACAGCTGCTGGGTGATTAATCTGTATCAGTTGAATACAGGCATTCCTGACCTCTGCCCAAGTACATTTGTAGGTGGTGCGGACAGGAAGGGAGCCAGAGACTTTGGGCTTTTGGCTTTATTCTCCAGTCTGGTTTATTTCTATCAGGCCTGTTACCTTATGGCTGTTCTGTCCCCAGCTTGGGCTCCTTCAGCAGCAGCAACTGCCATCATCAATGCTGGTTTCTCCCCAAATTTATCATTCATTCATTCATTCATTCATTCATTCATTCATTCATTCATTCAAAGATAGGGAAAAGTTTGAACAGTATCCTGCCTTCATGGAGATCATGGTTCAGTAGGGTAGCCAGTCTTTAATCCAATAATTTCTCGAATAAATGTGGAATTATAACTGCAGTAAGTGCTATGAAGGAGAGGAATTTGGGCCCATGAAATACTGTGAAGGTGGGACTTGACCTTGTCTGGAAGCCAGGAAGGACTTTCCCTAGGAAGTGACGATTGAGGGAGGCATCAAGTGTGAACAGAGTAGGGGTGGGGGCAGGGAGGGGATGAAGAGTGTCAAGCGCTCAGCATGTTGGGAAAACTGCAAGAGGGCCAGTGGTTGGGTGCCGTGAGCAAGAGACTATGGAGACAGGGAAACATGGAGACTCTTACAGGGTCTGTGTGAAAACCTTTGTGTGAAGACATGGGCTGTGTTAAGAACCTTGCTCTTTATCATTAGAACAATGTAACTGTTGATGGCTTTTTTTAAAAAAAATTTTTATTGTTATGTTACTCACCATACATTACATCATTAGTTTTTGATGTAGTGTTCCATGATTCATTGTTTGTGCATAACACCCAGTGCTCCATGCATAACGTGCCTTCTTTAATACCCATCACCAAGCTAACCCATCCTCCCGCCCCCCTCCCCTCTAGAACCCTCAGTTTGTTTTTCAGAGTACATCGTCTCTCATGGTTTGTCTCCCCCAGTTGAAGGCTTTTTTACAGGGAGGCGATATGATCAGATTCTTGCTTCAGAAACATCACTCTGGCTCCAGTGTGGAGAGTGAATTAGAGGTGGACAAGAGTAAGGTTGCCAGGTAAAATACAGGATGTCTAGTTAAACGGAAATTTCAGATAAACGATGAATACTTTTTTAGTCTAAGTGTGTCCCAAATACTGCATGGGACCGTACTTACGCTAAAAAATGGTTCACTGTTTATCTGAAATTCAAGTTTAACTGGACATCTTGAATTTTTATTTGGTAAACTTGGTAACTCTAAGCAGAAGATATGGGAAACCAGTTACTGTAGTAGTTGAAGGCTTTCCAGACTAGGAAAGCAGAGGTGGACGTGGAGAGAAGTAGACAAAGAAGAAGTACCCTGGTGGGTCCAAGTCTGTCATTCCAAGGCATCTGGAAGACAGAGTCCATCAGCTTCCCTCCTGTCCTGAAACTTCAATTTCCACGCACATGCCATTGACAGACACATGGTGATGGGTATAATGAGCCCACTGTAGCCTCAGTGCAGGGCATGTGCCTGGTCAGCACCTGCCCTCTGAGATGACCTGTGAGATGTGTTCTGGGAACCCGTGAGGGGGTCGGTCGTCTTTCTGCCCCCCGTCCCTCAAGGCCCGAGGATTCCTGAGGGGTGAACACTTTGCATTACAGTGACCAATGTGTGTGAAGGAGAGGTTTGGCAGGATGGTCAAGAACTTAATGACAATACAGGCATTATTGTAAGTTGCACACTGTCCCCCACGATAACTCATGCGTTAGCAAATGAAGCGGTAGGGTAGAGCTGTCAAGAACACAGGCTTTGCCAGGGGGCTCAGATGCCCTGGCAGTGCAGTTCCTAGCTGGTTTACACTGTGTGCTGCAGAAACCGGGCCATTTACACCCTTCTTCAGTGCAGCTTGAACTTTTCTACCTTTTTGTTTGCCTAGAGTGTCTTTTCCTGCATCTCCTCCAGCCTTATTCATTCAAACTATTTATAAGGTAACGTTAATAAAGAGGTATGATCAAACAAGATAAAGCATGTATAGAAAATAAAATAAATGCCTGTCTCTAGGGAAATGACTCAACCCATTAACATTCACGTCTGCTGTGTAATATTACACATTCGTTAAGGTGGTTGTATGTGAACTGACCTGGAAAGGTCATATATGATATATAGCATATGCTATATTGCTATATTGCTAAGTGAAACAGGCAAATGGTAGAACAATACAGGAAATATGATCATAGTTGTGTTTAGAAAAGAATGTGTGTGGAAAGTGGGATGAAACATGCTTCAATTTGTTAGTAGAGATTTCCTCTGGAAACGAGGGTGGGATTGGGTTGGAAGTAGAAGGAACTGGTCATACTTAGTTAACATACTTTTGTGGTTTTGGTTTGTTTGTTTACTAGAATGGTGTTAATTTTGGAGTTGAAATAAAATCAAAATGCATCAAAAATTTTGCTAGAATAAATAAACCATGGTTATGTTTCAGTTGTTAGATTGGGGATGTTCTTCCCCTCCCCCAACTTACTATATTATTAAAGAACAAAATGATAACAAAAGAAAGTTACCTTTCTGTGAAAGCCCAACAGAAATGCTACTCCCTGGATGAAACATTTATCTGATTCATCAACTGGATGCCCTGTCTCCTTTTTTTTTGAACCCCTAAATACTTTGTGTGACTTTTGTGGCATTTATCTCTGTCTATCTTGTATTTCATACCTGTTTTACTGCCTCTCTAGATTTAAGCCCCTGGAGGGATATCGTGATAGAGAAGAAAATCGGCTTTCAAGCTAGAAGAACTGGCTGTTGGCTCTTGTTCTGGTCTCCTTTTGCAGCATGACAAATTAGCCCACACTTAGTAGCTGAGAACACAAGTCACTTTTTTCTTTCTCATGAGTTTTTGGTCAGAAATTTGAACAGAGCTGGGCTGGGGGATTCTTCTGTTCCATGGGGTATCGAGTTGGGTCACTTGGTGGAATTTAGCTGGGGGTTGAGCTGGACAGGAGGGTCCAAGAAGACTTCCCTCATAGGCCTGATGCATGGACGGGCAGCTGAAAGGCCTGGCTCAGCCTAAGTCCTTTGTCTTTCTGACTCCTCTGACTTCCCCATTGTCTTCCTCCTAGAGGCACTGGGCTTCCAGAGACCAAGGCAGACCAAAGCAGAACTGCCCACCTTCTAAAGGATGTAGCTGGCATAGTGTCCCTTCTCTGTACTGGTTAAGCAGCTACAGAGCCCACTCAGATTTAAGGGGGTGGGAACAGAACAGCACCTCTTAAGAGGAAAATCTGTATATAAAATTTGTGGCCATCTTTAATCCATCACGGCTTTGCTATGAGAAGTACAGCCTCCATATCTCAATGACTACATCTATAAACGAGGAAGACCGAGAGCTACAGTGTCTACAAAAGCACCCTGTGCATTATGAAAAGCTGTATGTACTGTAAATGTCAATAATTATCTTGGTACTAACTCTATGCCTTACTCAAGGCAGGTCCTCCTTAGTTTTAATACTTTGAAGGCAGACTCATTTACCAGATATTTCCTAGGAGGAACACACAAAGAAAGGGATGTGGGTGATCATATAGGGGCATGGCATAGCTGTGGAGTGCAGACTTTGATTTGGTTGACATGAGTTAGATCCACACTGTCACTCAGTTACTATCTGTGTGACCTTTCTTGATGGCATCACACCTTTCTGAGCCTTAATTTACTCATCGTAGCATGAGAGTAGTAGTGCTTGCTTAGCTGGTTTGCTGTGTGCATTGGAGCTAATTTGTGTAGAGCACTTAGTGTGGCGACTCACATAGTAGGTCTTCTGTCTCTCTTCAGATGAGGTAATGAAGTCATGTAGTGAATTTGGCCTCCTCACTTGTTTCCCTGCACCGGTTACCTCCATTCAGAGGACTGAGAGGGGGTCCAGAGCCCACGCCCTTGTGAAAGCAGTGGCAGGGGGAGGGCGGGAAGGGCTCTGCTTGCTTCTGCCAGTCTCCTCCTCTTTCCAGAGTGTCCCCCACTGGGGGTTCGGTGCCCTGTGCTGCTGTGGTTGTGAGTGAGTCACTCTTCTCTCCATTGGATGTGGCCTCCTTTTTTAGGCCTGTGGCTTTGCCTTCCCTAGATGTACGAGATCAAATCAGAAGGCAGCATTGCAAAGAAGTTCAACCAACTTCTGCAGACACTGAGCTCGCCCCTGAAACCCAGAGTTCCAGAGCACAGTAACAACAAGATGAAAAACCTCTCCTACCCGTTCTCCAGGGAGAAAATGTACCTGTGAGTATGGGCGCTGTGGGGGTAGGGATGTGGGCGGGGACGGGAGGGGAAGTCAAACAGCTCCCACAGTGAGAGCCCCAGGGCCTGGGAGATAGGGGAGGGGGCATGCTGTCACAGCCAAGAGTTCCTTGGATCTGCTTCCTGAATCCCCTTCCCTAAGTGACACTATCCCAAAGACCTCCCCCAGATTTGCCCAGTGGCTTGTAGGGACACCTGCCATTTCAGTCCTTTGGCACGATGGATGGCGAATCATGGAGCACGCAGCCATAAACCTTGGGACTCTATGAGAAGATGGTCGGATACCGGTTTCCCTGCCCAGTTCCTAGTCTAATAGGGCTTCAACATATTGTAATCATCCAGAGAGAAGGAGGATAAAGCTTTGGGAGTTTTGTGTTCCCAGCTGCCTCCTCGTGTACTCTCCTCAGATGCCAATGGCAGGTCCAGGTTGTTCCGTGTACCTCTGACTGGCTGGCTGTAGTCCAGAGGTTTCCATGACCTCCTCTTTGGGTTTGATTAATTTGCTAGAGAGGCTCTCAGAACTCAGAAAACCAGTTTACTCACTAGATTTCTGATTTATTACAAAGGATACAAAGCAACAGCCTGGTGAAGAGATGCAGAAAGGGAGGTTCTGAATGAAGGTGCTTGTGTCCTTGTGGAATGTGGGGCCCAGCATGGTGGCACATGGGAATGTTCTGGTTCCCCAACCTGGAAACTCTCCAAATCCTTTCTTTTGGGTTTTTATAGAGGCTTCGTTACATAGGCTTGGTTGATTAAATCATGGGCCATTGGAGATTGATTCAACCTCCAGCCCCTGTCCTCTCCCCAGAAATCAGGGGTGGGGCTGAAAGTTCCAACCTTCTATTCTTGGTTGGTTCTCCTGGCAACCAGCTGCTCCTCTCTCCATCTTTAGGAGATTTCCAAAAGTCACCTCCCTGACGTAAGCCCAGTTGTGGTGGAAAGGGGCTTGTGATGCATAACAAGACACCCATCTCACCTTTGTGGCTCTGAAGCGATTTCAGGAACTGAGGGCAGGAGACCAAATATTATGACAAAAGATGCTCCCATTGCTCTTGTTGCTCAGGAAATTCCAAGGGTTTGGGGAGCTGTGAGTTAGGAGCCTGGGATGAAGACCAAAAGATGTATTTATTGTAAGTCACAATATCACCTCCCCTCACGAGGTGGCCATTCAGATAGAACTGTCTGTCTCTTAGAGGAAGCTAAGGCCTGGGGGCTGTTCGAGCTTTCAGAATTACTGGGTTAAGAAAAATGATGATAGCATGAAGTGGCTGAACTGGGACTGGCACGTTGACCCCCTGGCCTGCTGTTCTTTTTGTGCTCTGTGCTTCTTCCATGCTTCCCCTTCCCTGGGCCTGCCTTCATGCCAGTGCTGGTATCTGAGCTGCCCCGTGCATGCGTCTCCCATTCATTTGGTGTCTGGCACCCTTCAAATCCAGTTCCTAAACACCTCCATCTGGAAGAATCTTCTGTTCTTCCTACCCCAAAGATGCTCTCCATCCTCTGAGTTTTCCTAGCAGTGGTCTAGGGACTACCATGCTCTGCTCTTCATCTGTTGCTAGGAGACACCCCCCCTCCATGTGATTGGGCTCCAGGGAGGGGAAGGGGGGCTGGGGGCATGTTCCAGGCATCCGAGGGCTCAGGGCCAGGAGCACAGTCAGCTCTAGGCAAGTGTTCTTTTTAGTGAAAGGTCACAGTTTGAAGTTTAGAACAGACACAGGCCTTGCATAATTAAGAGTTTGGTAGCTAATTGATGGGACAATAGTGACAACATTAAATGAAAGTTTGAAAAACAGAGAGTTGGGTGCCTGGGTGGCTCAGTCGTTAAGCGTCTGCCTTCAGCTTGGGTCATGATCCCAGGGTCCTGGGATCGAGCCCCGCATCGGGCTCCCTGCTCAGCGGGAAGCCTGCTTCTCCCTCTCCCACTCTCCCTGCTTGTGTTTCCTCTCTCGCTGTCTCTCTCTGTCAAATAAATAAAATCCTAAAAAAAAAAAAAAAAAAGAAAAACAGAGAGTTACCATCCCAGCACCTGGAAACTTTACTCTTTTGGGTAGTGGTTGTATATATATATATATATATATTTAAGATTTTTATTTATTTGACAGAGAGAGACACAGCGAGAGAGGGAACACAAGCAGGGGGAGTGGGAGAGGGAGAAGCAGGCTTCCCGCTGAGCAGGGAGCCCGATGCGGGGCTCGATTCCAGGACTCTGGGATCATGACCTGAGCTGAAGGCAGACGCTTAATGACTGAGCCACCCAGGCGCCCCTGGGTGGTGGTTATATTTTTTACTGTCTTTGTTCATGCATAGGAATCCTTTCTACATACTTTTATGTGTAAAACTTCTCATAGTATAATATTTTGCATCACAGTCTAGAATTTCCTATTTATGAATTTCTCCTAATGATAATTTTGAGTGACTACATGATCATCCTTTCTATCGATCTTGGAATTACAGTTTATGTCCATAATCCTTATTATAAGTGACTTTGTAATGAACATTTTTATGTATGGAGCTTCTTTCTTCTATTGAACTTATATTTCCTAGGATACATTTCTGTGATAAGCTTTCAGAATTACTGGGTTAAGAAAAATGATGAACACTGTGTGCTTGAGCATGTGCGAGTATGTGCGTCTTACACATCTTGCTGTGTTGCCTTCTGAAGATTTGCTCTGGTCCTGGGGTGACAGTGGTCTCAGGACCAAGGTCATGAAATGAGTCGACCTTCTGTTTTCTTGGTGTCTCCAGGTACAACATCCAGGACAAGGATACCTTCTTTGATAATGCTACCCGTAGCCGCATTGTAAGTATGCAGGTCAACAGGGGGTGGCAGGCTGTGGAAGTGAGGGGAAGGCTGAGTACCCAGTGTGGCAGGCATTCTCCTGCTTTCCCTGCTACCTCCTGGTGCCATTTGCTTGGGGTTGCCTAGCAACTGAGAGGCATGTACAGGAGCTCCTCCATCTTCCTTGCAAAAGGCATAGCAAATAACTGCCCTCACTCACAGGTTGAGAGAAGTGCCTTCTCTTTAGGATTATCCACCTAGGCCCATCTTGGAATCGCAAAAACAGGAAATGTGACAGCTGGTGGGGGATTTCAGCTAATCAGGCAATCCCCCCACCCTTGCTTTACAGTTGGGGAAACTGAGACTCTGAGAAGCAATGGATTAAAAAACATTTATACAGATCATTAGTGTCTGAATGAGGACCCATTGCTGGGCTACCCATTTCCCCTCAGAGGAGTCTTGTGCATCTGTATCCCAGGGAATGCTGGAACTAGCCAGTTTGTCCAAGAATAAAATTACCAGCCCATTCAGTAGAAAGCCAAAATTCATGACTAGCTGTTCTACTATTTTTTTTTTTTTTGGCCTTTTGAAATCAAGGTTTTGAATTTTGCAGGATGATTGATTCTAATGAAAAATCTGTATATGGCCTGTGCCCTGTGGCCTCTCTCCCTTCACTGATCCCTTTATTCTCTCTCTGCCTAGAGAGCACTTAGCCTGAGGACAGAGGAGAAAAAGGGCGGTCCAGAGAATGCTGCACACTTACTCATGCCACAGTGGGAACATGGCAGTGTGTTTCCATTGATTCCTAGGGAAGAACTTAAGTTTCCACAGAGGAGGGGTGATGGTTAAGTATCTAGAAGGACTTCCAAGTCGGTACGGTGATAAGAAGAATAAGGGACAGGTGATTAGAGGAAGCTACAGAACATTTGCAGGGTGCATTGAAAACATGGCCTTCACTCTTTGCTTGTAGGTTGGGCAAGGAAACACCTCAGGTCCCTTAGGCTTGTGTTTAGGAAGGTTTAAAATGGGCACATCATTTCTTTTATGACCCTATGGAAAAAGGCATCAACTTCCCATTTTATTTGGTTGATGCTATTACAAGCCGTTTAAATCTCCCTGTAGCTTGGGTCTCATGTCTATGGGAGAGTTACAGGGTGTTGTGGGGATTACCAAATAATTGGAAAGTACTTGTAAAATAGTACAATACCATATAAACGCTGTTCTTAATTATTATTGCTGTTGAATTACTGCACAGTATTATAAGTGAATTAAATGTTCTTGGGCCCCATACTGCTGGAAGTTATTTATTTCCCACTCCCTCTAGGTCTGTGGCTGGAAGATCAGAGTGTGAATGATGATGGAGGAACACACTTCTCTCATTTAGCTCTTGTTCTGGAAGCTTCTCCCTTTCTCCAGTCCACCCCACCTAGTGAGAAGGGGGAGAAAAGAGCCTTAGAATTTTGTCTTGGTGTCTACTCTGCCCTGGACTTCTGTTTGAGGACCATGTTCACATCTGTAAACATCATCCCCATGCCCCTTCCTTGTGGGTGTCTAAGCACCCCAGCTATTTGTCCCAGAGCAGACTGCCTTGCTGGGCATCTCTTTATAGCCTGGCGCAGGCTTGGGACCCATTGGAGGGCACTAGTGGGCCAGCAGATTTACCTGTGTCCCTGTTTCCTCTGCAGGGAGGACTCAGCAGCCCTCCCTCGCAGGTGAGAGAGAGTCCCTTGCAAGCCCCACGTCCAGGGCTTTGTCGGCTGGTTTAGGCATGCAGCGGCCATTGAGCTGGCAGCCTGCCCTGTGCCCCGTAAGTGCTCCAAGCTGCGGAGTCTTGAGGAAGTGTCTGACTGGGGAGACAAGATGAGGACTCAGGGAAAAACTAGAGAAATAATACTAACAATGAGTAAGATGTAGGTGGCCCTTTTTTAGTTTACAAAGCACATTCATGGTTTCTTGAAATAGCTCTGTGAGTCAGCTCCATTACAGAGAAGGCCACGGACCATCAGGGTCCACGGAGAGCTTGCTCAGGACCCCTTGGCTAGGAGCCAGCACTGGAAGCCCATTAGGTGGCCTCCTTGTCCTGTGCTTTCCCCAGCGTGACACGTCTCAGGGCTGGTGGAAAGGACAGTCTCCTCTTCCCCTTCCCGGACAGTCTGGCCCAGGCACTTCCTCCCTAGCCCTCCAGAGGCATGTGGGTCTGGGCTCCCTGCTGTGTTTTCCTTACCTCCTGTAACTGCAGTCAATGTATAGCCTTTCTTTACTTTTTCAGGGTGGGGCGAAGGGGGGAGTGTGTGTGAGGGGCTTAGATGCTTTGTTTCCTCAAAGCACTCAAGTTTGAATGGGTTTGACAGGCCGGGCACGAGCTTGGCACATGCTTGGCTTCCCCCTCCCTGGAAGCGGGTCCAGCTGCCTGGTCCACCACCCGCCCCCTCGTGTGGTGACACACGTGGTCACAGTGCTCACAACCCTGCTGTTGTCCGTTTTAGGTGCACGAGATCCTGAAGCGCACAGCTTGTTCTCGAGCCAACAACACCATGGGTAAGGACCCCCTCCCCTTCCCCCGGGCCTGGTGGTGCTGATGGGCTGCCCAGGGGGCCAGAGCTGTCCTTTCAGCGGCTCCCTGTGGGGGGCAGTGTCGGGCAGCAGAGAACAAAACAAACAAATGCCCCCCACAGAGGAGGGGAGGCTGCTTTCACTCAGGGCCAGAAGTCCTGCTTGCTCTCCAGGAGCAGGGCCCCATCTCTTGGGGGCGGGTACTCCTCATGTTGTGGTAACTTCTCCCAGACCTTCATCCCTGTCTCCACGGTCTCTGAAAGTTTTTAATAATCACCCAAATGTGGCGGGTGTTGTTTATTTATTTATTTCCTTTTTAAGAAAAAAGGCACCTCAGAGGCCCTTTAGTGCAGGCTCCTCCTTTATGTGTGAAGGAGCTGGCCTCCCACCGGGCGAGTGACTTGTCCAAGGCCACACATTAGTCCGAACGTGCAGCTCCCGAGTTCAGCATTCTTGTCACGGCAATGTGGCTGAATCTGTTCCCCTGGCGGTTTGTTTTTGAAATTTGAGGATATTAGTCTTTGCAGCAGGAATGTCAGCATTTGGGGGCCCAGAGGGCAGGCCGACTGATGTTGGTGGACTTTGCAGAAGACACACATAATGGCTGAGGTAAACATGGGAGCTTATAAGCACAAGCATGTGGCCTTTCCACAGGAATCAGTCCATAGGCTGAGCGCTTTCCAAAGGTGCTGCCATCACTCAGAAAGGCTTTTGAAACCTTTGAGAGAAATTCCTTCAGAATACACTCTGGGGAGGCAAATCTTTGGCTTTTGAGGCAGCTTTGAGTTACAAAGAGTCCAAAGTCATTGAGAGGCAAGTCTAGTGAATTATGTAGTCACTCAAGCCAAAGAATAATAATAGTGCTAATGATCATAATGGCTAATATTGGAGAGTTTTGGTGGGGGGACTCATAAGCTGCCTCACTACTAAGAGAATGGTACTGAAGTAGGAAGCAGAACGGGTTTTATATGGTGATAGTGCTTTTAGTGTAGCAGAGAACTTCTCAAGGGGGCAATATATGTATGACTGTTTGCTTTCATCTTGCTACAGAATTACAGGTAACACTCCAATTTTTAAAAGTCAAGTCTTCTATGTGATGTTATTTGTCTGGACCATGGTACTGATGAGGTTAGGACATGAATGAGGTAGGTAATTAGTTAGCCCAGCTCGATTCCATGAAACAGACTGACGCCCTCCCTTAGAGCAGCCATTTGTCCTTCGTTACAAGGACAACGAGAGGAGTCAAGAGATCTTAGAAGGTGTTTTGTATTTTCTCATGGCTTCTCTCAGAATTCTTGAATTTGCCTCACTTCTTGACCAGTTCACTCCTCAGTTCCATTAATCTGCCTTTTATCATGTCACATCATCCCCAATTGGACCAAACCTGCTCCCTCAGATGTCATAGGTGACTTTCCATATTTCGTTGCCTTTTTCTTAGTCTTCATCTTTCTTAACCTCCTACATCTTCCAAACCTTCTTTACCAACCTCCAACTTCTGAGAGTTGCTATCCAGGAAGGTACTACTGCTCTACTAATCTGTTGCCGATCTGTTTCTGCCTCATGGACCAGACTTTCTTTGGTTCTTTTTCCTTCTAGATTTTAGATGTTTTCTTCTCCATATTCCCATGGCCTCCTTACTTTCTTTCTGTACAGATGACTAGCAACCATGTATTCCTTTTTTTTTTTAAAGATTTATTTATTTATTTGAGAGAGAGAGAGAGAGTATGAGAGAGTGTGCATGGTGGGGGAGGGGCAGGGAGAGGGACAGAGAGAATCTTGCTGCTGGCTCGATCCCATGACTCTGAGATCATGACCTGAGCCGAAGCCAAGAGTGGAACACTTAACTGACTGAGCCACCCAGGCACCCCTGGCAACCATGTATTTCTATTTTCCCCCCTTCTCACCAGTTCCAGCCCAACATTTCCATCTGCCAGATGGATACCTCCATGAGATAGATGTTCATCAGAACCTTAAAATCAATATATCAAGTGTCGATTTCTACTTAATTCCCTCTTTCCCACTTCTCTTCCTGTTGACCTGACCACCGTCTTCTTTTTTGCTCACACAGTTCCCTTCACCTGAATGTCCTCCCCCCAGTTCCCCGTGCCCCTCCCCAGACCAGACATGGCTGTCTCACAGGTTCTCCCAATGCCCTCTCCTTGGCTCTCCCACCAAACTCAGTCTCTTTCTTGCTGATTGCTATGTCCATGGCTTAGACTTCCAAACAGTCCTTAAGGCGTGTCTGAATCATCTTTGATACCCCAGTGCACCTAGCTGTCTGCCTTGCACATTCTACTCCATCAGTTTGGTTCAGTGAATTAATTAAATATGCCTAGCCTGTTAGCCCATAGCCGTTGCTGATAATTGTGTCCATGGACAAGTGGCTTAACTTCTCTGCAACTTAGTTTCCTTTGATGTCAAGTGGGGATAATAACATCTATCTTGCAGAGTTTTTGAGAAGATTAAGTACAGAACTGTTAGTTTGTTTTGTAAATTGGAAGATCCTTAAAAACTGAAGTTTATTTTCAGAGACAGTCTCTGGGTTGTTGAAAGGCCATTAGGGACCCTCTGCTTTAACACTGAAGCTTTTTTTTTTTTTCCTCTGAGGATCTGAGTTTTTTGGTGATGTCTCAAATCAAACATCTTAAGAATTTTATTGCTGTTGAGTAGCTTTCAAAAATTTCTTCCTTTTTTTGACATTCAGAAAACATTTATTGAGCACCTTCTATGTATCAAATGATGTTATAGAAACAGAGATGCCAAGAAGAATTTGACCTAATTTCTAGCCTTGAGGGACTCTTAGTCTTGCCATGCAGACAGACATGTAAACAAATAATTATGATATAATCTGCTAGGTACAACTACAGAGACATGTCCAGAGTGCAGAGGGAGCACAGAGGTGGAAGTAATTAACTTCTGTGTGTGTGTCCAAGTATCAAGATAAATGATCTAATATTCACTTTGTAGCTCAGGGGAAAGTTGGCATGTCAGTAATTCTACAAATGGGGACAGAGAGGACACATGACTTGTCCAAGGTCACATACTGAATCACTGTCAGAATTGGGTCTAGAACTTGGGTTTTTTTGCTTCAAATCCTATTTCCACTCCCTTCGGGATGCTGTGAAGTAGGGGTGGAATTAGGTTGAGTCTTGAATGTTACTACAGAAGCAATAGTGATCTGGCCACCAATTTATAGGCTCTTGAATTGTAAGGGAGAGCCTGCCTTCTTTTGACATATATTGAACCTGAGGTCCTAAACACCAAGGTAGGATCTTGGCAGGGACCTTGGCAGGGAAACATGGGGAAATGAGCTCAAGTTCTGTCTCCATTAAATTCAGTTAGATTTTAGTAGGCTGTGTTGTGTCCATTAGTCTCAGTTTTCCTGCACTTATAAAATGATGAAAAAAATGAAGGAAAACTGAGGCTAACACATCATAAAGCCTCTTCCTTAGTGACATTCTAATTTAAGTTAAACCTTAAGTATGCAACTCACTGTACAATAAATTTTAAAACCCTGTTGTTGATTTTTGTGCTTTAAGCATGGGCATCATATAAATCAAGTGATGAATGATTTTTTTCTCTAGATTCTCAGAGCTAAATATCTGACTACACACTTGACATCTTCATGCAGATGCTCTGAAAGAACCTCAACCACAATGTAAACAAAAAATACAGATTTCCTTTTGGGGGGACAGCCCAGCTCCCATCCATGTACCCAAATTTCAGTGAACTCTGGTTCTTAATTTCTCAAACTAAAAACTAGAACGAAGTGCTGTTGGGTTGGTCTTGTGAACATGTGTGAAATAGGTACAATTTGACTGTTTACAGCCATTATCCTGCTCTACATCAACTGCATTTTGTTTTTTAACCGAATTTACTATCCCAACCACTAAGAGGTCTTCTTAGCCCCAGTTTTGTCCATTTTTAACCCATTCCATAGCATACAGCCTGTATGAGCTTTTTAAAATGCAAATCTGATCATTTCACTGGTCTGCCTGAAATGGTAAAATAGATCCACATTTCGCTTAGATAAAATCCAAATCCCTTAATAGTTACATATTGTTATGGACTTGATGTTTGTGTCTCTCCCCCCCGCCCCCCAGATCCATACGTTGAAGCCCTAACCCCTACCCAAAAGTCTGTTAGTTCAACAGTAGCTGCCAATGAATTACTGGGTTTGTAACAATGGACATATGACTGAAATTCTCTGATTCCCAGTGGAAGAGAACCCCGAGTCTGATTTTCAAGTTGTTTGTCTTCTGTCTAGGAAAGTCAAGCTCCCCCTAAGCTCTTTGGCCAATGTACCATCTTACTTAGAAGATCAGAAAAACTGAGGAATATAATGACACTCAGAGGCCTCAAGATAACGTGGCCCTTTGAGCCATGGGGTAAATTTTGATTTTATTGCCCTTCTCTCTGGTTTTATAGAGAAACACAAATGGCTAGAATTGACTTAGATTCCTCCAGAGGATTGTTGCCTCATAAAAAGAAGAGAAAAAGGGAGAACAGTTCTTGGCATTGTTTTCTAAGGTATTTTTGTTGATCCTTCAGCTCGGGAATTACCTTTAATATGGTCATTACTGTGTCCAGTTTACAAAGCTTTATTCCCTTTGCCAGTGTACCCAGTTACTAAGGGAATTTTAGAAGATAGCGAAAATAAGAAAGATTAGAATTGAAGATGGAAAATATACGAAAGATAATAATAATTCGGAAACACTCTCATTTATTCAGTATTATCACTTTTTTTCATTGTGGAAAATACATTTATTTGAGTGCCTACTTTTGCAAAGCATGAAGCTATATACAACTTGCATGTGTGGAATTATTTATATTCCCATCTTGTTCCACAAAATTTCTGAGGTGGCTTACAAGAAAAACAATAAAACAGCATAATATAAATAAATTAAGAAATAAAAACCAGGAAAAACACAAATTAAAATAGAATGTCAAAACTAGGGGAAAAATAGAATACAAATATTCAAACCATAAGGCCCTGTAGTTCCTGCAGTTGGACTGCAAATTTGACCTTGAACCAAAGTGAAAGGGGAATATGATTTAGTGGTTTCGCTCTTGATGTCCTCAGCAGTGTTTTTTTGTACAGAAATTTTTCTGAAATCTCTTGTACTAGTCTCTGCTTTCTTATATAGGATAGATCAAGGTACATTCTCTGTACAGAACCATATGTAACCTTTTTTGGATGATTCAGTATCATGACTAAGAACAAGTTTTTAAAATGTGTCCTTAAGAATCATCCAAGTATTGTTAGGGTTGTTTGCCCCACACTCTCTGATATCTTGAATTTTTGACTCTGGTAACCTCCCTCTCTGAATTCTGCTCTTTCAGTTTTACTTTGCTGTCTGGGAGACAGAAGAACAAGCTTATGAGAATTTGGGGTAAAGACAGAGAGAAAATGCATTCAGGGAGGGTCTGCAGGATTCTGCTGTGGTTACGGTCCGCAACATTAGGGAATGGGTTTTGTGAGATCTAGGTACTTTTTCTTTCTTTTGGGCTCTCTGTTGTGAGAACTTAGATAAGCAGATAAGTGATCTCTGAACACATAAGGTATTACTGTAACCAGATTAATAAGGACCCCTTGCACGAGTGCACTTCTACACTAATTTCTCATGTGATCCTCGAAACCACCATGCAGAGTAGGGTCAGCAGAGGTTAACCAATTTCAGGGTGGAGAGATGAATAGGTTGCCCAAGATCAGAAATTTAGAGCCAGATTTAGAACCCAGGTGTCCTGGCTCTTCTTCAGTGCTCTTTAAATTAGTTGATAAAATAAGATAAATTAATAAATGGATGAGGTTTTCAGGGAAAGGTTTCTCAGAGAGGTGGAAGCTGAGGTCTTCCCTGTGTAACATCCATTCATTTATTCAGTGGGTATTTATTGAGCACCTACTATGCGTCATTCATATTCTAGAACTAAGGAATAGAGTAGTGAATCAGCCAGACACAACAGACAAAAATCCCCACTGTTACGTGGCTTACATATGAGGTAACATTTGAGGAGAAGAGGCAATAAGGTGCTGTGTGGCCAGAGAGATAGATGCAAGGAGAGCAAATAATACAGAAGACATGACAGGAGCCACTCCAGAGAATCAGGGTCTCAATGGGAACAAATGACACAATCAAAGTAGGATAATTTAAGGTGGGATTATGGAGAGACCATTTACAAAGGTGTGGACAGGGAGTTGGAAATGCCTGGAATGAGCAGCTGTAAAGCTGTTCCTAGCTCTAGATCCATGAGGTGAGAGAGAGGTTATTGGAACATGGATGGACAGAGCTAGGTAGAGGAGACCCATGGAGAGAAGCAGGTGGATGTTCAGGGAGGAGGTCAGGGGGTCCCATCTCCCTCTCAAAGGAAGATAGGCACATACCCAACAAGGCTAGAGAAGCAGGTGGCATTTTAGCTCTGGGATGAACAAATTGAGAACCATAGGTAAAGTGACATTCCCTCTCTGGGCCCATTTCTTTCTTCTCTTGTAACATAAAGAGGGACCCCTCAGTATGGTTGAAGCTTCTAATTCCAGCTCCAGCATTTCCCAGACTTGGATTCAGAGGAGCAACATGGTCTCCTTTCCCTAAGAGCTAGCTAGGCTCACAGAGGGGACTGGCTTTCCTATAAATTCATGGTGAGCAGGTCCCCAGGCCATAGCCAGGACTTGAGTTGCATAGTGTTTGTGGACCTCAAAGACCATGGGAATAGACAGTGGAAGGCAAGATGAGGATTCAGGACTGCTGGCCAGGGTGATTGGGAGCAAAGATTGCACTCCTACATTGCTCCTTTGCCAGTGGCCATGGGTGACATTGCTTAGGTGTGGTTGCACTCTGCCAGCATCCGAATCCCCCGGTGAGCCTCTGAAAGCCTCGGCTCTCCAGACCCCAAGCTGGCTTTGCTGAATCAGAATGTGCAGGGACAGGGCTCCAAGGGCTGCAGTTTTAACAAGCTATCCAGATGATTCTTAGGAAGTTTAAAGTTAGATAAAGATGACTATGGGCTGGCAGCCACCAGCTTCTTGACCTACTCACATCTGGGAATGGAAAGAATGGTGCAGCGTGCTCTGTCCTCTGGGGATTTGGCCATTGGCTTTCTGAAGTACCCAAAGATAACCAAGTCATCTCTGTGAAGAACTTAATTGTTGCTAGTACTTTTCTAACATTTGTCATATGGACATTTAGTGTTCAGTCCCTTTTTGTCCTAGCCAGCAGTAGGGCCTCTTGGATTTTCTGTCTCCCTTCCCCCCCACCCCCTTTGGTGGAAGGATGGGCAGGAGGAGAAAAGCAAGCATAAGAAGGCAAAGAAAGGGTTACTGACCATCAGAAAGTATGGGTGGATTGGAGTTTGGGGATGGTCTAACTTTTTTTTTTAATTAATTTTTTTAAATGTTATTTTATTTTATTATGTTATGTTAGTCACCATACAGTACATCATTAGTTTTTGATGTAGTGTTCATTGTTTTCATATAACACCCAGTGCTCCATGCAATATATACCCTCCTTAATACCTATCACCGGGCTAACCCATCCCCCCACCCCCACCCCAAAACCCGCACTTTGTTTCTCTGAGTCCATAGTCTCTCATGGTTCATCTCCCTTTCCGATTTCCCCCCCCTTCATTTTTCCCTTCCTTCTCCTAATGTCCTCCATGCTATTCCTTATGTTCCACAAATAAGTGAAACCATATGATACTTGACTTTCTCTGCTTGACTTACTTCACTTAGCATAATCTCTTCCAGTCCCATCCATGTTGATATAAAAGTTGGGTATTCATCCTTTCTGATGGCTGAGTAATATTCCATTGTATATATGGACCACATCTTCTTTATCCATTCATCTGTTGAAGGGCATCTTGGCTCTTTCCATGGTTTGGCTATTGCGGACATTGCTGCTATGAACGTTGGGGTGCATATGGCCCTTCTTTTCAGTACTTCTGTGTGTTTGGGGTAAATACCCAGTGGTACAATTGCTGGGTCATAGGGTAGCTCTATTTTTAAATTTTTGAGGCACCTCCACACTGTTTTCCAAAGTGGCTGTACCAACTTGCATTCCCACCAACAGTGTAAGAGGGTTCCCTTTCTCCACAACCTCTCCAACATTTGTTGTTTCTTTCCCTGTCCATTTTTGCCATTCTGTTTCTTTCCCTGTCCATTTTTGCTATTCTAAAGGTGGCATCTCAATGTGGTTTTAATTTGAATTTCCCTGATGACTAATGGTGATGAACATTTTTTCATGTGTCTGTTAGCCATTTGTATGTCTTCTTCAGAGAAGTGTCTTTTCATATCTTCTGCCTATTTTTTGACTTATTTGTTTTTTGGCTGTTGAGTTTGAGAAGTTCTTTATAGATCTTGGTTACCAGCCCTTTATCTGTAGTGTCATTTGCAAATATCTTCTCCCATTCTGTGGGTTGCCTCTTTGTTTTGTTGACTGTTTCCTTTGCTGTGCAGAAGCTTTTTATCTTGATGAAGTCCCAAACGTTCATATTCGCTTTTGTTTCACTTGCCTTTGGAGATGTATCTTGAAAGAAGTTGCTGTGGCCGATGTCAAAGAGGTTACTGCCTATGTTCTCCTCTAGGATTTTGATGGGTTCCTGTCTCACATTGAGGTCTTTCATCCATTTTGAGTTTATCTTTGTGTATGGTGTTAGAGGGGATGGTCTAACTTTTAATTGTGAGGGTTACTCATCCTTTCCCTCTTATTTACCCCTGGAAGTGAGGGATTATGGACTAATGCACACACAGTGTTCAGAGACCGGATATATTTGTGACTTTGGGTTCTGCATGGTGGTGGTAGCGTGTGAGCAATCTTGGCCCAGTGAAACTCAGCCTAGCTCCATGATGCCTCCTTAATCAACGTAATATAAGGTCAGCTGTCAGGGCCCTGCAAATTCACCCTATCCTGCAACGCCTTTCTAAAAATTGAAGCATAATTAACATTAACGTACAGTGTTATATTAGTTTCAGGTGTCCAACATCGTGATTCAATGATTCTATACATTGACCAGTGCTCACCACCATAAGTACATACAACATTATTGCAATATCATTGACTATATGCCTTTAAAGTGCACTTCACTGTGGAGAGAAACCCAAGCCCGCTTGACCATGTCAGAGGGAGAGAGACACCTTTTCTACTTCTTTCATATGGAAGTTATTGCTGCCTTTTCATGGACTGAAAATTACCGATTGATGGAACTACATTTTCATAGACACTTTGGTGTCAGAGCATTTCAACAAATGTATGCTTTGGGCATCTCTCCTTCCCACTCAGGAGACAATGTCTTAATTATTTTGACCGAAGCCAGACCGTGTTGTGTGTTGTAAACATCTGGTTTATCATTCATCCAGCTGAACTGGTTTATATTTTGTTAGAAGAAAAGGCTCAGGATTAAAGGCATTTAAGTAATTAAGCACACGTCAAGACAATTTGGTGATGGGTAAATATAGTCTCTGTTAAATGCACTGTCTGGGGCCTCTGGTTTAGATTTATGTCCGGCTGGAGCACGGGGATGAAAGCAGAGCGCTGGGCGGACTGGGCCCTGCTCTGAGGGGAATCAAAACCAAATGGGTTTTCAAGAGTTCACCACTCCTCTAAGTACCTGTCCCATGGGATAAAAGTTTCCTTTGAGTTTGGCCTGGAGGGAATAGAGCTGCAGTCCCTGTCACCCAGCAGCACTTGTAGATTTAATGAGGCTCTCTTTGGGAGGCCGACCATAAACTCTGCTTTGGTTGATCCTTTGTGTCCAGGAAACCAGAGATGCCTTGGAAGCTAAGGCCTCAGGTTTTGTGTTCTGAGTGTGTATTTTCAGGGACAGGCCCTGGCGCCTGAGCCCACCCTGCTCTGTTCCTTGACCCTGACCCTCTGGATGCCAAGGGACCGTGTTGCTAGACCTGGCCAGGTCAGGCTGTGTAGAGCTGTGGTTGGTGCTGGGCAGAGGAGAAGCATGAGCCTTTTTCCTTTAGGGATTATAGTTCTAAGAGCAAGAGGTTTGAAGAACCTAGTGACGTAAAGGGACTGTAGGGATCAGTGAGATAGTCCTCAGTGAGCTGTGCTGTGTTTGAGCCCAGGCCCTGCTTCTCTTTGTGTGGAGAGGAAAAGGACAATATCCTCTGTGCTTTCTCCTTCTTCCTGGCTCCCCTTCTGGGGGCAGTAGGATGAGAGGCTGGGTCTGTCTCACTCTCTCTCCCTGGGTCTAGAGCAGAGAGGAAAGACTAGATGTGATCCTGAAGAAGAAAGCTTTGCCATTATGGCCAGATGGATGGGGCACGATGGAACCAATTAGCTCATTTTTGCTGAAAAGAAAAGAAAAAATTCAGAATTTCAGTTTTCAAAGCAGAGACTTAAAAAAAAAAACCCGTTTGATTATTTTCATCTTCTTTCAAACTGATTTCCATGCTTGTTTGGGGGTATTGGTTTCTGAAGTCTGTGGGTGACCCAAGAGGCCAAAGCAATTCTCATTCTTGGGTGAAGTTGTGGATGAATAGTTATTTTCAACTTGCCTCCCCCTTCCCGGTTCCTCCTCCTTTTATGTGCTGTTCCCTCCCTCTACAGCAGCCGCTGATTGGGATCACCCATATGATGCCATCTGGAAAAGAGGGGGTACACAACCCTGGAGGACAGATGCACATTCCCTTAGAGCATTTTGGGGCTCTGTTTTTCTGGGTTGGGATAACTCAGGTTTGAGGACCTGAATTGTATTGGCCCCAAGACAAAGAACCATTGGTTGGGCTTCTTCTCTAGGAAACAGACTAATCAACCAGAGTTTAAAGGTTATTCATCAGCAGAGGTTGCCATAGAAAATTGGGGGAGTGAGGAAGACGGGTGCCTGTGATAAATGGGAAGAGATACTGCAATAAGTTTAGCCATGGGGCTGGTTGCTCTCATCAGCCATTATCTCTTCTGTGTTCCCAGCAGTGAACTAGGTGCCATGAGAGATACAGGTGAGGCGGAGGTGGGAATGGGTACCTTGTGAGCCTTCAGGGGACACACACAACAATGGGCAGATGACATCCTACAAGGGAGGCGAGCTCTTTTAGGCACGGGGTACTCAGGAAGCTTTATTTGAGATGGGAGGTAGGGTACACAGCTTTAGACCTCCAGTGATTTGAGATCCTTCTGAGGATTTGGCAGCAGGACCCATGAATTCAGGTTGTCAGCTTATTGCTGTCAGACACTTGGCTACTGTGCTCGGTGCCCAGCAAAGCCGAGAATTCCACACCTGTTTAACTTTCTCCATGCAGTTCGGGACCTGTCTTCAGGGTACACGCTGCTGCTGTGGCTACCGTGGGTGTGAGTGCAGGCATTGGGGCCGGGGGGGAGTAGTGCACAGGGTGTGGTCTAGTTTAGAGCTGGCACCGCCTGTGATGCTTCAGCCTCAATCTGCATCGACAGCCCTTTTGGAGCTTCGAGCCACCCCCACCCCCTCTCCTGACTCAGGACTCCTCCCCTTGATTATTGTAGGCTTCGCATTGCTGTGGTTATGGCTCTTGAACTGATTAATGACGCTCAAAGTGAAATTGTAGTCTTGTGAGTAAGACAGAGCTGCAGCTCGTTCAGCCCCTGGGCACCCTTCCCCCATCCACACTCCCTTTACCTACCCTCTGCTCCCCCCACCCCCCAAAGTTATTTCAGATGGTTTATGTTCATGCTAAGGAGGAAACTTAAAATCAGGAAAGGACTGGCCCCTCGGTGATGCTGCCGCTCTCAGCTCCCTGGAAGAGTGGTCACTTCTGAGAGCGCCCCCTGCTGTCTCCCGAGGGCCTCTGCTTCCACGTGGGGCCCATAGCTGGTCTTCTGGCATCCCGTGCCCTAGAAATGAGGCAAAGAGGGTCAGGCTTTGAGGAAGAGGAGGCCGTTGAGGAGAGAGGATTGTTTGAGAGCCTCTGCGGTCTCTGTATGTGGGTGGGGTATCGCTTGGGAAGGGGAGGTGGAAAATGTCTAGATTGTTAACCATCATTGTTGTTTATCCAGAGCCGTGCAAATGCAGATTACTTAGCATTAGTACATGATACGTGTTTCCTTCCAAAACCAATTTTCTTTCTTCTCATCTCACGACTGTCTACAGTCTCTCTGGAAAGAATGGTTCAGGGTAGAAAGCGTGTTTGAGACAAGGGAAATCACCGTGTTCCAGAGCTCACCCCTTCTCCTCCCTCTTCATGATTACATATGCATCCTTGCATGGTAGGGTCCTCAGTACTGGGGGTTGACGGGATATAATGTCTCCCATATGGGAGCCAGTGACCCAGGACAGACTATCCTGAGTCAGAACATACAGACCATTTTATAGTCTCTGAATAAAACTGAATGAAACGAGTAAACAACACTGCTTCTGTGCTGGGCAGAAAGTTCTCTGTTGTGACTATGCTGGAGTTATAGGGATAGAGTCATTTACTCATTTAGCATATATTTAGTAGGGTCTGCTATGTGCATGTGGTGTGAAATACTGTTGGGATTAAAACATGAATCTCTTGTGTGATTTTCAAACTTTGTGGCCTCAAGAACCCTTTGCACTTTTTTTTAAAGATTTTATTTATTTATTTGACAGAGAGACACAGTGAGAGAGGGGACACAAGCAGGCGGAGTGGGAGAGGGAGAAGCAGGCTTCCCGTGGAGCAGGGAGCCCGATGCGGGGCTCAATCCCAGGACCCTGGGATCATGACCTGAGCCGAAGGCAGATGCTCAATGACTGAGCCACCCAGGCGCCCCCACTTTGCACTTTTAAAAATTGTTGAGAATATCCAAAGGACTTTTGTTTAGGTGGGTTATCTCAGTCAGTATTTATTGTATTAGAAGTTAGCACTAAGAAAATTTTAAAGCACAAGGATACACAAGCACACATTCCATTAACTGTCGGGGGGATGATCCCGTCCCAGTCACAAAACCCCACTCTGTAGTCATGAGAGAATAGGAGGGAAGAAGCAAATAATGTCCTAGTGCTATATTATAAAATTAGTTTTGACCTTGTGAACCTCCTGAAGGGTCATGGGGATGCCCAGGGTTCCCCAGACCACATTTTGAGAACCGCTGCCCTGGGGCACCCTACCACAGGGAGCTAATGGTCCAGGCAGACCAGCCATGGGCAGGGATAAACACTGCTCTGGGAAGGAACAGGGAGGCGCCAGAGATGAGTTCCGATACTGTGCCGTGGGATGCTCTGACGTATAACCATGTGGATCCTAATGATAATAACTTGTAGTCATTCCTGGACTGTCACTGAACACAGGTAGTGTCACCTGATGGCCGCGGCGGTGGTGGTGGCAGAGAGTCTGCAGTGTTCGGGGGGGGGGGGGGGGGGATGGGGGGGCATGTGAGGTTTCAGAGAGCACATTTGATCCTGGAACATAACTTTGCATGTGGGAAACACAGATATTCTCATGCTAAGAACTGAAGCTCCACAGAAACTTCTAGATTGGGGGTGATGGAGGAGGAGCACACAGCGAACCTCAGCTGGGAGGTGGTGGGGGGTAACGTTTCCTGACAGAGGTGAAGTCGAGAAACCCCTGGCCTACGGTTACCTTTTCCATCTCCCCTTCTTCCACAGGCATTAACTCTCTGATAGCAAACAATATCTACGAGGCTGCCTACCCTCTTCATGACGTGAGTATCGTTTCCGCCGCGCGCTCCGCACGGTCTTCAAACAGTTGCGCACCACAGGTGACACAGCGGAATGCACGCGGGCGGGGCAGGAGGGGGTCACGCCGCTCGCTCACATACCTGGGCTGACCGTGGCCCCCTCAGGGCCGACGGGAATCTCCTCCGAGGCGACGGTCTCTCCGGGCATTGCCCCCGTGGCCGGCTGGTTTGGGTGCGAGCGGTTTTGGGAGGTGGTGTGAGAAGGCAGACGGGGCGTGCGAGTGTTTGAAGGGAGGAGGCGGTGGGGAAGGTGGGTGGGTGGCGGTGGAAGGAGGCTCGAAGGCCCAGGTGTGGTCAGACCCCGAAACGACCGAAAACGATCCTTTGTACGTGATCGTTTTGTGTGGGTGTGAAATCCCTCATCCTTAACAGGCAAGTACATAGTATCAGGTCTCTTTCTTAAAATAGATTTGGACACTTTTGAAGCAAATCTCTCAGAATTCCTTATACTCTTGTTTGATTAAGCAGAGAAAACAAGACAGACTGTAAGTAAAGCTTCCCCCGATGGGGGGTCGTGTTAGAAACAGGGCAGCGACCTTCTTCAAGACGCTTCGCGAAGAACTTAACTGGCCCATGAACGAAATGCCCTCTCTGGCCGGTCACTTCCTTCGCGTGTGTCACACGGTTATGCCAAATGAGGCTGCGGAGCGGGGGGCTCCCTGAGGGCCCGAAGGAATTTCCAGATGACAGTCTCTGCCCACCGATAGCTTTGCCGTGGGCATGTATGATGTTGTGGACAGCGGACGGGTCGGGGCGGGGGGGAGTGTGCCATGGCGCAGGGTGATTCCAGACGGTATGCCAGGCACGTGCTCCACCACTGCCTTTGCTCTGAGGAGGCTGATCGCGGACGCGTCGGAGGGGAGCATCTTCGTGTGCAAAGCTGTCCACAGGAAACACTGCACGTGTTGCTGCCTCACAACACGGAATATTGGCTCCTTCCCAGGGCGCGCTTTCGACTTTCCTCAAAAGGGGAATGAGAGAAAGGGAGGACGCCAGAGAATAGAAAAGAAACTCCTTTCTCTGGTTTTGATAATTCCCTTGGCTTGAGACAGCAGCACTCCTTTCTCTCTTACAGGGTGAATACGACAGCCCAGGGGATGACACGAATGACAGAAAGGTAAGCCGGCCCTGGGGCGCACGCAGCGCTGGGGCGCGGGGGACTGTGGGTGGGTGTGGAACTAGCCCCGCACGTCCTGAACGTCCTGTTTACCCGCTTAAGTATTTTTCAGCAGTTCTTCCACAGCTCCCTGCCCTCCAGGGGTTGGAACCGTGGGGGCCATTTCTAGTCATCGACATGACAGCGTGTGTCCGGGGGTGCTACGGGCATTTAGCGCCTGGAGGGCCAGCAGTGCTCACCATCCTGAGGTGCATCCCGCAGTCCCACCCCCGATGACTGGGGGGCCTCAACTGAGAAACACTGAGAGTCCAAATTCCATAATTTCTAGGTGGGGAGACTGAGACACAGAAGGAGTGAGCACCTTGCCCACGGTGACATTGCCACAGGGAACAGAGTGGAGGCTTGGAACACCTCTGACTCCCAGAGCCAGTGTCCCTGTTAAAAATGTATTATTATCCATGCCATGGTGGCTTTTTGCAGGGGTGGGGGTCATCTTTAACTTATTCTTCTTACCCTTGAGGCAGACAAGTGGGGGATAGCCATTGCCAAATTAGAGCTGAGAAATCTGAGGGAGAGGGAGGCTCAGTTGTGCTGTGTTAATCAGAGGTTACAGTTAGGGGAGGGAAAACATCCCTTTGGAAGGACCCCTCCTGTGCCAGTCACAGCACCTGCCTGTGCTGCTCTCTCCCGGCCTTTCATCCAGATCCCCGTTCTTCTGCATGGGTGCACCACCCTCCCCTGCCATGACATGGCACTCTAAGGACCACCCGCCTCTTTATAGTGGGGACTGCCCCATCTGGCTGTCAACCCCCTCATGCCATCCTCCCACCCAGCTTCCCCCAGCCATCAGCAACTCTGGCGAGCAGAGGAGGGAGGGCAGGGGCGGGAGGGCTGAGGAATTGAAGCCCGAGGAGCGCCCCCCTCCCTCCCCACCCTAGCTCTGTTGTCTGGAAAATTATTCATCCCCCAAGTTGCCTTTTGAGCAGCCTTCTTTTTATCCTGCCTATTAGTCCCTGTTATGAAGTGTTAAGTATTAAAAACATAAAAGGTCTTTTCCAGAAATACTGCTGTGATTGCTTACACATGTCCCCTCTCTGCCTGCCCAGGGAATCTGCTGTAGTATTGCGATGTCTTAACCTCATCTGTTTTCTATCTGATGCTAATAGTCTCGGTGTTTAATTTCCTGAAAAGTCCCGGATCAGAGTTAAAGGAAAAGGAGGAAGCGTTTCTCCTCACATCTCACCTAGCTCACCCCAACCGTTTTCTGTCCTCCCACTTTCTCATTTCATGTTCCTCCCCTTTAAAGAGTGATCACCACCACTGCCCACCTAAGAATCCTCCTGCTGAGTGGGTGGTGACCCCAGCCCAGTGAGGTGGAGCACTTTATAGGAACATTCCAGAGACCAGGAACACACAGTACCTCCTGGGAGAAATCAGCCAGACCTCTGTTATCTGCACAGAGGCAGAGGGAAGCAAATTATAGACCATCTGAAATATATGTTTGTCTTTGGAATGATGTTGCGTTATTATTAACAACACAATCTTGTAACAAAAATTTTTCCTTTCAGGAAATGTTTTGCTTAGGCCAATAGAATTATTCCCAATGCACAGCAGAACTGGCAGAATGGGTAGAAGCTGGGAGTTAGGGAGAGACCAGCTCAGATGGAGCATCACCTTGGTGGATGTTTCCCAAAGTTGATGTCAAAAGGCAGACAGTTATCTTTGAAAGACAGGAGGCCCCTTTCTTGTGTCTTTGCCTTGAGTTTGCTGGCCAGTCCTTATTTTCCTCTGCCAGGGTCATGGTTACGGAACTAGGCTTTGCTGGGGTGGGGGTAAGAGAATCCATGAGAGAGGAAAAGGTTTTTTTTTTCTGTCCATTTGGGTTGGAAAACTGATTCCCAACAAGGTGAGGAGATGGTTCCAATGGCTGTAAATGATTGTCGAGTCAGGACAAAAGCCCTGGTGTCCAAAGGCCAGCCAGCCCTGGATAGCCAGGTACTCAGCGTCTTGTGTATGGCAAGGGGAATTCTCAGCACCGCGCTGGCTTTGTTCCTGCAGTTTCAGTGGTATATAGGTGGGGCCTAAAAGGATCCTCAAGAAGAAAGAGTCCAAACCTCTGAATACGTGCAGCATATTGATTCATTTTAATTGAATTATAATAGTCTAGTGTTCTTGGAGAGGGCTGCAAGAAGGATTTTGGTTGGGTGCCAGGGAGAATCCTTGCATCTGTTGCTGGAGGGCGTGGAGAAGGGTTGGGAGCTGCAGTGGGATCCCCCCTCTGGGGGCCTGTAGAGGTGACTTGCAAGGGCATCCCAAGCTGCCTGTCCTGCTCGTACCTGGATGTCCTCCTTCACTCTTCCCTGCAATTCGTGCCTGTTCCCCTGATCTCCCTGAGGCCCAGGCTCCTCACGGGCAGATCCCAGGAAAGCCCTGAGACCCCTGAGAATACAATCTTCTTCCCTTCCAGCTCGCCTAGTGCAGTTGTGCAGCCTCAGTGACTCAGCTCCAGCTAGGGGCTGGAAGTCTCTCCCCGTTCCTGGAGGGTAATCAACAAGATGCACCCTGACTCTGGAGAACAGGGCTTTTCCGCCTCTCTAGAAAGCAGGGCAGCAGGAAGAGGGAGCAATGTGGGTGTGGATGGGTTGTTACGTCGCTGCCAGTGGCCACTTAATTCCACGTTAGCCAGACCTGTCTGGTTTTCTCAAGCTTCCCAGGGAAGTGACCGTAAGCATCTTTGGAGGGCTGCCCGAGCCCCGCCAGCTCCCTGCAGCTTCCTCACCCACGTACAGGGGAGCCTAAGGCACATCACTGGACTGTGATTCTCTTTAGCAGTTTTTAAACCCTGGGTCTTGGATTTTGCAGCTTTTGCAGATGATTGTCTTCTCTAGTGGATGGTTATAAAGTGGCCCCACGAAAAGGTGTGTGAAGAGAGTCACTTCTGTTTTTCTGACCAGAAAGGTACTTTGGTCCTGGGTTTCACTTGAGGATTGATTTTCCCCCTCCTGCACTCATTTTGCTAATAGAGGAGGCCTAGAGAGTTGAAGTGACTTGCCAACAGTTCAAACAGGTCATTGCAGGATCTAGGAGTAGGATTCCCTTCTCTCCCATTCAGTTTGCCCTGTCCCATCACCAGCTCTCAGTTGGCTGCATTGCCATCTTTCTTCCTGTTAGGAGGTCTCACTCTCTGAGGAGCCTGAGGCCTTTGGGAGAGCTGGGAGTCTCAAACATCTTGCCATTCTCTGGCATTGCAAATGGTTTTAACAGTTGGGTTCCTTTATGGTTTCATGAAATACTTAAACCCACTGACCCACTGTCAAATGTGACCCCCAGGGAGCCGACTGGCTGCTTGAATGTTCTGATCCATCAGGCGGGGTAGTCCCTGTGGATCGTGGCTTCCTGCCGTAGAGGTTTGGGGTCAGGCTGGCATGTCTGGAACCATATCCAGGGCCTCTGATATAAGGCACTGTCCATTAAGAGGGAGCTGCAGACCTTCCCTAATCTATTCGCAGGCTTGGCCAGTCATGATGAGGACATTGGTGTAGCTCTGAGGGAGAAGGTGGATTTGCTAAAAGCTGCATTAGAAGGATCTAGACACTGCCCATTTAAAGAGATTGTTACAAGATACTGTGGATGTCTTCCTGCACTTTACTCCACCATACTAATCCCCATGGGGCAGAGACTCCGGAGCATGCCTCCTTCCACCCCGACTGCTAGTCTGTTCTGGGACCCTGCAGCCTGGGCTTTAGCATGACCCACTTGTCTCTGAGTATGTGTGAGTGAACATTTGTAGAGAGGGGGAAGGGTCTACAGTGCTCCCCACCCCTGCAGGGAGGCATGAGCCGGCCTGGGCAGAGCCACGTGGGCATTCGACCCCAACTGCTGTGTCACTCCCAGGTTTGGTGCTCCCTTGCAGGGGCAGCCCGGCTGCACTGAGCTCATACAGCTCTCTTGGCTCACCTTCATCCATATCCACAAACTGAATCTAGCTTTGTGCTCAGAGGGCAGTACACCGAGGAAGGGACCGCCAGAGGTTTCTTGATCCCAGCAGGGGTAAGGCTGGTGAGCATGGCTCTCAGTTTGGGGCGGAGCCAACTGTGCCATCCTGGTTCTTAGAGCACATTTAGCTTTTCCCTGCAGGGCAGTGGCAGATGGGTGCTCTCAGGCTCAGGTTTTGGCTTGATGCGTGACTCGGAGAGGAATCCGCTCTGGAGGTCAGAGCCCGGGAGGCAGTCAGTGCCGACCCACAGCCCTCAGGAGAGTCCTTGCCCGTACCTCCTGACGCATGCTGGCCTCCCTTAGGGCCACAAATGATGTCACTGTGACAGCCAGGTGCTGGTGCGTGCAGGGATCGCACTAGCGGAGGGAATAAAGACCCAGGGCAGTAGAAGCACCTGAGGTGAAGGGGAGGAGGAGATCTAATGAGAACAGCAAGATTTGGTTAGGAGCCACCTGCCTGTTAGGAGCGGCATCTGAGCTCGCGGACTCACATCCTCCTCTGCCAGTCAGGCTCGGAGTAACCCCTTTGTCTGTGCCTGGGTTTCCTCCTTTGCATGTGGTGCTCATGGTGGTGGCAGTTTGCTCTGTCAGGGTCCGTGAGGTTTCGGGTTCTGTTTCGCCATTGTTGGGAGAGACTATGACCATAAAGGTCTAAACCCATTAAGGAGGAATGCCAGTTCTTATGTCAGTTTATGAAAAAACCATGTCTTTAAAGGGTCTTAGGTGAAAAGGGTGGCCTCCTGCTGTTCAACTGGATATCCAAAATACCTAGTTAGGGCAGGTTCTCCTGGACAGAATTCCTCGTGAATTCCATGTGATGTGTAAGGAGAATAGAGAGCATAACAAGATAGCCAGTGTCTGGCAAACTTGTCAAGTCTAGACATATAATTTGATTACATGCTAATAGCTCTTCAGCGTGGATATCTAGAGGATGTCTAATTACTTCATTTACTTGGGGATAATCTGTGAAGCTGGCTGGCCAGGTGTTTGAAACTGAAATGCCCCAGGAGTGACACCTAGGTTTTGTCCACACGCTAGCCCTGCTAAAATTGCTGTGCAGACATCACAAGATGGCACGCCTTGATGTGGGTGCATCATTTCCTTCCTCAGTGTTCCACTCAGGTGTTGCCCCCACACTGCCACGGAAACAACTCTTGTCAAGGTCATGAGTGACCTTAAAGTCACCGAATCTGGAGGTCACTTCTCCATTCCCACCTGACCTGACCCATGAGCAGTGTTTGCCACAGCGGGGCATTTTCTTCTTTTCGAAACCAGTTGTCCCTGAGCTTCTGGGACACCACACGTATCTAGCCCTCTACATCGCTCGCGGCTCTTCCATCTCCTTTGCTGCTCATCATCTCCTTGGTCTCTGAAGGTCGCCGCACCGGGGCCCCACTGTCCCACCTCTTCTTTACCTACTTCCTCTCCCTCAGTGGTTGCATCCATAGCTTAATGACCTCATAGATCATCTCCTGTCAGGCACCTCCCAAATTTACATCTTCTTTGTAAATTTAGGAGGTGGACGCTCCTTTGAAATCCAGATGTTTGCATCCAGTTGCTTACTCAGTAGCCCCACGGGGATGCCTCCAGGGCACCTCAAATTGGCACATCCCAAAGTGAACTCCTGGTCCTATCCTTCCCCACCTGCTCTTCCACAGCGCATGGAGTCACCATTTACTCAGCGCCTCAGGAGAGGTTCTCCATCCCACCCCACATCCAATCCAACACTAAATCCTACGCTACCTTTAAAACATAAGCGGAACCACCCACTTCTCATTACTCCTCCCACCGCCTCTGTGGTGAAGGCCGCCTCCATCTGTCCTGGACAGTTACAGAGACCCCTGCTCCTATGCTAGCCCTCTGTCTCTTCTCCACACGGGGGCTGGTGTGAGCGATCTGCAGGCCAAGCCGGATCATCTCTCCTCACTGCTGCACATCTCCCCCTGGCTTCCTTCAGAGTGCAAAGGTTTTAGCATGGCCTGCAAGCCCCCAAGTGATCTGCCACCTCAGTACCTTCTGATGTTATCTCTGATTATTCGCCTCATGCTCACGCTGCCCCAGCCACACGGCTTCCCTGTTTTCCCCAGGACATACCACATGCACTTTCCTCAGGGCATTTGCACAGGAAGAGTGTTCTTCTGCCGGGTGCACTCCCTCACTTCCTTCAGGTCTCAGTGCGAATGTCACCTCAGAGAGGCCTTCCCTTGCCATCTGTCTGAAATAGCACTTCCCCCACTCCCCTGTCCTTCGTGTTCTACTCCCTTGCCTTGATTTAGCTTTCCGTATGACATTTATAAATCTTGGATGTTGACATGTTTCTGTCTCCACACATCAGGGTGTAAGCTCTATGGCAGAAATGACTTTCGTTTACAGCTGTGTCCAGCGTCTGGCACATAGTAGATGCTCAGTAAACACTTGTTTATGAGTGAATGAAGGGACACCAGGCTCATTTTGCTGGACTAAGCAAAGCAAGGGAGTGAAGAAGGTGGGGTTATGATGGTTATGATTGGGAGGTGCAGCAGGCGCTGGTCTGGAGTGTGATGAAGGTCACCTTTATTACGTGGGGAAGGGAAGTCAGCCTCTGTAGCCTCCCACCTTTGGAAACCTTCCTTGTGGATGTCTTGTAAGAATTTTCCTAGAAGCTGGGCTTTGGGGATTCTGTTTTGACTTGCTAGGGTAGTTGTGGGGGATACAATTCTGACTTGCTAAGGTGAGCAAAACAAAAGGTGAATGGTTGCCCCCTCCACTCCTAATCTGTTTCCCTCTTCTTTTTTAGCTGCTGTATCGAGAATGGGCACGCTATGGAGTGTTTTATAAGTTTCAACCTATCGACCTCATCAGGTAAGACGTGAGGGGCACTCTTGGGAGGACCCAAGAGCTGCAGATTCTGAAAGATACCCGTCAACCCTCTTAACCCCTGGCAATCTATTGGCCAAGCAGAGGGACCTGCTTTTCTGAGCTATGATTGTACTGCTCTATTCTGATGCATGGGGAAGCAGCTCAGGGACAGGGAGGGGGATGGGGTCTGTGTGGGACAGCAGATAATGTAATGGATACACCATGACTTCCGTCTTGAGGTCTTTAGCACTATGGTGCACTATACTTTCCTTGCCTGCTCTTCTGTGTGTGTGTGTGTGTGTGTGTGTGTGTGAATGCAGTTATCACTCTTATCTATTGTCCCTTCAGATTTGTCCTGGAGAAGGATGGGGTGAAGCAGATCCTTAGGTTATGCAAAAGTGGCCACGGTGTTGACCAAGAGAAGGGAAGACCTGGCAAATCGCATGAGGAATAAGCTGGCTGGTCTGAGAGGGCATGTCAGCTTTTTATGGTGGGAAGGGAGAAGAGACAGGGTCTTGGAATCCCTCCCTTCAGTGCTGCCCCTCAAATGATGTCTTGGTACCTCGGGAGTTTCCCTAGCTTCTACCGAACATTGGTGAAAGTCCTTTGAGAGAACTTACTAGAATGCTGTAGGTCTGACTAGCCTAAAGTCGGTTGTGGGCTCTAGCAGCTCAGTGGGTTTGTTGAGCCCAGCTTTTTACCCAGCTGGAATGTTGGGAGATGACACTGTGAGGTGGGAAAGCACTGGGCTGAGAGTGGAGACCGGGCCCACCTCTATGGGCTGTGGCTTCTTTGGGCAAGCCATGTTCTCTCCATGGTCTCCAGGATCCTGGTTATCATAAATTGGGGGGAAAAAAATGGGAGACTGAACTGAAGGATCTGGGAGGAAATTTGGTAGCACAAACTCATTTGGGGACGATGGGGACTTTTGCCCCATGACTGACATAATGGCCTCACTGCCACACAGTGACTTGTGGCTCTTCAAATGAGCTAATTAATCAGCCGGCAAACACAGAGAGTGTCCCTGGCTAATTGCCCGGGGCTGGGACTGTGAGAGGGGCAGCTGCCAGAAGGATTGTGTCCAGGCGGAGGAACTCTAGCTTCTTCTTGGAAGAAGAGAGCAGCCTGGGGGCCGCAGTTTGGGTAGGTTCACCGCCCACACAGAGATATGACGGCCCTCCTGGGGAACTGGGAGCTTGGTTGGACGTCTCTTGACAGCAGGTGTTTGTTCCAGCTGAAGACCGTTAACTGCAGTGCTGGGGTCACGGAGCAGGGCCGTGGGGTGCCTGTGGCTGAGGCTTCCTCACCCTGTGCCTCCCATTCCCAGGCTGCCTTGTATGGAGCATGGGCCACCTAGACTGTTCTCTGGGCCACACCAAGACTGTTTCCTCCATGCTTGGTGGGCTTTGATCTTTCTCTCTGCATCCCAAGTGGCCTCCCACTCTGTCGCCTGTTTTCTCCAACTACTCATTCGTTTTTTTAAAAAATATGATTAAAAAATAAGAATTCTCCCTACCAGAGAGCTTTGTCTTTTCCCCAGAGACTTTAGGTGACTGGCCGCCAGCTAAGTGGGAAATGGCTCCAATGTGCACTCAGTTTTGGCCACCAAAGCAGCCTCACCTGCAGGGGAAGAATTGCCTTTGGAGCAGAGCCCCGCTCTGGGGCCTGGCGGTGCCTGAGGACACAGAGCTCAAATCTGTCTAGACGGGGCATGGTGTGCTGCAGAGTTGGAGGCTGTCCACTGCTCCTCACACATCAGATGGCTCAGGGAGCTCCCACAGCCCCCGGGCGAGGCCAGCAGCTTGGCTGGTTTGGCTGGGAGGGAGGAAGGCTGGAGCCTCAGGCTTCTCTTGGAGGTTGTGCATGTGAGGGCCCTAGGGGGCTGTTGTCTACCCAGTGGTATAAGAAACTCTCTGACCTCAAGGAGCTGCTGGAAGGAGAAAGTGACGGTCGTGGGGAGAGAGGGAAGGGCCAGAGGCATGAGGGGCAAGCAGAGTAATAGGTGGGTAAGCAAAGACAGGTAAGCAAGAGCAGGTTGCTGGAGGGTTCATGAAGAGAAGAGAGGGTGCAGGGTGTGGGGAATGGATACCCAGACTCAGCAGGTGCCACCTGAAACTCACATTACATTGCCTTCCAAATGGCCCAGCTCACTCTGATTCTGTCAAAGCCACCTCCTTCCTCCTTTCTCACTTCCCACTGCCCCCTCTGATATCAGGTCCTGTGGGTGCTTTTCAGTGCCCTTTCTCTCCAGCTGCTTCTCCATCTTTCCTGCCCCCACCTATCGGGACACACCCGGCCCGCAGAGCCCACCCCCCACCTGTGGCTGCCTGCCCTGAGCCCTCACTTGGCCCCACACTGTCAGTGCTGTTCCATTGCTACTTACTAATGTGAGCTGTACCCTCTTTGTGCCTCGCGTAGACATTGTACCCATATGTCAGTACTGAAAAAGATTGGCAGAAGCAGGGGAATCTTTTTTTTAATTATTTTTTATTTTTTTATTTTTTTTTTATTCTTACGTTAATCCCCATACATTACATCATTAGTTTTAGATGTAGTGTTCCATGATTCATTGTTTGTGCATAACACCCAGTGCTCCATGCAGAATGTGCCCTCCTCAATAACCACCACCAGGCTAACCCAACCTCCCACCCCCCTCCCCTCTAGAACCCTCAGTTTGTTTTTCAGAGTCCATCGTCTCTCATGGTTCGTCTCCCCCTCCGATTTCCCCCGCTTCATTCTTCCCCTCCCGCTACCTTCTTCTTCTTCTTTTTTTTTTTTCTTAACATATATGAAGCAGGGGAATCTTATATAAGTTAGAAATGATAATTTGTACAAAGCTTACAAGAGGTATTCCCACCTATTTCCTTGGACACTCACCTCCTTATTTTCAGCATGGAGCTTCTGTTCCTCCTGTGGATCCCCAGTGCTCCTCCCTTATGCCAACCATTTGGAACATTCTAAAGCATTGAGCAGTTGAGAACTCAGTGGGGGTGGGAGAACTGTTTGCATTTTGAAATCCCCAAGTCTGTCTTTCCCCTTCTATAGACCTTCAAGCCTAGACTGGCAGTTTGGGGTTTGAGGCTCCTTTCTCAGGTGTTGAAAGTGGACAGAGGGGAGGCAAGATACCCTTCCCTGCACCCCTCACCCCTGTCTCCTGCTGCTGCACCTTCACTCATGCCCAGCAGGCTGCACTGTGAGACTGCTGATGGGTGTCTCCCAGCCCAACAGGGCTCTCCAACCCTGGATCCTAGCTTTGCTCTAGAAAGCTCGGGTGGGGCCTGTAGGCCTGAGCTGACTGTAAGTGTGTGTGTGTGTGTGTGTGTGTGTGTGTGTGTATAAGCGTTGCCTGGAAAGTTCCCCAGGGAGGCATCCAGCAGGGACGCCACTCACAGTAGCTCTCTCTGGGAACTTGACGCCAGCAGTGCTTGTGTCTGGCAGAAACACGGCTTGTGACCAAGACAATGGCTGAAATGATGCCTTCGCTGGAAGGAAATGACTCTTCTGGTCCCTTCGGAGCCGTAAGAGGGTCCTTGCAGCCAGAAAAGTAGATTTTTGTCTGCACTGCTCTGGGTTAACTCCCCAACATCCCAGGAGGGAAACAGCCTTTATTGTCTGGGGAGCCTGGGGGTCTGGGGCCTTTTGGATTTGTACAGGTGTGATCCACTATTAGTCAGGGCCATGACCTGTCTTTTCACTAAAATTAATGTCTGCTCACAGGCTGATTTTCTTAGCTGGAAGGGTTTGATATGGATGAGACAAAGCAATAGGCTTTAAGCTGAGTCTGACTGAGCTCCTAACTATGTTGAAACTGATCTACAAAAATTTTATTTTCAGCCCTGGCCACTGCCTGCGTAGGATGGTGTGAGGAAAAGAGGGGTCCAGAAGTCTCCTAAGCTTAGCATGATGGCAGCCCATTGGCTCTGGGGAATTCACCAAGGGGATGATGCACAGGCAGCCTAGCATTCACCGTACGGAATCAGGGTTATGGTCTGGAGAGGAGTGATTAATTGGCTCTCCCTCATTCCCACCCCTCTCAGGAATGCCCACTTTGCAAGTGAGGCTTCCTAAAAATCAGGCCCTGGACACGGAACCCATCCATGTGGCAGCTCTGGGATTCTCTTAGCAATGTCCTGGCTTGAAGCCTTCAGATACGAACACTTCCACAGTGACTCGAGAGTGATTTCTACAGGGTCATACCATCTCAGGAGCCTTTGGGCCTCATCTGTGGTGAGACGCGCGGCCCTGTGCCCTGCCTTGCTACGTACACATCTCTGTCATCGTAGAATCCCAGCTCTCTCCAGCCCCGCCTGTGGGGAGCCTGACTGAAGTCCTGGCATCATGGGAGTTGCCTTTCCCTCCTCCTATGCAAGGCAGAGGTCCTTGCCCTTGCCAGGGTTCTCCAGGACAGCCACTAGAAGGCTGTGTGATTTGATTCATCCCTCTTGGTCTCTGGGCCCCACTTCTACCCTCCTGAAATGTGACCCATCCAAACCCCTCCAGAAGGAAGACAGAGGAAGCCACATTCTTTCTTAGGAGGCTTCTCGGCAGGCCAGGCTCAGGAAGGACTGGCCGCAGCTGGTTTGGGGGAGGGAATGGAGAGGAAAAAATGTTGATCAACCCGTGATTAATTATTTCCTGAGCCCTGCTGCCTCCTCCTTGATCCTTCTCTGGGATTTATAAAGGCAGTTCAGTCCAGCGCAGTAAGCATTTACTGATGCTTACAGGGAGCAGTCTCTGTGCTAGGCAGTGTGGGAGGTGTGGTGATGAACAAGGGGGAGTTTGTGCCCTGAAGATCTAGCAGTTGTATAGGGAGGTAGGCATGTGCCAGGCAGGATGATGTGAGGGCTTATAAGGATTAGAACATAAGTACAAACATAATACTGCAGAACAACAGATGAAGAGTAATTGCTATTAGCAGAATAAGGGAAGGCTTCCTGGAAGAGGTGGCACTTGAATTAGAAATGTTCCTTTCTATTAAAAAAAAAAAAAAAAGAAATGTTCCTTTCTGAAGGGCTGAGGTTAAAGGACCTAAATGTGTCTTCATGGCCAGCCTGGGCTGCCCTGTGTATGGATTTATTGTTTAGCCGGATATTGATGGCCAGAAATCCCACTGACCCAAAGCTAGATCCTTCATGACTGTTGGCTGCGAGTGGTTAGGTAAAAAAGTTGACTTGGAAGCCTCACCTGTGTAGATTCTGTGTCAGTCTGGCCCATGCCCCTCGTTCTGCCCTGTGAGTTGGTAGAGAATCCAGGGTTGGAAGGAGGCAAGGCTAGATCCAAGGGAGGGGAGACCAAGGAGAGATGAAGTGTGGGGCTAGCAGGTCTTTGCATGGGTCCCAACATTTGAAGTATTGGATTTAGCTGGGAAACATTTTGCAGGCTGGAAAGAAATAGTACCTTGTGGGCCTGAAGAATGTTTTTCTTTTCCTTTGGGGGTGAGGGGATCATGGTAGACACAGAACAGCAGGCTGTAGCTGGTTGTGGCAAGGCCGAAACAAGGATGGTAATGTTCTGTGCTGTTGTGTTCTGGCCCGTTTTACAGATCAGGAAATAAGTCAGGCTGTTTATTAAATCTAGCTGTGATAAGGCTCTTGCTTCCCCAACTGAGTGCCACTGACCTTCAGCGCGCACCCTCCCAGGGGGAAAGCCCATGGCCTGTGGCCTACAAGGAGTTGGGACAAAGTGCTCTCCACTCTGGTCCAAGGCTGCGCCCAGAGGCCGGCTTAGTCATATGAGGGTGGCCTCTCAAGTCTCAGAACAGCCTTCCATGGATGGTGGCTCCCATTTCGGATCAAACTCTTCATCTTTCGGCTGTAGTATCAGCTATATGGTACAGACGGTGGATCCCCAACACCAGGAGGCTACACACACACGTTCCCCATGGCCGCCCAGATTTCCATGGGCAAAACTGGGGAAGGAGCAGGCTGTTTGGCTCACAGCTCATTGCCTCCTTGACTCTCTTATGTCCAACTTCCCAGGGAGGAAGAGAGGCTGCTATTATTCTAAAAATATATGGCAAGCTATATATTCCATGTCCCTTTGGGCCCTCGTGAGCAATAAACTCCCAATTACCCGGAACTGCTGGGATCGAACTATGGTGGCCCAGAGATGGAATGTGTTTCTCGGTCGGTCGCCTCAGGGCCTGGGCCTGGAATGAAGGGATGGAGACCTGCTCTCACAGCATGTTCGTCTAGCAAATGCCCAGCTTCTGCTGCATTTTTCTCGTAGTAGAGAGCACCTTGCCTCAGGGGAAGCTTGTTTCTCTGCTGGACATTTCTAGCCATGAGGTCAAGGAGCCAGAGCAGGAACTTTACCTATTTCCCGCCTTTTGATTCCAGGTCAGCTCCCTGAAGCTCAGTCCTTTAAATAATGGAAGAAAGCTCTTGTGTCCCTAACAGTTCTCCTATACCTGAGCTTTTTTTTTTTTTTCTTCTACATAATCCACTCCCGGGCCTTTCTGCTTGTCCTCATGTGACATGGGCTCTTCATCCTCGCAAGGCTTCTCTTTAGGACTCACTGGCCTGGGGAGCTCAGAGCGGGGTCCCTCTGCACACCTCATCTCGGATAGTTGAACCAACACATTTTGCATTGACCATGTGTCAGACACGGGTGCTGGGCATATGGAGATAAATTAAGCATGGCCCCATTCTGAAGGAGCTTAAGTTCAGAGTCAAATCTCTAAACCTGTAGATGACCACGAGGCTTTTCTGGGAAATGAAGGGACAAACTGATGGAAGAACTTACAAAAAGTAACTGTGAGGCTATAAAAAACAGCATATGGAAAAGATCATGAGGGGAAATTGACCCCCAAACTAGTCATCTATGGTGATGGGCTCAGGGGAATCGGCTATGCCTCAGGCAAAGATTATTGGTGGTGACCGTAACTGTTTCTAGAAACATCCATGTGATGTGTTATGACACCCACAGACCTTGGAAATTGCCAGGAAGCATTTTAGGATCACATCACTTACAAATCATGGCAGAGCCTCACGTGTGTTTAACTCAGGTCATCACACCTAAAGAAAAAACTCCCAGCCAGGCTGGAAAAGTAATGTGATCAAAGATTTGGAGAGGATGCGTCTGAAGACAGACTTAAACAAATAAGAGCTCCCTCTCCAGGAAGAAAACGGAGAAGGAATAAGGTTGCCATTATGAAGTTAGAGGATGGATAGAGAGTGCACGTGTTTAAGTCCTGAGGTACGGGCTTAGGGACATTCCTGTAGGCTAGGAGCAGTGGGTTAAGAATGAAAAGAACTCAGTTTTAGTTCCAGCTTTGTTTCCAGTTGATGTAATGTCTGGACAAGCTGTTCTCTTCCGAACCTCAGTTTCCTTGGCTATGAAAGAGGGACTATAACACCTGTTCCACGTGGCCCACGATATTATTTTGTGGACTGTGATAAAGTATTGCACAAATACTGCGGTGATGGACATAGGTTTGGTTAAGTAAAGGTATTATTTATCTGTTCCCTAGAGGAAAACAGTAATATTCTCTAAGCCAGCAGGATTTAACAGAGTTCTTCAGCTCACGAGTTTTGACAAATACTGTATAATCATAAGACTATTTTTTTTATTGGAAATCAATGCATCATAACTGTGCACTTTGTGTGTGTGAACTCTGTGTCTCCCAGTGACCCTGCTAAGTGGGTATTTTTGCCTGCATTTTACAGATGAGGATACTGAGCTCAGTGACATAAGGAGCTTCCCCAAGCCACCGAGCCAGTCCATCCAGGATCAAACCAGGCCTGCCCGATTCCAGAAACGATGTTTTTTCCCTTGTAACATGGGGCTGAAGGTGACACAGTGCTTCATCCAGCTGGATGTCAAGGGAGCTGGATTTCCAGCTCCCTGGTATTCATCTCTGAGGGAAAACTGGTGTGGCTACTGGTGAGTGGAGCTCACTGGCCATAGTCAACCCATGCTTCACAATGGCGTCGTCGCTAGGAGCATTCCCCTGTGCGTAGCAGGAATGATGGGCCCCTCTCAGCTTGTTGAGCTGGATAGGATCGTTTGTGCCTCTGTTAAGCAGAGAACGCCATGTTTTTGATTTCTCAATTCTATTTTTTATAGTCTTTTTGTTCTGACTTCTTCATGTTGTCAGGTTGTCAGCTATCACTTCTTGCTTTTGGTAACTGATTGGTTCCCTGCATGTCACCACTGTGCGGCTGGGTCTCAGTTGCAGCTTTTGCAACCAGACACCCCAGCAGGTTGGCACCATGCACCAGGTGAGACGCTTCCGCGGCCCGTCCCGGAGTCTGGCTCCTGTTCAGTGTGGGATTTTGTGGAGGGCCTGCCTTTGTCGTGGGAATGTCTTCTTTTGGTTTCCCAGTGAGAGTGAAATGGTGTTTCTGAAGCTCAGGGGGCCTCAGAGATGGGACCAGAGTAAGTATGACACCGTCAGGTCCCAAGAAACCCAGACTCGCAGAGAATTTTCTTAAAACAGAACTCAGAGTCTGTTAACAACATGAGAATGGGTCTTTATATCAAGTGTTTACTGGATGAAGAGCTTTGTCCTGGAGTTGGTGTCAAAGCTAAAAGAAGGGGGTGGGGGAGCAGGAAGCTCGAAGTGTCATGGTGGGACATAAGGTGCTCACAGTAGAACGCTGCTGATGGAGGTCACAAGCTGTAAGGAGTGCCCGGGGGGGGCTGACACACACAGCTATATGTGGATGTGCTAGGCCCAGGTGGTAGAAGGTTTCGAAGGGGTAGTAACTGGATTTAGTGTGGTTTGTGAGAGAAGGGACAACTTATGGGACAGGTGAGTTTGGCGTAGAAAGCAGAGATTTGAAGGAGAAAAGAAATATGGTTGGGAGATTTATAGGACTCGGATGAAGGCATTCCTGGTCAAGAGAGGCTGACTGGGAGAGACTCAAGAATGGCTGGGGCTGAGGAAGGGCTGAGAAGAAAGTACAGGGCTACGGGCAGTGGTTGGAGATATCTGAGACAGTGAGGGAAGAGAGCCCAGACAAAGGGATCACAACAGGGGAGGACCAACTGTTAGGTGGTTTCTCTGGAATTTAGGCAGGTGGCAAAACAGCTTACAATGGCTTGGGGACCTGTGTGTTCCGAGCTGTGAGGCGAGAGCAGTTTCTCACCTACTCTTCTGGCAAACTTTGGGCAAGTCACTCAGCCCCTTTGGACCTGGTGCTCTCTCTCTCTCCCTGACAGAGAGAGGAGAATCTGTTCTCCTCCACAAAACCTCTAGGCTGGCTGTGGCAGGTGTAAGCCTGTCTGTGGGAGTTAAGGACTTCAGGTAGATCTGAGGGACTGATCTTGCCCTAGAAAGAGGGAGGGGACTAGCATATGGATAAGTTACCATGGACACAACCCAACTGTTTGATCCCGGGAGCCATGGTCTCACCACGTGGCTCTGGAACCCTTGAGCTCCTAGTCCCTGCTAATGATATTCTGTCGAGTGATGTTCTCCACCCACACCACATGGGTATGTAACCAACATAAACAGAAAATGTCTTAACACATTGAATAACATTGGCGGATCACACGTTACAACAACAACCACAAGATAGCTAAATTTAATTAGCCCGGCACACCCATGCTTTTCGCAGAGGGACATGCCTCTGTTTTAGAAACGGAAAACCACAGCATTTTGTGGGTCTGGAAGTCACAGACATAAGCAAGAAACAAAAACAAAACAAAACAAAACAAAAAGCTTCAAGATCCCTGCCTGGGAGATTGCTGTCCTCCAGTACCTTTGGGATTATCTCAAGGTATTCGGAGATACGGATAGTTGGCTAATTGCCAAGGATGGCTGTCTGCCCCTGGCACAGTGGTTGACTCAGGCTGTGGAAGATGTGGCACTTAGCCTGGGTCACCCAGTCCATTGAAGGGACTCAGGAGAATCCTCCTTGAAGGCACAGGCCTCAGGGCTGTTGGCTCGGCCTCGTTGGTTTCTTTCATAGAATCCATATTCAACTGAACACAAGAGAGACAGAGGGGATTGGAGGACTGGGATTTTCAGCTTTTTATTTGTGCATTTTAGTCTGGATGAGGGTAAGGACAATGGCTGGTTCCCAGCTGTTATCAGTAACAAGATGGCAGTATTTCTTTAGGTTGATATTCTGTCTACTCCTCAACCTTTAGTCAGGAAGGTAAGCTGCTCAGTGGAGAGAAGAACCATACCAAGAGTGTCTCTTTGCCCCACTCACAGGCACTCTGCCCCCTGGAGGTCCCACATGATGAACCTGATGTAGATTCCTCTTGCTGGGGTTCCTTTTCTTTCATTTTGGTCATTCTCCATGCTTACTCCATGGTCTGTTGCCCCTTTTTTTCAGATCCTGTGAGATCATATCTCCCTTTGGAATATTAGCCCTTCTCTGAAGGCTTAACATCTTTCTGTCTAATCCTGTGAGACCGTATCTCCCTTTGGCTATATTAACCCTTCTCTGAAGGTTTAACATCTAACCATGGAGTTGGGAAGAAGACTCCATGTTTTGGGAGAGAGATTTAAGAGACCATGTAATTCAGTTCAGTTTTACCCAGAATATTCATTGAGCACCTTCTCTGTGCCAGGCACTGTTTTGGGCACTGGAGTTAAAGTGATAAAAAGATAGATATGGACTGACTTTGGGTGACCAGATAATTTATCATCTAACCTGGGACACTTTTGAATGTGAAGGTGAACGCTATTAATAGTTATGCTGAGTGTACTAGTCAGCTATTGTCACAAGAATGTTGCATAACAAACTACCCCGAAGTCAGTAGCTTACAACAGCACAGTCATTTATTTGTCTTGCTCATGTGTCTGTAGGTTGAGTGGAAAAGCTCTTTTTGGTCTGAGCGTTGTCTGGGCTTGGCTTGGCTCCAGGCTCCAGACTGCGTTCAGGTCTTCTCCTTAGATCAGAAGCTACCTGGGGCACATTCCAGTCATAGTGAATAACAAGAGCACAAGCAAAGCAATGGAAACAAACAGTACCTCTTATGATATCGCTGACATCATGTTCACTAGCGTTCCATTGGCCAAAGAAGTCACATGGCCAAGCACAAATCCATGTTGCTGGGAAGTATACTCTTACATAAGGAAAGAGAAGTTCGTATTTGCTGAATGCCAATCTAACCTACCACACTGAGACAACAAGTGTAAACCAGGACTGTCCCAGGAATATCTGGACCTGTGGTCCATGCTAGTTTGATCTCATGGAGCTTGTGATCTACCAGGGAACACAGATAATGCATAGTTAATTTTAAGTGTGACGTGGTATATAGTAGAGGAGCATGGACTATAATGGGAATAAAAACATAGGATAATCCAATGTAGTTGGGGAAGGACTCCCTAAGGAGGTTACTTTGAACTCAGATTTGATACATGAGTGAAACCAAAGATAAGCCAGACAAAGGTGAGTGGACTAATGACAGTGGCTAATATTACTTGGTGCTTCCTGTGTGGTAGGCACTGCTTAAGCTCTTTGCATTTGCTAGCTTACAACATCTTTTGAGATAGATACTACTATAGTCATTTTACAGATGAGATACTGAAACACAAAGAGATTGTCAAGTGACCCAGGTTCACAGCTAGTAAGGAAGTGGTAAGATTTGGACTTGTAAGTCTGGCTCCAGAGTCGGTTCTCTTCACCACTGTGTATACTGCCCCACTGTTGGGAGAGGGTGCCTGGGGTGCCGGGGCATTAGATCTGCAGTGAGGGCAGTGACAGGGGACCAGGCTGGGATGAAGCAGGTATCAGGGCCTAGAGGATCCTGTAGGCCGGTTGAGGGTTTTGGACTTTATCCTGAAGGAAAGAGTACATCCTTGAAGGGCTTGGCTTGTGTGGCTGCACTGACATGATCTGGTTGGCTTTCACTTTTAAAGGACTTGAACTTCTTCCTTGTGGGGCACTAGGAAGGGATTGCTTCTTTTGTGCCAGACAGGATGGAGGGGCGGGGGTGGGGGAGGGGATATCTGGGGAGAAGAGCGGCTTCTGCTCCTGGATATCTTCTGTCCTCCCAAGAGAACATGATGGATGTTCTGGGTGGTATGATGCTGAGCTCAGTCTTTTTTCTGTTCTCTCCCTCCACATCGTAACTAACCCATAGATTTCACTAGGTTGTAATGTCCCTGTGCCCCAGTGGCAGATGTCTCAGTAGGCATGGTGATGACGGTTACTAACAGCAGCAGCCACCACGCTCACCATGCACCCGTTTCACCATGCCCTTTGTATGCATGATCTGCTTGAATCTTCACGGTAACCCTGTGAAGTTGGAACGATCATCGTCCCCATTGTAAAGAACAGGACATTGCAACACAGAGTGGTTAAGTCACTTACTCCAGATCTCAAGCAGTACAACTTTAGAGCCCATTATTAACTGTTTTGCTGCACTCTGAGGGAGGAAGATGTTGGTGAGACACAGGGGCTGCTTCCTGAAAGGGGCCTTGAGGTGATGGTGGGGGATAGTGGACCAATGTGGTCAGATGTTAGATGGGATAATGAAGGAACTCTAGGATCTTTTAGAATAAAACAATTCTTGTTCCTTAAGGGGCTATTGCTGAAGATCATGGGGACTTAGGAATTTCAGATTTAAGGGGGTCCTTGAAAGCCATCCCCTCACTTTATAAAAAATGAACCAAAATCCTCTAATAGATTTAATAGGGCAGAGGGACAGAGGTATCATGTCAGAGGCCTTTTAGCTAAGGGATCTATGCTGCTGTAACCTGCTGACATTTAATACAGACAGTGGTGAGCTGTGAGGTGGAAGGGTGTGTGGGGTTAGGGATGGTGGATGATGCTCCAGGTTGACTTACCTGCCGCCTTCTCACCTAACGGTAGGGCGGTTGGGCCAGGTGATCTATAGCATCTCCCCCAGTGCCAGCTTTCCAATCTCAAGCCTGAAGCTGGTCTGGGGGCAGGACCCCAGGTCTCACAAGGAGGCAGGTTGAAGTAGGGATTGGAGCCTGGGAGTCTGGATCCCAGTTCTAAACTCCATCCTTCGGCCTCACCACCACCCAGGGCACCCCTGCCACTGCACCCCTGCATTTCTCTCTTCCTCTCCCCTTTTCTAAACACCCCCATCTCTGTTTTCTTTTGCTCCTCTAGCTTTGATCACATCTGGAGCATTTTGTGGAGATGATGAGTGTGTGTTTTCCTGTTGGGACACATGGTGTATATCAGAGATGCTTAAGAAGCTTGGACGAGTGGAAAAAGCTGTGTGGCATATCAGGGGCTGCTGGCCTGGAGAGTGGATGGCAGCTGCATGGCAGGAGACCTGGCACGGAGGCTGGCTGACTCTCTGGGAAAGCCCAGAGGCCCAGCCTGGGGACTTCTGCTCCAAATGGCTTTGGGTTGTTCTAGTGGGGTTGGTGCATGGGAATTGTGTGCGTGTGTGTGCACATGTGTGTGTGTGAAGTGGAGTGGAAGGCCCTCTGCCTTGTGGCCATGGGACGCCACCCTTCAGGGCTTTGCTCTCCATGGTAACTGGGGCTCTGATCTGCCTGTGTGCACATCGAATAACATAACCAATGGTGTGTTTTCTATAGGGAGATGATGAGTGATGAATGTGACATGGGGTAGAGAGGCAGAGCAGTACTCTGTGAAAGGTGACAGTAATCTCCAGTGAGCCACAGGCAGGACCAGTGAGCGGTGAGGATAGATGAGATGCAAAGTGGACTCCCTGTGGTGAAGGAGTGGGAACATGCCCAGTCCCCTGACCAGGATTCTCTTTGCTGTCCATTATCCCCTCCCTCGGTGTTGGCCTTTAATCCTCAGATGTCTAGGCATGGGCAGGAGGCAGTTGACATGTTTATGTAGGTGAAGATATTTTCAGGAAGTATCTTCAAGAATGGCGGTGGTAGAAGCTGACAGATTCTGTGGGAGTGATTTTGAAGGACCCAAGTCACCCTTGCTCTACTTTTCTTTCTTCTTTTCCTGGGTGGTGAAAAGGGGTGGGTGTGCCTGGCCAACTCTGTCTACCATTTATTTGGAGCCTGACTTCTGGGCACGGGGTTTCAGGGCCCAGCACAGCTCTCCTGAGTCCTTACCACTCCCTCCCAGGGCTTGAGTTAGTGATCTTCAGCTTTAGCGGGTATTGCCCTATAAACCTCTCTGGTCCCCCCTTGAACTTTCTCCTTCTCCCTCCTCCAATAACCATCAGGCTTTATTCTTTCTTCTTCCACCTACTTTCCTTACCAGTCCATCCCAGCTGTTCTGTACCCATTCACCCCTAGTGTCATCTTCCAGACTTGAGGACGAGTCACCCCCCATCTTGGCCTGCCGGAGGTGATTTTGGAAAGTGATAGAAGGTATGCACAGGCTCAGGGTTTGGGTGATGCTGGGGAATGCCACACAGAGTTCAGCCTAGAAGTTTACTTATGCTCTTTCAACTCTTAACAGAGACCAGTCCTTTCTATCCATGGCTCAAATTAAATTGCAGATGCCTCGAACTCAGGGTTAGGAATGTAAACAACTAGTGGGTTGTCGACTTCAAGCAGTGAGCAAACTCGGCAGGAGAGAGGCCTGGAGAGGGCTGGCTGGGGATGGATTTTCCAACTGATATTTTTCCAGAGGCTTCCCTGACTTCTTAGATTCCAGGCACCAGAGCACCTCTCTTGGGCAGCACATCTGGGAGTGTGGCTCCTGCTTGGTTGTGAGGCAGTTGTGAATGGAGAGGGGAGAGGTTTCTTCCATTTAACTTGTCTTGCTCAGGGAGAGGATTTAGACAGAGGGTGGAGAATTGAGTGAATGGCCTGCAGAGTCACACTGGGATGTCAGACATTTAGATTACAGCTGTGACACAGAGTCCCAAGAACCTGAGTCTGAGCTCAGGATGCTGTGACAAGGGCTGAGCTTATAGGCCTGGCCCCTTCTGTGGGGGAGGTAGGCAGCTGACCCATGTGTAGGGACTTGCTCATCATTGATTCCCTCATCATTCAAAACACTCCATGTTTCTAACACCTATACTCTGGCAGGAACTGTCTGGGTGGTGGTAATGAAAAATCCTGGCCTTTGAGGAGCTTATAGTCAACTTGGTGAAAAGGTGAGTCAGCTAATACCTAAGGATGCGTGATGAATGCTCAGACAGAATATGTGCAGTGGGATTCGGAGGGCTCCTGAATCAGAGGAGGCCTGGAAGATGCGTGACTCAGCTGAGTTCGGCATCATGATTTAAGATGGATGGTGAGGAGGGGGATGGGCATTCCAGGCAGGGAGGACAGCATGAACTAAGGCATGCAGTGATGAAAAATCATAGCTGTTCAGGGGTTTACAGGGAGCTGCGTGTGGCTGGAATGAAGAGTATACGTGTGGTGGGGAGGGATGTCAGGCAGGAAAGGTAAGCAGGCATCAGATCATAAAGCCAGCATGGAATACTTAGCCCAAGTGATGTGGAAGGATCTTGAATAGGAAGCTGGTAAGATCAGAATGAAGAATGTTATTTGAAGGATAAAGTTCCCCTAACTACTTTTCTTGGAAGTCTGTCTGTCACAGCCAGGGCAATGCCAGGCTTTGTGGAAATGGAGTCTCTGGCGGGAGAGAGGGTAGGTGCCAGGGTGGGAGAAAGGGCAAAACTTCTTGGAGAGGGATACCTCACAGGAGTAACTGGAAGCTTGGGAAAGACAGCTCAGCATCCCAAGGCCACGCAGCTAATTCACAACAGAGCTGGGGCTGCTGAGTGGAAGCCAGATGAGGATAGTGACCCCATAGTCTTGCTCTTTGGTGGCCCTAGCTTCTCCATTTCCAGCATTACCTGCTACCTGTGGAAATGAGCTGCAGGACTATTCATGGGAACATTTATACAAAACCCACATGCAGATTACAAATTTACCATCACCCTGGAGTTTTGCCAAGACACTTTCTAAGAGCTGTTTTACTTGTGCTTCCTTTCCTCTGTTCTCTGTTCTTCTGGGAGTAGAGGTTATGAAGAGCAGAGGTAGCACTGGTTGGCCAGCATCAGTCAAGGGGGTTGTGTCATGCCTAGTCACTAGGCTCTGCGTCCTTGAGGATGGGAGGCATACTTACCAGATTTTCCATTGGCACACATCTGGAAAAAGTAGTTCCCTAGAAAGATAACAGAGTCAAGATTCAAAATGTCCTTTGCAAGAAGAACCCTGATCCCAAACCAACAAGGTGAAATCTACTAGTGATAAATGTAAAGTCAGGATGTAAATACAGTGCAGGACACAAAAACCTGATGTAGCAGGCATTGGTGTGAGCGAGATGGGTGGTGGTGGTGAGTTGACCAGCTAAACATGAGCTCTCAGTTTGTTTTCAAACATGAACTTGTCTTAACTGAACTAATGAACTCATGGGGTATGGCTGGGGAATAATTATGGTGTCACTGACCTTGAGCTGTCCGTCCTCCATAGAAGCTGGTGCTCAAATCTGGGCATTCCATTTTAAGAAGTATATGGCATTAGGGGTGCCTGGGTGGCTCAGTCGTTAAGCGTCTGCCTTCAGCTCGGGTCATGATCCCAGGGTCCTGGGATCGAGCCCTGCATCGGGCTCCCTGCTCCGCGGGAAGTCTGCTTCTCTCTCTCCCACTCTTGCTTGTGTTCCCTCTCTCGCTGTCTCTCTTTCTGTCAAATTAAAAAAAAAAAAGTATATGGCATTAAAGAAGAGTCACAGGTGTTGCAAATTGGTGGCCCTGGGGAAGATTTCAGCCAGGAGACATTTCAAAATATTCGGTTCAAAAGATGTTTTAAAAACATTACATGTGAGGGGTGCCTGGGTGGCTCAGTCGTTAAGTGTCTGCCTTTGGCTCAGGTCATGATCCCAGGGTCCTGGGATGGAGCCCCACATCGGGCTCCCTGCTCTGTGGGGAGTCGGCTTCTCCCTCTCCCACTCCCCCTGCTTGTGTTCCCTCTCTCGCTGTCTTTCTCTCTTTCAAATAAATAAAATCTTAAAAAAAATTACATGTGAATATTTTCAGTCGGAACCTATGTTTTCTGGTTCTCCACCCCTCCCAGCATTCCCTACTGTCTTATATCCAGCAGCTCACATTTCTGCTATGTGCCTTCATCCTATCCATTTAAAGTGTGACCCTTGAATTAAAGCAGAGATACCCAATTCTAGCAGCACACCAGAATCATCTGAGAAACATTTTGAGCACAGATTCCGTACTTCCACATCTGGCCATGATGGACTACCTGCTCTAGGACTAGCTTTTCTGCCATAAACTACTATAAACCTAGTTAAAATTTATGTCATAACTGTTTCCAGACATCAGACAGCAGGCAGGTAATCCCTGAAAGAACGAGGTTAGCCCTATTGTTGCTCTGAACAAGTACAAAATAAAATAGCAAGATGGCATACTTTAATCCAAGCATGTTGGTAATTATATCAAATATAAATGGCCTAAACATCGAAGTTAGGAGGTAGAGATAGTGAGATTGGATAAAAAAAAAGCAATATGTAACTACTACATGGTGCCTACTACAAACATACTTCAAATATAAAGGCACAGATAGGTTTAAAGTACAAGGATGAAAAGAGACATGGCAAATAAACACTAACCAAAGGGAAGCTGGAGTGGCTACATCCATTATCAGACAAAATAGACATTAGAGTAAGGAATATTATCAGAGATATGGATAATATTTATATTGATAAAGGAGCCAACTCCTTAAGAAGATGCAACAATCCTATTTATGAATGTGTGTACCTGACAAAACACATGGAACACAGATGAATAAAACAGAAAGGGGAAATAGACAAAGCCACAACGATATCTGGGGATTTCAACTCTCTCAGTAGTTGACAGAACAAGTAGCCAATCCATTAAGGATATAGCAGATTTTTGAATTTAATTTAATTTTTTTATTATGTTATATTAATCACAATACATCATTAGTTTTTATTATTATGTTATGTTAATCACCATACATTACATCATTAGTTTTTGATGTAGTGTTTCATGATTCATTGTTTGTGTATAACACCCAGTGCTCCACGCAGTACATGCCCTCTTTAATACCTATCACCAGGCTAAGCCATTCCCCCAACCCCCTCCCCTCTAGAACCCTCAGTTTGTTTCTCAGAGTCTGTAGTCTTTTATGGTTCATCTCCCCCTCCGATTCTCCTCCCTTCATTTTTCCCTTCCTGCTATCTTCTTCTTCTTCTTTTTTTTTTTTTTAACATATAATGTATTATTTGTTTCAGAGATACAGGTCTGTGATTCAACAGTCTTACACAACAGGATATAGTAGATTTGAACAACATTGTGAATGCAGTGATCCTAATTGATATTCCTAGAACATTGCACTCAAACTGCAGCAAACACATTCTTACATTCTTTTCATGTGCACATGGGCCACTTACTTAGCTAGACCATATTCTAGCCCCTAAAACAAGTTGCTATGATTTTTAGGAATTGAGATCATATGGCATATATCCTCAGACCGCAGTGGCATTAAGGTAGAGATCATTAACAAAGAAGAATTAACAAAAGGCCCTCATGCCTCTGCCCCTGTGTTTATGTAGGACCACACCTCATTCACCTGTTGCACTCTGACCTAGGCCAGTTCGGCCATGCACCATTCTTTTCAATAGCCTCTGAGGTTGTAGTAAGTGACATTTATTAACAAGTGTGAAAAATAATAGTTCATACGACATGTTCAAAATGTCCCAACTCATTGTACTTTTGTATTCTCTGACCATCTCCATGTATGAAATACTCACTCCAGGCAAAACCCTCAATTCCAGAGGCAGAATTTTGTCACCTTTTTAAACAGTGTCAGGGAAATAGAATCCAGAGACTCAGACATGGGGCCATTTTGGGGTTTAGCCTGAGGCATCATCCCTAGGACAAGGGGTACAGGCCTCCTTGGATATTTATAAGCAAGGATATGAGTATGTCTGAAATAGGTCGAGCTGGTCCACGTTATTTAAACACCTCTAATTTCATCAAACGAGAGCCCTATTCTAGCATTCGTTATGCTAGTCAATTATTTTCACCCATGAAAATCCGTTTCTGACACTCTATGCTAATTAACCAGGCTGTGCTTGTCGACAGAGATAAGCCAGGCAGAGATGCCACCTGGGAGCCTGGGCTTTCTGAATAGAGTGCCAGCTGAACACCTGGGCTGTCTTGGCTGGCACCTACATCAGAGGTTCAGTCAAGTAAGATGCATCCTCTCACACTTTATATGATGACGTATCTTGAAGTAAATTCTATACATTGTAACATTTTCCTAGACGGTCTCCCCTTCTTTTAAAGATGTCCAGGAAAACACGCCCGTTCCCCTTCCCTTGCAAGCTATTCCAGGACCTCACGAAGTGATCAAGGTTTCCTTTCCCCCTTCCAGAACCGCTTCCAGGAACATCTTTATGCTTGTTTTCGGAGCCTCCCTCAAAATGTGGACAGCCCTTACTGCCTGCCCTGCCTTGTAACTTTGATTTAAGACTCGTAATTCCTGAGGGCAGAGAGCAGCATTGGCTGAGTTTCCCTGCTAGCGTGTTTACAAGTGAACAGTCACATAAATGGCTATTAACTTTCTGTCTGTGGTTGTACTAATTGTTTTATGCTCAAATAATTACTTACAGCGATCACTTTGTTCACTTGTAGTGTCTCCTGAAATCAAAGGAAAGGCTGCACATGTTGAGAAACAAAAGGTGTTGCTGGGCATTTCTCTATTTTCTTCTTCCGTGATGGCTTGTGGAGCCCAAGAAATCAGACATTGCTACTTAGACACCAGGTCCTGGGCTAAGTGATGCCTGGGAAATGAGAAATTGGTTTCATTTATTTTTTACTTTTGATTTTGAAGTAATTTCAAACTTTCAGGAAAACTGCAAAATACAAAGGACTCCCTTATTGTCGGGACTGAGATTCCTTGGTTGTTCACATTTTGCTGCATATGCTCTGTCATTCCCCTCCTTCTCTTTCTCTCTCGCATGCTCGCTCTCCACATACATGAATATATTATGGTTATTGAACCATTTAGGAGAATGTGGCAGATATCGTGCCTCTTTATCCCTGAATACCTGAGTGTGTGTTTTCCAAAAACAAGGATTTTTTCTCACAGTGTAATTTTCAAAACCAGGAAATTTAACACTGCTGTTATATTATTATCTGTTCGAGAATCCATATTGGAAATTCAGTGGTCCCAATAATATCTTCTGTTATAGTTTAGGGTTGGTATACCTCTTTAGTCTCTTTTAATTTGTAATCCTTTCTTAGTCTTTCATGACTTTGATGTTTTTGAAGAATAAAGGATCATTTTGTTGAAGGTCTCTCAGTTTGGGTTAGTCTGATGTTTCCTCATGACTGGATCCAGATTATATGGTTTTATAGTAGGAATCCTACATAAGTGATGTATGTCCTTTTCAATATATCACAACAGGAGGCTTACGCTGTGTGTCCCTTTTATGGCGATGTTAGCTTTGATCACTGGATTATGGTGTTGTCTGCCAGATTCCTCCACTGTGTGGTTGCTGGTTTTCCTCTGTAATTAATAAGAAATTTGTGAGGACAGTCTTTGAGACCCTGTGAATGTCCTGCTCCTCATCAGATTTTTACCCATTACTTTCAGCAAGCTGGAATTGTTTTTCAGTTACTTTATATCTTGGGACAGTATTTTGAAGGAGAAAGTGTAGAGACACTCCTTATTAAAGGCTCTGCTTAGTGTGAGATCATCCTCTGTTCCTATTCCCTAACACCATATAGTATTTCCTGAGGAAAGTAGACTTCTAGATTATTTAAATTGAGAATAGAGAAGGGAGATTAATTTACTTTTTTTTTTTTTAAGATTTTATTTATTTGATAGAAACAGCGAGAGAGGGAACACAAGCAGGGGGAGTGAGAGAGGGAGAAGCAGGCTTCCCGCTGAGCAGGGAGCCCCATGTGGGGCTCGATCCCAGGACCCTGAGATCATGACCTGAGCCGAAGGCAGATGCTTAATGACTGAGCCACCCAGGCGCCCCGAGATTAATTTACTTTTAAATGCCTGTGTGTGTTGGTATGTGTATTTGGGGAGAGGAGAGTGATCAAAAATGGGGAAATGGCAGAAGGAAGCTTGGTTTGAGATAAAGGAGTAAGCAAAATACTGTTGAGTGAGTTCTTGATTCGATAATGTCAATGCACAGTAAGTTTCTGTAGTTGATCAGGTGAGCAAACCAGTCAGGTTTCCCATTTTAGATACAGAATCCTGGATCTAGGAGGGTTCTCCAGAGGTCATCTGATCCAACTCTCTGCCTCTGGCAGGAATCACTGGAAATATTGGATGGGTTGTGCTTTCCTTTACTTTTTGATACTTCGGAGGGGAAGTATCTTTCCTACATAATGCAGAACTGAGAATTTGGGGAACAACAACAAAAAAGATCAGTTGAGGTCTCCATTTTTAAGAAACATACACTCTTCTAGGAGAGATGCTTCAAATCACCATTCCCCACCCTCATCAAGGTTCTTTGGGACTTTCTTTTTTTTCATTTCTCTCTCTCTCTCTCTTTTTTTTTTTTTTGGCCTTTACATCTAAAATTGATGCCACTGTTTTTGGACTGTTCTGTCTGGACTATGACACTTACTTTATTTGGCACTTAACACGCACTGTCACATAATTGTTCATTACACTTTCATGTTGAACTGGTCTTAGTTTGAGATGATCATTTTTCATTGATTCCAAGAGTCTGCTGATTGTAAGGTATACATTTATTTTATGTAATACTTAAAGGTGAACATTTAAATTGATGAAATATGGTATAAGCACATTGGTGGTAGAACCTATCATTTGTACTTGTTTATTCAATATTCAACATCTATTTGGCATAAAAGGTTGTGCTAGTTTTTGTGGAGAGGCACAAAGAATTCAGCACTTAGCTGAAATCCAAGAAAATAGGGAAAAAAAAATCAGAGTTGGACAAACTTGAGTTTGATCCTCGTTCCACCATTTCCTAGCTTGATGATCTTGGGAAACTCATTTAACTTCTCTATGTTTCAGTCCTCATCTATAAAATAGGGTTAATAATACCCGTTCTTATAGTGCTGTTGTGAGGACTGGTTATAATATTTAGAAATCATCTACTTTGTGTCTGACACACAGTGCAACCCTTATTAGGGTAGGCGTTCAATAAATATTTGTAAATAGATGGATTTATAGGCATGCAATGAATATGCTCTGTTCTAAGAGTGCATTAGCACGGGTCATTCCTTTTGACGTCTGAATTGTGTTCCCTCTGCTCAAATGGAAGCCGTTTTGTTCCAATTCCAGTGTCGATGGGGACCAGCTGGACACCAACCCTTTGATAAAGTCTGAGGACAGAAGTGGACTCACCCTTACGCATTGGTCTTAAAATGATGTGTCACCTTACTCATCTAAGTGTCAGAGATTTGGGGGCCTTTATTTCTAGTCCCCTCTGGCAGACCACGTCTGCTCCCACCTAACTGCACTTCCTTTCCTGGCTGTCAATGTTAATGACAGAGCTGGGTGTCACTGCTCTTTGGATTTGTTGACCAGTGACAATTATTTTCCTAGCATGTTCCAAGCTTGCTCAAAACCATACTACGCATTTTGGTCCCTGGCCATTCTTTTGTTTTTTTCCTTTTCATTTCGAAATCTGTATGTGCTTTTCTGACATGAGGAGAGGAAGATGGGGGTGGGGAGCTACAATCAAATCCGTATGTTTGTGATACATTTGTCCCGAATTAATAAGACAGCATTGCTGGGGAAGAACCTTTGGATGACTTAGGAGCCACTTTGACATTGCCCCTTGCAGCCTCTGCCGCTCCTCAGCCCAGGCCACTACTTGCCAGGTTTTGAGAGGATCACATTCATATAGGGACACTGCTCTCTTCTCTTCTCTTCTCTTCTCTTCTCTTCTCTTCTCTTCTCAGGTAGGGATTAACTTATCTATGTATGTAAAAATCAGTGTAGATGCTTAATAAAGGTTATTCTTCTTCCCTTCCTTGGTGGATGAGAGGGGAACAAATTTGAGGAAAAAAGAAGTCACCAAGAAGAGGTGCAGTGCCCAATGACAGAACAAACAGGGTTATTTTTAAGATGAGAAATATACCTTGAATCGGAAAACAACCAGGGCCCAGTTAAATTTTCACATGGATGCACACTGGGGGAGGAATGTGGGCTGCAGAAGCTCACCATGGGCATGGCCTGTGTCTTGGTAAAGAGCAGAGTGTGGGAGGGCTGAGTGCTCAGGGAGCTTTTCTAGAGGTTGCACCATGACATCAGGTGTTCTTCAAAAACATCAATACCAACATTGTCCATGAGCTTACAGTAAAAGCTGTGCTTTGTATCAAGACGTTCTTTTCATCAACCTTTCAATATGAACTATAACAGGTTTCTTGGCATGATTGTTACACATCATAGTGCTGGTCTTTCTTTCCCCTTGAAAATATTGAAGAACACTGAAGAATGATTTTTTTTTTATCATATGGGAAAAAGGGCTTATTTTTTTCTGCCACCCACACACATTATGGAATAGTGAAGTCAGAACAGTTCTCCAGCCTCTTCTTATTCTCATCTCTGGCCTCTTTTCTTTTTGGAGGAATGTGGAGTAAGGAAGCCACAGTCATTTGTGCTGGAACCTTCTGCTTTTAGAGTTCTTAAAGCATTTCTCATATGCTGTCTCAGTGGATATTTGTAACTGCTCAATGAGATGAAGGTCATTTTCATTTAACAGGGTCAACTGCTTGCTGGGGGACCTTGAAGCAGGGCCATTCTGTGACAGCTGTGCGGAGCTCAACAGGGCATCTGGCCAAGGTGATATTAGGGGGCTGGAATTCACTTCATGTTGTCACCAAGTCATGAGCCTTGGCACTTCTTTCTCATTCATACTGAAGGTGGCAGTGGTCCTGCCTTGGATAGAACCTTTCTGGGCTTTGGCTTCTCCACCTACTAAATAGGTTTAATTTTAGAATCCTTATGCCAGAAGGATTGTGTATTTCTAAATCCATGTCCCCTTTTTCCTGAACTAGATTGGGAATTAGCACACGGTGATGCTGCTGATGCTGATGATGGTGCTAGCTACCTAATATTTCTGAGTATTTGCTGTGTGCCAAGTGCTGTTTCGAGCAATTCATATGTATTAACTCATACATAACTTTTAACGGTCATACCATGTATGGTCTCTATTATTCTTGTGTCAAATTCTGGTCTCTAATTCTGGCTCTGCCTTGTTTATGGCGGGGATTTTGGACAAGTCTGGTAATATCCTTTAGCCTCAGTTCTCTAATAGTAAAATGAGAGGATTGTAACAGGTCAGCAACTTCTAACTCTCCTCACCTTCTTTTTTGATTTTTGAACCTTGTATTATTTAGGAAAGAGGTAACATGCTCAAATGGGTAATTGATTAAGGGAAATCCAGAAAGGATGGGAAGGCACCCTAGGGATCAGCAATAGTGGGGAACTGTTAATACCTCCAGGGCCAAAGGGGCAAGAGGAAGTTGTGGTTACAGAACTCAGAGAGGGCTGTGGCTGGAGCCAGTGTGCAGGAGAGGCCACTGACTGCCAGCCTAGGGCTTTGTGGCCAGATGTTTGGGGGAAATCAGTGCCCCACTGTCTTTATTCCCCTGCCCTTTGATTTCCTGCTGATGCCTCCTATTGGCCAACCCAGATGCCAGAGAGCCAGGGGATCTGGTTGACTCTCTCCACTGAGGTCACCCTCATGGGGGCACAGATCACGTGGAGCTGGGTGGGTAGGGGGTAGGTGTATAGATCCACACAGACCACCTTCACAGCAGTGCATGTTTACTCCCCTAAACCCCCTTAGGAATTGTTTTTAAAACAATATTTTATGGAATATGATAAGGAAATAATTCTAAGTAAAAATATTTTATTTTAAATAAATACTAATGGATATTATACTATAAAATTTATTACATATAATCTTTTATAATATTCATTATACATAAAGACAAGTCTATCCTTCTCTTTTTTGATAAAGGTAGCACACTGTTTATGTTATCACCTTAAATTATGCAAGGAAAAAAAACGTCCCAAGAAATACATTTTTAAGTGGCAGAGTGTTTCATCCTTGGTTTGGGTAATGATGTATATAAAAACTTAGATTAGATTTTATCATCATATTACATTTTCCAAATAGAAAAGCACTCTTGTGACTTGAAATTTGGTATGTTGCAGTTTGAGTTCAAAATTTAATATTTATTCTTCACTCCCAAATTAAGAGCTAAAAGAGAAAGTTTTAGGTTACTTTTGCAAGGACTTCTCCGCAGATGACACATAGTAGTTGGGGACAACCCTTAACTCTCAATATGTGAAAAGCTAATTGGATATAATTAGATATAATAGCTCCTCCCACCTTTTAACGTTGAGTTTTGGCAATGAGGATATCTTTATATGTCATATTAGTAATTTTGACCAGTGGTATGCCATTTATGGATCTGTGTGAATATCACCTAAGGGTGAATTTATTGACTTTCTTGCCATTTTTATGTTTTGCATTAACATGTTATATTTCAACATCAGTAGTCCTTATGTTTCCATCTTTATTTAAAGATTGGTTGTGGGTAAAAAATAAACAATATTTAAGACTGAAAATGGAAACAATGTAAAATGGCCAAAACCCCTAGGTGATAAATGGTTGGGGGACTAGGCATGAGTGTGTGTCTGTAATCACCATCTGATGTGTCTTGGAGGCCCTCACGCTGCTCATTAATAAACAGAAAATGTCTACATAATCATTTTATTTATTACTTTTTTACAAATAGAAATTGGAACAGATGCCATCACCGGCTCCTTCAATGTGAGTGTGCTTCTGGGGAGGGTCATAGGGCTTTGCAAACCATTGAGTGACGAATTCTGTTTTAGATGAGCCTTAGAGTTCCTTTCGTTTTTTTTTTTTTTTTTTATTAAAATAGAAAAGAAATCATAATACTTAGTAAACCAGGGGCTCCAGTCTGCATTATCAGCTACTCCGTTACCGAAGGGAGGCATGTCAGGGGTACAGTCTAGGCTTGAAGTCAGGCAGCTCTGAGTTGGAGTGCAGATTCTTCTCTTGTTAGCTGTGTGACTACACAAGATACTCAGTTTCTCAGAGTCGTACTCAGTTCGTGCAGAGAAGAGGGATAGGCCTAATAACCACCATATGGGGTGACTGTGAGGAGTTAGTCTTCCACTAAACAAATGCTTATGAAGCCACTTCTGTATGCCAGACACATTCCAGGCACTAAGGAAGCAATAGGGAACAGGACAGAAAATGTCTCTGCTCTCGTGAAGTTTACACTCTAGCAGCAGAGATGGACAAAACACCAATAAACTTAGAAAGCAATGTTAGGTGATGAGAAGTGTTATGAAGAAAAATGAAGCAAGGCCAGAGGTTGGGTGACATTTGGGATGGGAGAGATCACAGGTCTTTCTGAGGAAGTGAGTGTGAGAAGGTCTGAGGAAGGGGTGTCCCAGACTAAGGGCACAGTCATAGCAAAGGCCCTGAGGTGGGAGCAGATGTGGTGTGCTTGAGGAACAAAAGGGGCAAGTGAGCTGGGGCAAAGACAAAGGGGAGGGGGACAGCAGGAGAAAATGGAGTTGGACTTGTTTCAAGGGGGTGAGGGGCTTGGGTGGTTGAATAGGACCCTGTAGGTCATGAAAACAATTTCAGCTTTTATTGTACATGTGATAGAAAGTCATAAAATTATCTTGAGCAGAGGAATAATGAATTTGAGAGATGTTTAAAAAGATTCTTCTGTCTTCTGTGTAGTGAAGAGATTGTAGGGGCATGGGTGGAAGTGACTCAGGAGAGAGATTATAGCAGTGGGGCCAGAATGTGAGTGGTAGAGATGGTGAGATATGGTTGGGTTTGGTGTATTTTTGAAAGTAGAGTCTATAGGATTTGCTGATGGATTGGATGTGGAATGTGATAAATAGTCAGTGGTCTTCCATGTTTTCGTCCTGAGCACTTGGATTGTGGTTCTGTATCCTGAAATACGGAAGACTGGGGAGGACAGTTGAAGAGTGGCAGGAGAGGTAGAGAAACCAAGAGTTGCACTTTGGCCGTGTTGACCTCAAGACACTTAGCCACCCATGGAGGAAGTGTCCGTTCAGCTGGTGGAATTGCGAGATTGGAAACCAACAAGCTGGAAGAATATCAATCATTTTGCTTTTTTCTACAGTTCCATCTCATGAACTGGGGACAAATCACACAGCTGGGGAATGAAGCTTCTTTCTTTTTTTTTTTTTTTTTTTTAAAGATTTTATTTATTTATTTGACAGAGAGAGAGACAGTGAGAGAGGGAACACAAGCAGGGAGAGTGGGAGAGGGAGAAGCAGGCTTCCCGCTGAGCAGGGAGCCCGATGCAGGGCTCCATCCCAGGACCCTGGGATCATGACCTGAGCCAAAGGCAGACGCTTAATGACTGAGCCACCCAGGCGCCCCCGGGGAATGAAGCTTCTTGACTATTTTAGGGCCACTGGGAATCTACCATCATTGCTGTTGACTCTTGGAAGGGCTTCCTGAAAGGCACTCCTCTCTCCTTTGTGGTATGGCGTGGTAGTTGAGAGCAGAGGCTTTTGGACCTCAGCAGATTAGAGTTTGAATATTGCCTCGACACCCTAGTGGCTTCATCCACTTGGGTGAGGTGTTAGACCTTTGAGTTCTCATCCCTTCATCTATTAAATGGGGACATAATGCCTACTTCTAGGACTGCTCACAGACTTGTGAATTTTGTGCCTTGCTCATAGTTCCCCAGCTGAGAGGGCAAGTGGGGGCTGGAATCTACACCACACTCTCTCCAAGCCTTGTGCCTTGATGTGGTACTATGTATTCCCAGAGGAAGGAACCTTTTCATTCACACAAGGACACCATTTTTGCCAAGCCCTGTATTCACTCACAGGATTCTTGTGAAGATTGTAAGAGAAAAAAATGCATGAGAGCATTCAGCAGAGTGCCTGGAATGAAGTGAACAATCAGAGATAGAGATATTTTATTTTATTTTGTGATCTGTTTCTTCTTTTGCCTGGGGAGGCATGGCTGATAACAGAGATCTACCCAACTGCTGAGGGGAATCCACAAATGAGTGGAAAGACCTAGGATCAGAACTTGCCTTTAGTATTTCTCCTGGGTTCTGGGGAAGATCCTGCCAATGCTCTGGCTTTTTTCCTGCCTTGTTTTTCCTACTTTAACTCGCTTTCCTAGCCCTGATTTTTTGTCTACCTAATTTACCTACCTGTCACTGGCACCTCCCTTCTCTATTTGACCTTGGGCTTGGCATCGGGAACTTCTGGTCCCTGGCTCTCCCCAGTCTTCTGTTCTGTTTGCGCATCTAGACACATCTGCTGCTTGCGGGACCTGTGATGGGCCCCGCCAGCCCAGCTGATTCTGACTCTTCGGCCTGGGCCTGCAGCTTCCCTGGCCTCATAGAGTAGTTCTTTATTTGGAAACCTTTTAAAATAGAGGACTTGGGAGGAGAGAGGGAGACACTTGACAGAAGTGGCACAGGAGAGTGTCATGGACGTAGTGTGCTCTAATTCCAAGGAGTATTTTTTCCCCTCTGGAACTTCTGAAACATTCCCATGCCATTAACTGGCATCTGTGTTGTCTCTTAATGTCAGGACTTGAGCCAAGCCCAGTTTTCACAGCCCTGAAGCCTAGCCCTTTCTGCACTCTACTTTCTGAATTTGCCCCATGTTAGCAAAATGTTCTTTTCAGAAGGAGGCCTTCTCTTGGCCTGTCTGGGAGGGCTAAGAACCGAGAGCCTCCTGGCCCTCCGTTACTGATCAGAGGAGCCAGCTACTATGTCTGCTGGCCTGTGCCCAGCAGAGGGGGAGGCAGCCTGGCTCCTGCTGACAGCTTTGATAGAGGGATGACAATCCAGCTGCTGCTTCCCAATCAGTGGGACCCCCACCTGGAGATGGGTTCAGGCCCCGGATCTCCCGGCCAGTGATCAGAAGGCAGAAGCTGGGAGGTGGGATAAAGGGAGGCCTGGAGAACCTGACGTCCTGTGACCTGGGCCCTTTCTCATGGGCATGTCTGTGCTCCCTGGAGAGAAGCACCATGTACTTTGGGTCTTGGGATTGTGGGTCCCAAGAAAAGAAACTGATAAGCACCATTCTTTAAAGACTATAATGTATATCTGTACAGAGAATGTTTGAAGTCCCTTTTGATACAGAGTCTCTTCTTGGGTTTCTTTTCCAACAACCTTTCTGCTACCCACCCCTACCTCTCCTAGCCCCAGGGAAGATAAGGGAGGGCATGGGGTGGGGAGTGGGGAGTAGTGGGGATAAGACATGGGGAAATTCCCATCAGGCAGAAAAGGAAAATAAACTTTTCCAATGAAGGAAGATTGTTATAAGAGAGAAGTAGAAAGGTGTAGAAGGGTAAGATTTGAGAGGGCATTATTCTGGTGCCTCCCTGCCTTGGGGTCAGACAGTTCTGGAGTGGGAGGTGGAAGCAAGAGGAGTGGAAGTGCTTGGATATTTTGGGGGTGAATCCTAGAGCCCAGGTTTTGTTTGCACCTCCTATCTCAGAGTGCAGCATGAGGAAATTACAAATTCTTTGGAGGAGCCCAGCATCCAGCATGGTGTCAGAGTATTCATGGTGCTGCCTAGGGAGCTGACTAGGAATGGCTGAGCCCGAAACAGCGCCCCCTACATCCCACAGACCACAAACACAGTTTGGAGGATCCAGAGGTTCTCATGAACCACCTACCTTGGAGAGGCTGCGGCTGGGACAAGGAAGAGGCAGCACACGCTCTAGGTGCCAGCTGGATGCCCCAGTAGGACCCTGCTGGCCTGGCCACCCCCTGGTGGATGCCCACACAATGCTGGGGGCCAACCCAGCCCAGCTCAGCTACTGAGTAGTTGGGACCAGCTCAGGGCTCAATTCCCAGAAGCCCCCTCCCCTCTTCCATCCTAAGGATGCACACACTTCTTCCTCACCTGGATACTACCTCATAAAGGGGATGGTGGTGGGGGAGCTTCTTGAGCTGGGCAAGACAATCCTGACAGGGAGCTTGAGCCTTGAATTGACTGTATATTTATCCCAAGGAGACTTTTTAAAAACCTGACAAAACCAAGTCACCTTTAGAGTGCCTGGGTGGCTCAGTCAGTTAAGCATCTGCCTTCGGCTCAGGTCATGATCCTGGGGTCCTGGGATGGAGCCCTGTGTTGGGCTCCCTGCTCAGCGGGGAGCCTGCTTCTCCCTCTTCCTTTGCCCCTCACCCTGCTCATGCTCTCTCTTGTGCATATTCTCTCTCTCAAATAAATAAATAAAATCTTTTTTTTTATGGTTTAAGTTTTATTTTGGAGCATCAACACTGTGAGAAATACATGTCTTAATAGGATTTGATTTCCATATAGGTATTTTCCCCAAAGAAACAAACAAAAGGATGAGACTGCTTGATTTTCAAATGTCACTTGTTTGCCCCAGAAACAGTCTACTTGGTACAAGGATGTCCTAGAAATCCTAAATCTATAGATCATAGTTTCCATTGCTGGTGGGTGATAAATAAAATCTTTAAAAAAGTCATCTTTAACTGTTTTGCTTATCTGAATCTAACCTTAATTCCAACACTAATTTTTAACTTGCCTTGTAAGGTTTTCAAGCATTAAATGACATACTGTGTATAAAGCACTTAACCCAGAGCTTGGCATATGGTACATGCTGAATAAATGTTGCATTTCTCCCCTTGCTCTCCAGTGCTGACCCCTTATACAACCGTAGTCCACTTACATTATTTCCAAGAGCTGAGGGTACAGGTTAGGGACATTGGTAATTTAAAAGGCAGAAACCACATTGGCCCCATCTCATGGCTTCACCAAGGAGAGGCCTTTGCTGGCTTGCCTAGCTTCTTCTGTCCCTGGGACAGAAGATTCCCAGGCTGTCTTCCAGAGAACCAGCCATTGTGAACTCTAATTAAAGGCTCTGAACTTTCTCTTTGGCATCCCTGCACCTGCCCACAGTCTGTCTCCTGAGGGGCCAGGAAAGCCTGAGCTTTTGTAAGACCAGGAAGGAAGGTGCTGTGCTTGCTATCCTGTCAGGCTGATGCAGGCTTGGCAGGAGTTGAGAGCAGAAGTTGCCCCTTTCTGGCTGACAGGGTGAACTCCCCTGGAACATGCCCTACTGGCATGTCTGCTCTGCTTCTGATCTGAATGCTCGGGAATGGTGTAAGCAGCATCCAACCTCCACCACTGCCTTGGGCTACCCAGCCAAATGCCAACCTTGCATTTCAGGGCTGGCAGTCTAGTTCTGGAAGTCTTGTCTTTTGTTAGCATGGCCTTCTGTGCTTCATTAAGGTGAAAACTCCCTGTTCAGGTCTGTGACAGATTGGGCCTGAATGACATGTACACCTGATGTGGATTATATGCTGTCTGGCTCGAAGGCAAGAGAATGGACAAGGTGATCTTCAGGGAATCTGTTGGCCTGCAGATTATAAAATATGTGGTGTCTTTTTAAAATCATTTTAAGATTTCTTTGTCTAATGGGGTCTTTTGTGGTTCCATATAAACTTTAGTATTATTTGTTCTAGTTTTGTGAAAAATGCTATTGGTATTTTTATAGGGATTGCATTGAATCTGTAGATTGCTTTGGGTAATATGGACATTTTAACATTAATTCATTTAATCCATGAACATGGAATATCTTTCCATTTGCTTGCGACATCTTCAATTTACAGTTTTTGGAGTATAGGTCTTTTATAGTTTTATAGTTTTTGGAGTATAGGTCTTTTACCTCTTCTGTGAAGTTTATGGTTTTTTTTGGTGCAATTGTAAATGGAATTGTTTTCTTAATTTCTCTTTTTGCTACTTTGTTATTAGTGTATAGAAGTGCTGCTGATTTCTGGGTATTAATTTAGTACCCTGAAGCTTCACTGAATTCATTTATTATTTCTAGTAGTTTTTTTGTAGAATCTTTAGGGTTTTCTATATATAGTATCATGTCATCTGCAAATAGTGACAGGTTGACAACTTCTTTACCAGTACCTCTGATTTCTTTTTCTTGTCTGATTGCTGTGGCTAGGACTTCCAGTACTGTGTTTAAAAGTGGTGAAAATGGAAAAAAAAATAAAAGTGGTGAGAATGGATATCCTTGTCTTGTTCCTCATCTTAGAAGAAAATCTCTCAGTTTTTCTTTATTGAGTAAGATGTTAGCTGTGGGTTTTGAGGTATGTTCCCTCTAACCCTACTTTGTTGAGAGTTTTTATCATGAATGGATGTTGATATTTTGTCAAATGCTTTTTCTGCATCTGCTGATATGATCATATGGTTTTTATCCTTCATTTTGATGAGGTGTGTCATGTTGATTTATTGGTGAATATTGAACCATTCTTGCATCCTCAGAATAAATCCCATTTGATTGTGGTGAATGATCCTTTCAGTCTTGTGAAAGAATAACAAAAGGGGAGGTATCACAATTCCAGATATCAATATATATACTACGAGGCTATAGTAATCAAAACAGTATGGTACAGGCACAAAAATAGACACATAGATCAATGGAACAGAATAGAGAGCCCAGAAATAAACTCATGATTATATGGTCAGTTAATTTATGGCAAAGGAGCAAGAATATACAACGGGGAAAGGAGAGTCTCTTCAGTAAATGGGGTTGGGAAAACTGGACAGCTACATGTATAAGAATGAAACTAGACCACTTTCTAACACCATATATAAAAATAAACTCAAAATGGATTAAAGACCTAAATGTGAGACCTGAAACCATAAAAATTCTAGAAGAGAGCACAGGCAGTAATTTCTCTGACATTGGCCATAGCAACATTTTTCTAGACATATCTCCTAGACATGTCTCCTAAGGCAAGGGAAACAAAAGCAAAAATAAACTATTGGGACTAGATCAATGTAAAAAGCTTTTGCGAAGTGAAGGAAACAGTTGACAAAACTAAAAGACCACCTACTGAATGGGAGAAGATATTTGCAAATGATATATCTCATAAAGGGTTAATATCCAAAATATATAAAGACCAAAGACAACACCAAAATATAAATAACCAATTGAAAAATGGGCAGAGGACCTAAATAAACATTTTTCCAAAGAAGATGTACAAATGGCCAAAAGATGCATAAAAAGATGTTCAATATGTTCAATATCTCTAATCATCAGGGAAATGCAAATCGAAACCACAGTGAGATATCACCTCACACCTGTGAGAATGGCTAAAATAAAAAAGATAAGAAATAATAAGTGTTGGCAAGAATGTGGAGAAAAAGGAATCCTTGTGCACTGTTGGTGAGTATGCAAACTGGTGCAGCCACTGTGGGTTAACAACATTATGGAGTTTCCTCAAGAAATTAAAAACAGAAATACCAAATGATCCAATAATTCCACTACTGGGCATTTACCTAAAGAAAATGAAAAGGATATATGTACCCCTATGTTTTTGCAGCATTATTTATAGTAGCCAAGTTGTGGAAGCAACCTAAGAGTCCATTGATAGACGAATGGATAGGAAGATGTGGTATGTGTGTGTGTGTGTGTGTGTGTGGGGGTGTATCACGGAATATTATACAACAATAAAAAAGGATGAGGTTTTTTTTTTTTTTTTTTTTTTTTTTTTTTTTTTGCCATTTGCAACAACATGGATGGACCTAAAGGATATTGTGCTAAGCAAAATAAGTTAGAATGAGAAAGACAAATACCATATGATTTCACTCATATGTGGAATCTAAAAAAAAAGAAAACCCAAATGAATATAAACAAACAAAGAGCAGAATCAGACCTGTTAACACAGAGATCAAACTGATGGTTGCCAGTGGGAGTGTGGGCAAAATGAATGAAGGCAAGTGGGAGGTACAGGCTTCCAGTTATGGAATGAATAAGTCATAGGAATAAAAGGCATAGCATAAGGTATAGTCAATGATACTGTAATAACATGGTGTGGTGACAGATGGTAGCTACACTGTGGTAAGCATAGCATAATGTTGAAACTTGTTGAATCACTGTTTTACACCTGAAACTAATGTAGCATAGTATATCAACTACACTCGAATAAAAAAATTAATAAAAATTTAAAAATGAAACCATTTTAAAATCAAAGTATAATATACCTATAGAAAGATGTATATACAATAAATATACAGCTTGCTGAATTTTTGCAAGCTGAACACACCCATACAACTAGTACTCAGATGAAGAATGAATATGATTGGCACTACTATCTGGACTTCTAGGACAGTTATTTTGTTTTTCAACTTTATATAAACAGGATAATTAAATATATATATTCTTTAGTGCATGACTCCTTTTGCTCAATGTTGTGTTGATGAGATTTATCCATATTGTTGCACGTTCTTATAAGGTGTTCATTCCCATTGCTGTATAATACACCATTGGGCAAATATAGTACAATGTATTTATCCATTTTATTGCTTATAGGCATTTGTGGGGTTTCTAGTTTGGGGCTATCATAGATAGTGCTGCTGTGAGTGTTCCTGTATGTGTCTCTCAGTGTGCATGTATGTGTTTCTGTTGGGCATATACTTAGGAAGAGACTTGTTGCATCATTGGGGATGCCCATGCTCAGCTGTAGTAGATACTGCCCAGTGGTTTTCCCAAAGTGGATCTACCTGTACACATCCCACCTGCACTGTGTGAGCATTCTAGTTTCTCCGCATTTGGCCAAGACTTGGTATTTCTCCTCTTTTTCGTTTTTATCATTTTCTTGACTAGGTATTGCACTGTGATTTCATTTGCCTTTTCCTGATGATTTGATGATTAGGAAAGTTGAGTACCTTTTCATATGTTTATTGGTGAATTGGGTATCTTTTGGGGGGGGAGGGGCAGAGAGAAAGGGGGAGGGAGAATCTTAAGCACATGGAGCCCAACACAGGGCTTGATCTCACAACCCTGAGATCATGACCTGGGCTGAATCAAGAGTTGGATGCTTAAATGACTGAGCCACCCAGGCACCTTAATTGGGTATCTTTTTTTTTCAATACTCTTTTTAAAATAATTTTTAAAATTATGTTATGTTAGTCACCATACAGTACATCATTAGTTTTTGATGTAGTGTTCTATGATTCATTGTTTGCGTATCTTTTTAATGAAGTGTTCCTTAAAGTCTTTTGCTCATTTTTCTCTTGGATTCCTAAATCATATTCATCTGTAGAAATTCTTTATGTATTCAGATACAAGTCCAAATATTTGTATAATATTTTTTTTTCCTATTCCTTGGCCTGTCTTTTTACTCACTTAATGGTACCATTTGATGAACAGAAGTTTTCCATTTTAATGTAGTAGATGATGTGGATTTTTAGAATAAATCTCATCAACAATTTTTAACATTACTTGCTTACTGTGTCCTCCTAGACCTTGCTCATTTCATTTTCACATTAAATGGAAAGAAAATGAAGCTTAGAGAAGTGGAAAGACTTTTTCTAAAGGTGGGACACAGCAGAGGGCACATTCATGCCAGCTCTGCCCACTCCAGAGCCCCTGTTCTGTGATCTCTGCTATACCAGAGAAGGCACCAGCTGATATCCCATAGACATTGTCCAGTCCTTGGATGTTTTTGTTTGGCCTGCACATTTTTTTTTCCCAGTTGAATTAGTTGCCAACATCGAAAAATTAGGAGAAATACAGATTTCCAGCTTTTCTTAGAAAATTGTAGGATCTGGCATTACTGGTCCCATTTTCTCACATGTCTCCCAGGACTGCTGGAGCTGAGTTACTGGTCCCTGTAGATAGAACTAAGCCCTCTAGTGTTCCACTGGAGTTGCTATGATTGATCGTGCTTGGCCTGCTTTGATCATTTGTGTTTCCTGCCTGGTTCCTGAAGGCATCTGAATTTTTGACTACTAAACTGTTGCCCTTAAATGACATAATTGATTCTTTTTCCTTCTTTGTTTCATCTGTTCTTACCTTAATACATTTTGACCTTGCTACCTTCCTTTTCAAGGTATCTAGGCTCTGTGTTCAGGCTTCCTGTCCACCTTTCTGGTCATCGGTGCTTTTATGGTAAAAAGAGGAGTAAATTGCTTATGTGGAACAGTTAGAAGAGCTCCTCAAAATATTCTCCCCCTTCCTTTAAGGGGTGAAGGTATTGTGTTTCCATAAAGCTTGAAATGTAATTCCTTTCCTGGAAGAAGTGACAAAGTACTCTAGTGAAGTTTAATTTATCAGATCAGCTCTGTAAGCATAAACCTGGGAAGCAACAGGAGAAAAGATTTGTAGATTTTATGGGTTAAGAGAGTAGTCAGGGAAATCTTAGGTCTCTGAATGGCTGAATGCCTCAGATGGGATGCTGTGGTGGTCTGGTTTCAGAGCTGGGAAAAACATGAGAACATGGCAGGGGACAGAGTATGGATAGGTAGCTATGTGCTGTCTTTCTCCAACTCAGCAAATTTTCCCTGGGCATGTCCCCTGCCCAACCATTTCCTTCCCTTCTTTAAGTCCCTTCTATAAGTTGGTATACTGTGGAGGAATCTTAAGAGCTGGAATCTATCTCAAGGTAGCCTCACTGAATTTGAATCTTGTATCTTCTTTCTTACTAGCCATGTGACCTTGGGTTAATCTTTTTGTACATCCTTTCTTCATCTATAATTGGAGGATAATAGCATACTACCTCATAGAGTTGTGTGGACTAAAAAAATGAGACAGTATTTAGAATCTTCTTAGAACAGAGCTTGGCAAAGAATCAGCCCCCAATAAATTTCAGTCCCTATGACTGCTGTTGCTATCCTGGCAAGAGCACTAGACATGGAGGGGTCAGATGACGAGGGACCAAATGCTTGCTTTGCCATCCACGAGCCATGTGACCTTGGACAAGTCCTTCTATCCAGAGAGCTTCCATTTCCTCACCTGGAAAAGATGTCGTGAGAATTAAAAGTGGAGCCAAATGAGTTGGTCAAGACAAGAGCACTAGGACAGTTTGTGTTTGTTATGTCTTATGTCTCTCCTACCTTCTCTGTTCCCCGCTCTTCTTCCAGAGGTAGGAAATGTAGCCTGGAGGGGAAGGCAAGATGAACACCCATGAGGAGGCAGCTAACAGTATCACATGGTCATGGAAATAGGAACTGTAGTGATGTCCCTTCTTTCAGTCCCCATATTGGGAACTGGTGTTTTATCTTTCATCTTCTTGATTAGTCTGACTAAACATTTAATCAATTTTATGGACCCTGTCAAACAACCAGCTTTTGTTTTCATTGACTTTATTTATGGTTTTTCTATTTTCATTCTCACTGATCTCTGCTCCCCACCTTATTATTTCTTTCCTTCTGTTTGCTTTGGATTGAGTTTCTTCTTTTTCTAGTAGAAGTGCAAGCTTAGATTATTGATTCAGAGCTTTCTTATGTTAGTACAAATATTCAATGTTATAAATTTCTAAGTATTGCTTTAAAGGCATCCCACAACTTTTGATATGTTGTGTTTTCCTTTTCACTCAATTGAAAATACTTTCTAATTTCCTTTTTTATTTCTTTGTTGACCTTTCTTTGGGTTATTTGGATGGGTGTTGTTTAATTTCCAAATATTTATGGATATTTTCAGATATCTTTCTGCTATTGATTTTTAGTTTAACTTAATTGTGGTCAGAGAATAAAATTTTTATTTCTTCAATCTTTTAGATTTGTTAGATTAGCTTTATAACTCAGAATATGGACTATCTTGGTGAATGTGTGTTGAAAAGAATGTATTTTCTGCTGTTTAGTGGACTGTTCTATACATGTCAATTAGGTCAAGTTGGTTTGTAGTGACTTCTATGTCCTTACTGATTTTATGTCTCCTTGTTTTCTCCATTACTTGAGAGAGAAGTGTTGAAGTCTCCAATTTATACTTGAGAATTTGTCTATTCATCCTTTTAGTTCTGTCCATTTTTATTGTATGTATTTTGATGTATGCAAATGATCTGTGCATTTTACTGTATGCATTTAGGATTATCAGGCCTTCTTAATGAGTTGACCATGTTGTCATTAATTGATCTGCCTCTTTATCCCAGGTAACGTTCTTTGTTCAGAAGTCTTTATATGTCCCAGCTTCCTTTTGATTCATGATTGCATGATATATCTTTTTTCATTTCTTTACTTTTCTTCTATATAGGCCTTTATAATAAAAGTGGGTTTCTTGTATGTTTACATTGGTTATCATTAATATATTTATATTTTAAAACTACCACCTTACTATTTGTTTTCTATTTGTTTTATATGTAGTTTGTTTCTGTTTTTCCTCTTTTCATGACTTCTTTGCAAATGAGTATATTTAATGGTTCCATTTCATCTCCAATTTTGGTCTGTTAATTATACCTATTTTTAAAATTCAGTGGTTGTTCTAGGGTTTACAGAATCCATCTTTAACTTAACACATTCTATTTTAAAATAATATTATATCATTTCACATCCTGGGTAAGGGCCTTCCAATACTCTCTCTCAGTTTCCTCTCTCCTATCTTTTGTGCTATTATTGTCCTACTCCTATATATGTTATAAACACCATACGACATCATCACTATTTTTGCTTGATACCAATGTTTCTCTGCCTTTTTTCTATTATTGCTTTCCTCCATGAAATTTAATACCACGTATATACTGTATATCTGTTTATGTTCTGTGGCACTTTGGAGACCTAAAAACCACTGTAATACCTAAGATAGTTTTTGGCTTCCAAAGAACTAGTTTTATCCCCATGGGAGAGTATTTTGGGTTGACTGTTTTTTTTTTGTTTGTTTGTTTTTTCTTTCCATACTTTAAGGTTGTCACTCTATTATCTTCTGGCTTGCATAGTTTCTGCCAAGAAATTGGCTGTAAATCTTATCTTTGTTCCTTTGCATATAATATCCTCCCTTTCTCATCTTCCCCTCCCCAACAACACCCTCACTCCAGCTTAATTAAAGATTTTCTATCTTTGTTTTTCAGATTTGATTTTGGTATGTCTCAGTGTGTAGGTTTCTGTTTTTGTTTTTATATTTATTCTGCTTGGGGTTCTCTGGAGTTCTTAGACCTATGTTTTGTTGTTTTTGATTAATTTTGGAAATTTTTTAGCCATAATCCATTCAGATATTTCTTCTGTCTTCTTTCTTTTAATCTTCCTGGGGCTTCAATTACATATATGATAGGCCCTAGGATATTATCCTCTCTCCTGCCCCTCTCCCAGAGCAGACTGCTGATCCTTTTCACTCAGTGATTTGAATGAGAGATGGGCCTGGGAGATGAGTGTGCTTCCACACTCCTCTTCAATAAAGAGGCCCTTTCCAGTTTCCTACCTTGCCCATTACCCTCCTTATGAGTACCAGGTGGTGGTCATTGGCTGGGATCTTATGAAGGACTGCAAGCCCCTCTTGTGTCTGGAGCTCTTAGTTATTGTAATCTGTCATGCTAACCTATACTCAGCCTTTCAGAATTTACAAGATTATATCTTTTTCTTTGTACTGCCCTTTTCTCCTGTGCTCTGCCAAATCTGAAAGTGTTTTCATGTCCCATTTTCCTTGGAGGGGCTTGTCATTTTTTTTTTTTTAATTCAGTTCACATGATTACCTTGTAGCCTCCATTCTATGATGGGTTCAAGGAAAGTTTGATGTCACAGATTATCTGGATTTTTCTTGTTGCTAGGGTGGAAGCCACATTTTCTTGCCATTGTCTATATCCTAGGTGGGAGCAGCACCTTTGGTAGTGGATAAATAGATTAAATTCACTGTTCTTATTTTTTTGTCCTCACATCAAAGAGTGGGCTGCACTCCCATTTCCCTCCTGTGTTTTATGTCATAGCCTCTTGAGAAATAAAATATACAGTTTCTCTGTGGTTTGTATTTTTCTTGTCAAGTGTCCATCACCAATATTTATTTAAAGGAAAAATCCCTTTTTAGAGACTTAGTGTGACAATTTACTAACTTCCTGAACTCTAGAGATCAAAAAAATGGCTTGTTAATTTTCTCTCTAAAAGAATTTTTTAAATTATAGAATTAATTCATTAACAAAGTAGAGAGTTTAAAATTGCAGAAACGTAAAAAATAAAGAAATAAAAACCACCCATCATCCCATCAGCTAAAGAAACCATTGCTAATATTTTACCAAAATGCTTCTAGTCATTTTTCTGAGTTTTATGGTTTGTGTACATAAGTACGCATGCCCACCTAGATAATTTGTGTTTTTTTCACATAATGAAGTTCTGAAAAGGTGTTTTTCTGTGGGTTACGGTACTCATGAGATGATGATGTGTTACTTATGTTTGTCTGGTAAAGATGCCAAAATGTATGGTCTACTTTCAGTTTGCTGTTAGGGCTGGATTCCTTCTTGGGGCTAGTTCACGTGAATAACCAGGATTCTCTGGTGTGTGTGTATGTGTGTGAGTGTGTGTGAGTGATTCCCAGGGAATGTAATTCATAGTGGAAGAGACCAGTTCTTTGTGCTGATCCCTCTTGCGCCATCTAACTTCCATCTCTTTTCGTTTACTTGTCAGGTTTAGAATAAACAGAAATGGGGGAAGTTTATGGTGTTCTCAATATGTGTTGCGATATTCTTTCTTTTTCAGAAAGTATTTTGGAGAAAAAATTGGACTATATTTTGCCTGGCTGGGATTATATACATCATTCCTCATTCCATCTTCTGTAATTGGAGTGATCGTGTTTCTTTACGGATGTGCAACAATCGAAGAAGATATTCCCAGGTGAGAGGGTTTTAAAGAAAAAGCTTCAGTTCCCACATGGCAGTACTTTGGAGTTTCATCCCAGTTGTGAGTACAGTTCACATGCTTCCTTCCAAAGTCCTTACCCTCTATTCTCTCCTCCCCTTACTACACACATAACCTCCCTCCAGAGACAGATCTGGGAACTACAGAGTCTGGGAATGGCTTCAGAGCCTGCTGGGGATGGCTCCCTTCCTTTCCTAGTTAGGCTCTTCTCCAGGGCTAGAGTTTGATACGGGCAAGTGGATTCTACCTGATGAAAAAACCCATGCCGGAGAAACGCATTTTCCCCTCAACTTCACGACTTTTTTCTCTGGTTTCCCCTAAGACCCGAGGCAGGAAATGTTGAGTGGCATTGGGTAGTGATCACATGTCGATATGGTCAAACACTGTTGGGGTAAAATGCTGTGAGGCTGTCCACAGAAGCAGGCAGCTCTGGAACTGAGGGGGCTCAGCCTCTGGTTCAGGAAGTCAGAAACTGCAGGTGACAGGCCCCATGGTGGGGTTCTTGGAGAGCCAAGAGATGGAACAAAGTCTGGTCCTTATGGTGAAAAGAGAGCCTACAAAGAATATAAGCACTTAAAAATAGCATACTCGGGCTGCAGGGTGGCTTAGTTGGTTAAGCATCTGACTCTCGATTTTGGCTCAGGTCATGATCTCAGAGTCATGAGATCAAGCCCCATGTTGGGCTCCGTGTTGGCCATGGAGCCTGCTTCAGATTTTCTCTTTCCCTTCCGTCATTCTCCCCCCACCCCCACTCATGCTCTCTCCTCTTTCTCTCTCTCTCTCTCTCTCAAAAAAAAAAAAATAGCATCCTTTAGGATAGACAGCATTACATATTAGCTGTAAGACTGGATAGTTAACTCCCCAAGTCTTCCTTCCCTTGGCTATAAATAGTGATAATAACCCATACCTTGTGATGTTGTTGTGAGGATTCAAGGAGACGATGTTTGGCACATAATAGAATATTAATAAATAATTGTTGAAGGAATCAACATATGTGGAAATAAAGTACAAGTGACGAAAGAGACACTTAACATATTTAGCATTTAAATCCCTTGCCATCTTCAGCACTGTCCTTGAAAACCGAAGCATGGTTAATGTATTTTAATACTTTTTCAGTTGCAAGTGATAGAAATGCAACATGAACTAGCTGAAGCAAAAAAAAAAAAAAAAGGAATTTATTATAAGGATTCTGGGGTGTGTCAGGGAACGCAGTGTCAGGCGTGTGACTAGCCTAAGGACCAATGGAAATAGGGACTCCTATTTATCTCCCATCTCTGGTTCTTTCTTGTATTTGTTTCATTACAGATTTTCTCCATTGGATGTAAACATTCCTACTAATAGCTCATGGATGTTGTATCGTAGAGCTTTTTCTTGAATTGGTTCCAAATGAAAAAGGCCTATTGGCTCATTTTGGATTAGGGTGGAGGCTCTGGGCCCACAGTTGTGGCTCTGGGGCAGGATCATGCTGTACCAACAGGATGTTCCCTCAGTATCCAGGTGGATGAGGATACTGGGCAGACTGTGGGTGTCCACTATAGTTGGAGGAAGTAATGGCCATCCTGAAGAAAGGACCAAGAGCTGGGCTCCTTTGAGAAAAGGGTTTCTCCAATGGCAGGAACCAGGTATCTCTTCTTGCGGCCATGTTAATCTATAGAAATGGTCTTGTAAATTAGAAACTGGAGTTGGTGTTGCCAGTAGTTAGAATAAAGCTAAATAACCTTTGTCTGGTTTGGATATTTTTGTGTGTAAAACTCCGGTACCAACTGCCCAGTGTTTGACTGGGAATTCTGGGACCATCACACAACATATATGGTTGAGGTTCTGCCTTCCTCAGGCCATCTAGCATGAGGGAAAAACTAATACTTGCCAAATGCCTACCTTGTGCCAGGTATGGTGCTGGGTGTTTGTTAGGTACTTGTCTCTTTGATCCTGTAGAGATCATGGTTGTAAACTGTGAGATTGGTATTATTTTCACCTAACAGAGTTGGAGAAATTGATGCTAAGTGCCGTCATATAACTTGTCCAACTTCAGCAACTAATAATTGTCAGGGTTGTGACTTGACCTCAATTGCCTCCTGCTCCAAAGTCTTTGCTTTTGCCCATAAGATGTGAAGTCTCCCAGAAGGTTCATATCCTCCCTAGCAGCCAAGTAGTTTCAACTGGCCTTACCTGGTACTTTCTCAGAAAACATAGCTCCCATGTGTCTCTTGCCCAGTTTGATCCCTAGAGAGCTGGGCCTCAGATTGATCCAAACTAGAAAACTCTACACTGTGCTTAGAGAGCTAGTGCCAGGGTAGAGGGTGGGCCATCAGTGTGCTCGCTTACATTGGGATTTAGAACTTGTGCCTTGGTTCCCCATATGGGAATACATGCAACAGGGACCATGTAGCTGAAAATGACCATGGTCTACACATATTGAAAAATATATATCTATGCGCATGCATTCATGTATATGCAGGTATATATGGATGAGAAATGTGATGATCATTATCACTGCAGATGTCTCTTCTTACCTGTCAGAGTGTGTAGTGTTTCACAAACTATGTATAGCAGCCCATTAGTGGATCACAGGATCAGTTGAATGGTTACATTTTAAATGAACTAGAATAAGATAGGATAGAGTAGAATGAAATATAATATTAGTATTCATCACAAGAAGGAAGTATGGGTATTGTTCCATGAGATTTTATTTGGCTATATAATATGTTTATGGGGAAGAGAGAGAGTATGTATGTATTTGCATACTGGAATCTGATGGAAAAGATTGTTTTTAAACTGTAGGTCACAGTCAAAAAAGTTTGAAATTGACTGTTTTAAAGCTGAAATTTTGGTTGTTGGATTTTCAGACTCAGGGTGGGGTGTGATAATTTTTTTCTATTATTTACATCTTCCTCACTTATGTGTATTATGAAGAATTTTTTTAAAAGAACTGCTCTTTAATCATAATTAGATAGCCGTCAAAAATCCAAGCTCGATGGGCTTGACGAAAACTCATAAAATACCACTCCCTATCAACAAAAGAATAGTCTTTAAGTCCCAATGCTGAATCTAAACAAATTCATACTCTTCCGGGATCTATGTCTGTCAGCCACTCCTAAGCATGATTAAAAACTTGTACCATTCCTGGGGTTACTTTAGAGGTTTCTAATTTTGACACTAAGCCTGGAATTTATTATCTATGTATAATTTTTAAAAATGCTGTATTTTGAAAACATTATAGATTAATAGGAAGATAGTACAAAGGGGCCCACCATGCCCTTCATCCAATTTCCCCTCATGGTTATGTCTCATATAACCTATGTCTCATATAACCATATAACATAATAGTTATGTCTCATATAACAATATCAAAAGCAGAAAATTTACATTATGTGGAAGTTTAAATGGTACCTTTTATCACCAGCAACTTGGATATATGAATACAAATATCACTTATGAGTAATAATTCCATATGTGCATGATACATCTATAGAACTTTTCTCTACTTACCAAAGGATTGGTTCTATTTATTAGGCATTGGCTTACATGGGTAGGAAAGCCTGGAGCATTAAAAAAAGCTAAAAAAAAAGCTGATTGATCTAAACCATCTTGAAAAAAAATGATTACCTTGGTCTGAGACCTTAATAGCAGATGCTGTGTCTGAATTTCTGGAATAATTCCCATGTTGCACCATCTCCCTTTGTGCAAGCACAGCCCTGTATCACCAAACTTATGAGCAACGAGTTACTGACTAAAAACACCACTCACTTTGGAGTCCTGGTTCAGCTGACTGCCAGGCCATTTATCAACCTTCTTGTGCTTTCTAGAGAAAATAATAGACTGAAGAAATACAGCATTTGATTTATAGCCACAGTTGGTTCTAACTAGAAATCCGTGGATTGTGCAGCTAGTGAAAAACCCAGATGTGATTTCAGTTTTAGCTGAGCTTCCCTCACCTTTCCGCTTCTCTTTCAGCCTTGTCTAGAGAGGCATCCTCTCTCAGGGAACACAAAGTCATTTTAATATCATCCTGAGGCAGAATTTCTCCAGAATTCTGTTCAAATGGCTTGCATCAAACAGACAAATAAACAAACAAAACGACCCTATACCTATAAAGCATTGTGATTTCAAGTTTAAATGATTTGGGGAGTATCCATGCGATAGTGGCTGCCATTTTGTACAAATGATTGGTAGTTGACTGTCCTCCCATTGTAAAGCCAATAACTGACACAGCACTTATGTTTCAAAGTGCTTTGCACTTTGTTAGCTGGTTTGCTAACACTTTTTGATTCCTGACATTTTAGCACTGACTAGTTTTGATTAGGATTAGGTTGGCTAGGGATTATCCCTTCCCCAAGTCTATGTGTTCAAAAAAAAAAAAAAAAAGCCCCAAACAACAAAGTGATGTCCCTGACACACATATTTGAAGGGCAGCACCAAGGAACTTATATGTTCTCAGTCATGGCTTAAAAGCACAGCTCCTTACTATAATTTATAAAGACCAACAGTTTCCTGTGTGAATCTGTTTTCTAAGAGGGGACTCTCCTCTCTGAAAGTAGTGACTCCTCCTCAACGATACAGGGGACATTGTTGGACCCAGAAGACTTAGAATAAACCTTGCTCTCCGGTTACCCATAGGAACGTGCCCAAGTGAAACCAGCACGGCTGAACTTACTATTAAGATGTTACTATGTAATATTGTCATTGTGAATGAGTCACTGCTGTTGACACTTGCCAATGGAGAGCTTAGCAGCGAGTCAGTGGAGGAATGAGGATATACTCTCAGAGACCTAGAGTTTCCATTCTCTCACACAGAATGGCCTTTCTTGGTTTTGGGCTTAATAGCTCATTAAAAACAAGCCTGAAAGCCGGGACTTGAAAGACGGTGACAGCCCTCAGGAAAACCCTTCATCTTCTTAATGAAGGGGAGCTGGGCCCAGGCATCCCTTGACTTCTGGCTTTCATCTAAGCACTTGCTTTAGCACACAGGGTACCAGTCGGCTGACCCTGGCAATGTCCTCCCACTTGTCAGCCATGCTCTGTAGTGCCCTCTGCTGTCCCTTTCCGGAGGAAACACAGCGGCGGTTTTCAGAGTAGGACCCCCTGCCTCCCCATGACTGTGTGTGTCTCCAGCAGCTCTGTGAGAACAGCCGATGCTTCATTTTCGTGAAATCTTGAGTTCTCCACCCTGTTCTCCCAAACAGTGAACTTCACCATCTATCCATTCCCCTGGGGAAATATTACACACCAGAGTGATGAGTTCATTCATTTTCCTACCAATATGTAGTGTGGAGGGACAGTAGGGAAGCCGATTAGGGCTGGTTGTTCTTTGGTTCTCATTTGCAAGCACTCATATGAGCCTGAATTTATTGGATCTAGCTAATCACCTAAAGAGTGAATGGAATTTCAACTATATTCATTAGTCCACTAAATAGAAATATACTGAGAATAGGTTAGAATATAGCTAACGTTTTTTTGACTCTATAAGTATCATAGAACCTAGACTTTGGAAGAATTTACTTTATTCTTCCATTCCCCCTAATCCCATTTCATGGTTTAGATCATTATTATTAGGCTGAGGTTATTAATTCCCATTCTACAAATGGTTATGCAGCTGATGCACTTAGAAAGGGGCTTCCAACCCAGCTCTGACTCCATTCTTCTCCACATGGCTTCTCCTTGAGAAGTAAGAGATTGTGTTGATCCAATCACACTCTTGTATTTGCCTCTCCTTGTGACCAGGTCTCACATGTTTGTGAGGCAGCCAGTAGGCTTTAATGAGACAGCCTGAGCTTGCATGAAGATGGTGAAACCTAACTTCAGACAAGTGACGGATTCATAGTTGGTGGTACTCCCACCAACCTTTTAGACTCAGTGCATTTTGAAGGGACTTTATAAAGCATCATGCAGTGTACAACATCTCTGGCAGATGCTCACTGATTTTCTGTTAGGACACTCCTAGTGATAGGATCTGTACCTCAGCAGTGGCCCACCCACTTCTTTGACAAAATACAGGAGTAATGCTCTCATGGTAAAGAATTCAACGTCTTTAACACACCCCACTTTTGGAGTTGATCAGCTCCGCCATGGATTTGGAAGTGGGGGATGTTTTTAGGGTGATTTGCTTGGGGTGGGTCCTACTCGAGCTCCACTTGACCCAGCAGCCTCTCTCTACTGCAGCAAAGAGATGTGTGACCAGCAGAATGCCTTCACCATGTGTCCCCTGTGCGACAAGTCCTGTGATTACTGGAACCTCAGCTCAGCCTGTGGTACGGCAAAGGCAAGCCACCTGTTTGACAACCCTGCCACCGTCTTCTTCTCCATCTTCATGGCTCTATGGGGTAAGTGGTTATCATGAACCTTGCTTATTTTGGTGATACCTTTAAATGGGTACAGTGACCATGCTCTAAAGCCCATATCCTTTGATTTATGCCCTTTAGTATTTAGTCCTCATACCTCAAGAAGTATTTTAGGGACAATAGCTTTTTCTCTTTTACTTCTATGTGTGAATAGAACTAGGAATATCCTCCTTGGCTTTATATATTTTTTAAAAACATAGAGGATATTAATCTTGTGCTAATCTCATGTATGCTTTATTCAGAATTTGAACCAATGCAAATCCCTAGCACACCCATAAGGCACTCCAGGTATATCTGCTAAGATGTGTAAAGTCACAGATAGTCACTATAACACTCAGAGTGGTGGGGTGACTGCTATGGCCACAGAGTTCGCTGGTGGTGAAGGTGGGCCCAAATCTGATCTCCTGACTCCAGGTTCTGTGCAATTTCCGGGACACCATGAGTGCAGACGGTGGAGATTTTACTTAATGCCAGAGTAGTGTTTTCAGTATTTCCACCAAAGGGATTTGTGAAGGAGAGAACAGATAGTTCCTTCATTTTCCTTCTTCTCCCTTTACCCCCAGAGTATTAGGGTAATAAACTTTCTCTGGCCGTAGTCATCTGACCATAAACACACACACACACACTCTCTCTCTCTTTCTATTCACAAACTGGAATGGAATAACCTAGAATAATAACCCCTGTGGTAACTGGACATTTCCAAGGAGACACACCCACATGTATCATACAAGGAACAAAGTCTACATGTTTCAGCCCATCTTGAGTAGTCACCTGACTTTCACTTTTTACTCATCATTGGATATGCAGGCCCTTAGTTTCCCCATTGGATCACAGAACAGCAGGGCCGTGATCCCACTGCAGAGGATGCTTGATTATCACTGACTCCATGGGGTCGGGAGGACATGCCAGGATGAGACCATGAGTCACACATTCCTGAAAGTGTGAAGAAGAGAGAGGGAGAGGGAGAGGTCTGTTCTCAGTAGTGCTGGGAGTACTAATACAAGCTTTCTCTGTTCCCAGAAGGGACCTCTCCTTGGGTGGAGATAGAACCAGACTGGAAAGACTGCCATATTACTAGGCCACCAAGGAACATTTCCAGGGGACACTCTCTTCTCTGTTCCCTAGGGGAATAGCCACTGCCCAGGGACACATGGAAGTAGTCAGCCCACAGAAATAGGGGCAGGGAGTAGGAGGAGGTGGCACTGGTCACCATAGGGCCCTGGAATTGTTCACAGGAGGGCTTCAGTAGAACCAGCTGAAGCTGAAGCTTGTTGCCTGGGAGTCTTAGGCAGCAGCTCTGTGTCTCCTTGTCAAGCAGGGCATCTCATGATTACCCTCAAATCCACTGGAACTGATTTGAATCCAGAATACATATTCAGTGTTTGATATATTGCAATCCTAATTCCCATTCATTTGTCTGAAGAGATTCCCATGACTGAGTAGCTAAAGCTTAATAACGCTGGGTCCATGATCCCTTATGGACTTTCCTGGGGTGTGTAATTCCTTGTTGTAGAGAAACTTGATTTTCAGTTGTACTTGACCACTCTCAAGCCCCAACAACTACCTCTTCTCTTTCCTCAAAGCTGTAATTAACAGATGCCTCCTGCCCCCTGGGATCTGCGATAATTTACTGCCCCCACCCCTGCCCCTCTCACTCCCCCTCATGGGGTAGCTCAGGAAAAGCATGAAGGGTGGGATGTGTCAGAGCTTCCTGGCATAGCGTGGGGTTCAGTTGTGTTTTTTAACAGCCTGGCCGTGTTTATGTGATTGTGTATTTGGTTGCAGTAGTCAAGAGCTGCTGGACACGGTTGCCTGCAAATTATGATTAAAAATAGTAGTACTGCCTCTCATTACCATGATTATTATGATCAGTGGTGCTGTGCTGGGTGGGCCTGGGCTGGGGCCCAGTCTGCCAGGAGGAAGGCTGGGAGAAGTGGTTCTTCGCAGAGAGACTACCTGTCAGTTGCGCAGGAGTGGGGGTACATGGAGGGTGGTAGTCAGCAGGGCCTGGGTCTGTGGAGTCTTCAGGCCCAGGTCCTCTGTGGTTCCACTTCAGACTCCAGGGAACTTTGGAAAGCGAGTGAAGCCTTATTGAAAAGGGAAGTAAAGGGCCAGGGTTTCTGAACTCCGTTCTGAATAGAAGTTAAGGGCATTGACTTAGGGGCCAGGCGGTCCTAGATGCGTGTCTCAGTCCTGCTCCTTACCAGCTGGGGATCCATGGCAAGAAGACAGTGTGGATCTAGCTCCGTGTCACAAAAGTCAGCACTCTTAACCAAGATGCCATGTACCTGGGGCAAAGTTCTTAACCTTTGGGCATCATCGTGCTCATCTGTGAGATGGGTGAAGGAATACCCACCCCCACGGTGCTCTTGGGACAAGTGAATGAGATATGGGTGCAGAGCACTTAGCATGGTGCCTGGCAGAGAATATACACCAGGAGCTGTGGGCTGCTCTTCCTCATTATGATGGGCCTCCCTTGTCCTCATGAATCCTCTGCAGTGACTTCTTTGCCCCTCTCATCTGTTCCCATGCTCTGACTTCTCTTCTTCATAGAGATTGCAGTCAGGAAGCACTGTGGATCGTGCTGTATGCGGAGCCCTCCTCAGGTGCTGAGAAGAGCATAGGAAAAGGAGGGACACCCTCCTCCCCACCTTATTCCCAGAGCATCCCCAGGCCAGTGCCAGTGTTGGGAGGTCAGGATGCACTTAAATGAAAAAGCCGCAAATCCAAGGGAGAAACCCTGCGAATCTGTGCACTGTAACATAGTGCCAAGTAAAACATGGAGCTTTTAGCAAATGCACATTCAGCCGGTCTGTAGGTGTTTATTCTGCTTAGTTCTGTGCTGTGCCCAAGGCAAACAGGCAGCTAAGAGCTGAGGAAGTTTACAGTCCCATTATAGAAACACTGCAGACCTGAGTCGCAGCCAACAGGGCAGTGCGGCATGTGGCGAAGGGTGCCCAGGCTTTTCCTGTGGGTGGTGTCCCGGGGGGTGGCCTCAGGGAGTGTCACTTCCCTTCTTTTCCAGGGCACCAGACCCTAAGGACAGTTGGAGCATGGAGGAGAGGGCGACCCCAGCAGAGTGGGTCAGGAAAGGATGAGGGTAGCCTGTGGAGGGTAGCATAGGGGCACAGGACAGTTTGCGTGAGTTGGGGATGAGGAGGGCAGCGAGGAGGTGACCTTAGCAGCAATGCAGGTGTGAGGTTGTATGTTGGCAGACTGAGGGAATGGATTTAGACAGATGGGTCGGGCCACATACACAAGGTCCCCCCATCCAGAGAGAAGAACTTACACAATAAGGAGCCATTGAAAGTCTAGATGGGGGAGTGTTGGCATCCTCCCCCTCCCAGCCCCTTCTTCACTGCCCAAATGCCATTGTTCTTCAAGACTCGGCTCAGATGGCTTCTCTGGCAGCCAGCACACTCCCTCTGCTGCATGCCCACAGCTCCTTACGGTGTCATTCTTAAGGCCCTGAGCACTTCATGCCTCATATTGTAGCTATTTACAGTCTTTCCCTATAGACTGTCGACAGTTTGAGAGCAAAATCCACATTAGATTCACCTAATCTCTCTGATGATGTCTAGAATGGTGTTTTGCATATTACAGATACCTTAGTTGGGCCCAGTTCTTTTTGCAGGATTGGAAGTTTATTCCAGCTTGCTCAAAGAACAAGAGAGGTGTTATAAGAAAACCAGAAGCAAGCTCCTGGATGCAGGTAATGAAAGGGAGCCAGGCCTCTGGGGGACTGGAGCTAGAGGAGCTCTCTGAAATCTTGGCCCTTTCTCCTTTCAGGTGCTGCATGGTTCATCCCAATTCTGCTTCTCTTTGTATCTCTTAGTTCCAGTTTTCAAAAGAGAGGACCGTATGGTCCATCAGCAGGCTCTGGATGAGGTGTTCAGTACTGGTGTAATGAGCCTCTGCTGTCGAGTGGAGGGTGCTGGTTCTCCTTGGAGCATGTTGGGCGGCCCTTCAAGGGGCTGAGGGTGGAGCAGGCAGACTGACTGGCATGTGGGTATGGGAGGCACTCAGCAGCTACTTGCTAAACAAATGGAAGCCTGGGTGAATGCCCCTAGGGGGGAATACTCTTGTCGGCCACATGCCACTGGGCTTGGAAGGCTGAGACACTGAAGTCAGGTGGTACATAACCTCAGGACAGGATAGCTGGGGCCCAGAGAAGGGATGTGGTACTGGAGACAGAAAGAAAGATGGGAGGGCGCCTGGGTGGCTCAGTCGTTAGGCATCTGCCTTCAGCTCAGGTCATGATCCCAGGGTCCTGGGATCGAGTCCCACATCGCGCTCCCTGCTTGGCGGGAAGCCTGCTTCTCCCTCTCCCATTCTTCCTGCTTGTGTTCCCTCTCTCACTGTTAAAAAATAAACAAAAAATCTTTAAAAAAAAAAAGAAAGAAAGATGGGAGAAAATGAGTGAGAACTCTGAGGAAGGTGCAGGAAGAAAGAATGTATGTGTAGGGAAGATGAGCTTTGTCAAAAAAGACTATAGATCCTTCCATACTTGTTTTCTTCATCTTTCCATCCTTCCTTCATTTCTTGAGATCACTGTTTGCCCTCTTCTCAAAACCTAGAAATGGGGAGGGGTGCATGCATCTGTGTGTGCTGGTGTGTCTCCTTTACGTGTATCTATTGGGCTCTTAAAGGATGTGCAATAGTTTGAGCAGTTCCAGCTAGAAGTAGGAGGAAGGGAATAAATGCTTTAAAGAGAGTCCCTAAATTTGAAATCTCAGGTTTATCCTCCACCTCCATTGGTGAACCCAAAGGGTACTCAAAATCCACTCTTTAATAGAATTTTTTCTTTCTCTTTAAGCTACCATGTTTCTTGAAAACTGGAAGAGATTACAGATGCGGCTGGGCTACTTCTGGGACCTGACTGGTATAGAAGAGGAAGAAGTGAGTTCCCTTGCATACTTCTCTGGGTCCTTGCTTGGTTTCACCCTGCAAATAGATCTTCATGAGTGAGATGACCACTTACATTTGCTGTCACATCAGGCAGTCCCTGGCTTCATGGTCTTAATCATGGTTGATATGCACTCTTCTCTTGAGACATTGGACCTGATGGGCAGTCAGATGTCCTAGGGACCCTCTCTGGAAAAAGAGATGGCACAAGAGAAAAGCCTTTGTGGTACCTCCCATTTCATGGGTACATGAAGCCAGAGAGTAGGACTCACTCTCATGTAACCCAGAGCATGCATCTGTCAGAATGCCTCTGTAAGCCTGCTGAGGGTGAAGGGAGAGGTATGGGTGCCAGATGCTGATTGCCTTTGATGCGTGTGGAAGAAGAAAGAACCACTGAACTATTACAGTGTAAGCCAGTACAGCATGGGTGAAACTAGAGGATGAGCTAAGGGCAAAGGGTAGGTTCTTCTAGAAGGTTCTTCTCTAGTTTTATGGACAGATGATATTTGAAGGTTGAAAACAAATCAGCCTTCCCTCTGGGCTCTTATGAGAACTAGGGCCCCAGTCCTGATGTTGGTGAGCTGGCAATGAGTAGTGAGTGCATGGTTGCTCACAGTTCTTATCTATTCCCACTTGCCACCACTGACTGAAGAGTAGATGTGAATATTGGATAGGGGCTCCTGGTAGTGTGGACATTGTCGATGAGGTGCTGGGGACAGTGTCTAGAAAGACCAGGAGGTACTTGCATTTGCCTGAGGACTCACTTGCAAAGGCTGGCCACAAGCATAGTGGCGGCTACATGGAAAGCATGCCTTTTCTGGATTCTCCCACAGTAACTGATGTGCTTCGTCTTAGCCTGGGGATCGCTGGCTTTGTGGCCCTGATGTTTTATGGCCAAACAAGGAAATCCCCAATTTAGGCTTGTTCTCAAGCCTGTGTGGCTCCACATGTCTGTCTTATGGTGTCATTTCTTCTCCTTGATGCTCTAATTGAGCAGGGGGGCATTCCATCCCCAAGCATTGAGTGCGTGTGCTCATTGTGTTCCAGGCCTGTGCATTAAACGTATGCCTGGAGACTAACGGTATCATGGGTTCTGTGGCAGATCAGAGAACGTCCACATGGATTCTACCTTCAGGGAGGATACAAATTAAGAGGATAAGCATAATAATGAAGGCAATTGCATTTCTTGGGAATTAATGGCCAAATGAGTGCTTCCAATAGAAAGTGCTATAGAAGTGGGACTGTAGGGGTGATCTGGTTGGGACATCCTTGTCCTATGGGTTCCATTTGCTTTAGCAAAGAGAGAGAGAGAAAGAGAGTTGTGGCTGGGTGTGGAGAAGCAGGAGCCCTTGCTCTCCTAATGCAGGGCCTAGCATGTCTCCCAAGAAGAGAAGAAGACACATCGTGACATCCAAGCCTGCATGGGGCCAGAGATGAGCTAAGTGTGTCTGCTAAGGAGAGCTGAGGAAGCCAGCAAGTCTCTGCTGGAGAGGAGGTGTAAACACACTCACACAGAGAAAGCGATCGGTTATGACTTGAGGCCCTCAAGAATCTCAGTCACAGGCCCCTGGCAGGGCTGGCAGGATAATCCATTTTGTTTCTATAGCCAGGTTTCCTGTTTTCTAATTAACCCAGAGATCAGTGGTAAGTTCACGGGTAGTACATGATTTCAGGAACTCGTGTGTAGGCTGGGAGTGGTCTGGCCAAGACTGGTTTACCTGTGCCACAAGGAGAGGTTCCTTATGGGCTCTGGTCACTCCTGATGGGTCAGGTGACTGCAAGGCGGCTTGCTTCTACAGCATGGTTGGTGTGCCCTGGGTCAGGCATGGTTGAGACGAAGGGAGGACAGCCTTGTCTTTTCCTTTAATGTACTTATATTTCGAAGTAGGATATTAAATGCACTTTAAATTCAGTTCAATCTGAAGAGTCTCTGAGCATCTCCAAAGGATTCCATTCGGCTAGGGTGCTTTCTGGTCTCTAAATATTTAGAATACGATGGTGAATATGTGAGAGAAATTTCTTCTGGCTAAAGTAGCCAGGAAGGGTTGAACGAGTGGGGTGCCTCAAGTTCAGGTTGTAAGCCAGGGAGAAGTGGTAGGATGCTGGAGACGGTTTTCTTTCAGGGTAGGGAAGGACATGCACAACCAAATCCAAGCTCCACTTCCTGGGTCCGTGTGGCCCCTGCCTAAGGGGGTCTTCGTGTGGAACCAGGAGGGCCATCTCGAGGGACTTACTAAACGACTCTTTGGATCCTGTTCTTGCTGAAGGGATGCCTGCCAGACCTCCAGAGTCTTTTGCTCTGAAGTGGGACAATCTTCAGCTCAGTGGGCCTCACTTGCCTGATTAGCTTCTGTCAGTCAGGCCCCAGGTGTTCCTCCTAGAGGGTGCCCTTGTCTGAACATAGATGTCCTCCCCTCCATCTCTCTCCCATCTCTTGTCTTTCATATCAAGCTTTAGGTGTCCTACATAGCTTTCTATCACACAGGAAGCAAAATCCTCTACCTCCCTTTCTGACAGTACATGTCATTCTCCTCCTTGCTCAGACCTTCCAGCCACATAGACCTTCAGTCTCTTCCTAGCTCATTCTAGTCTTTGCACTGGCTGTTCCCTCTGCTTAGAATGTTCCAATCTCCACATGGCCTATCCCTTCTTGGCTTTTCCATCCCAGCCAAAACATTACCCTCCTCAGACAGGCCTTCCCTGAATCCCCATTTGGAAGCAGCCATCCTGTTTTATTTCTTCTGTTGTTCTTATCCCTAGCTGCTGGTTTCTTACTTCTCCCTGGCTTACAACCTGAACTTGAGGCACCCCACTCGTTCAACCCTTCCTGGCTACTTTAGCCAGAAGAAATTTCTCTCACATATTCACCATCGTATTCTAAATATTTAGAGACCAGAAAGCACCCTAGCCGAATGGACTCCTTTGGAGATGCTCAGAGACTCTTCAGATTGAACTGAATTTAAAGTGCATTTAATATCCTAGTTCGAAATATAAGTAATATATAAGAAAATATAATATCCTAGTTCGAAATATCACCTGACTCTCAGGTGATACATTGTGTGGGCTTTTCCAAGTTTCTTTTTTTTTTTTTTAAAGATTTTATTTATTTATTTGAGAGAGAGAATGAGAGACAGAGAGCACGAGAGGGAAGAGGGTCAGAGGGAGAAGCAGACCCCCCTGCTGAGCAGGGAGCCCGATGTGGGACTCGATCCCGGGACTCCAGGATCATGACCTGAGCCGAAGGCAGTCGCTTAACCAACTGAGCCACCCAGGCGCCCTCCAAGTTTCTTACTTGTGTGTTTGTTTGCTTATTGTCACCTTCCTCCACTTAAAGATAAGCTCAAGCTCCACTGTGGCCTCAGAGCCTGGAAAAAAGTGTAGAGCGCAGTAGGAGCTTGAAAACTCTTCGATGAAGACATTTATTGAATGAATCTCTGGGTTTACCTCTTTAGATCAGAGAAGGCTGGTCCTGAGCTGGCCTGGGGACTTCCTTTAGCCGGCTCCTGAGGAGACCAACCAGGTAGAAGTAGCTTTGGGAAGTATTTCTCAGAGTCTAGATGGGAGGGGATATGTATTTGTGATTATTTTGCATCAGACCACCAATCCAGAGAGGCTGTGTATGAGAAACATCAGGAATAAGGAGGACCCGCCCGAGGCTGGGTACACTGGAGCAGCCCACACAGGGGCTGGATTCTGCTCTGACCAGGAGCTCAGTTGTCCAGCTCCCTGCCTTTGAGGAATTCTGTAACCTCACCCGACCTTCTTGGCCACAAACAGATAGATCCTTGTCTGACCTGCTTCAGCTGGAATGCAGAACAGCCTAAGACTCTGTTTTGAGAGTCTTGGACTCCTGTTTATGTGGCAAGAATGCTCAACTTGTTCTAAACAGGTGAGGGGTTCTGAATGGTGGCCCAGCGTGGGGTGAGGTGGGCCAGCCACAACTAGAGGGATGCGAGGACACATCTCTGTGTGATGTCATGGCATGTCTTTGGAAAGTCAGAGGCAGGTCAAGAGCAGCCTCCTAGTCAGTAGGGAGAGTTCCTCAGCCCTTTTGCAGGGTATGAAAGGTAGAAACAACTTTAGCTTGAGGGGGTTTAGAATCCACATTATGGTACTCACCAAAAAGATATTGCTATATTTTTTTTAATGAAAATCTTGCATGGAAATAATATAAATGAAAAGTGACCGGATTTCAGGGGCCATGGAGGACAACTTCAAACCAAATTTCTCAAAGTATTCCTATAGGATGTTCATTGTTGGAGGCAAAAGGATTTTTGCAAGAAATAGTGGGTTTAAAAACATTAAGCAAGTGTCTTCAAAGTAGAACTTTTCAGAGCTTCTAATATGCTCATTGTGACTCTCAGGTGATACATTGTGTGGGCTTTTCCAATCTCTTAACCACTGGTATCCTTTTTTACCTACAACTCTTTTAGTACACACATTAGGAAATGATGTGTTGGAGAATGGATGAAGGTGAGAGACAAAATCAGTGAGCTTCACAAGCATTTAGAGATTTCTGGGTGCTACATGGTGCTAATTAAGACAGATTAGGTTGCAGACCCTCATATTGATATAAAAAGACTCACATGAAAACAGCTAGGAAATAATAAAAGAAAAATACATAATTAAGAACTGCATGTGCTATAAGCTATAAAATTCTAGGCTACTCGAGAGGGAGGAGACTCCACCAGGTATGCCATAGCAGGAAGTTGTGGAAGGGGTGGGGCTGATGCATCTTTGGAGATTGGCAGTGATGGGATGACTTAAAACCCTTGAATAGCATCACCTCCTGTTCTATTGGTTATGTTTATAAGCCACATGCATGGTTTTTCCTCTCCAGTATCATGACATGTACTGGGAAAGCCAAAGACTGGTCAAGAGCCTAGCTTATTAGCTTTTGGAAACTCTGATGTGTGAGCAGTGGTAAAGAAATGTGTGTTCTCTGAGTCAACTGTGAGCCAGCGCCTGAATCCTTGCCTACCTAGGAGTTATCGATAAATGCTACAGGAGGAACATGAAATCCTCACACCTGTAGGTATTCGTCCTTGGATGCTGCAGGGAAAACCTGCCAATGAGACCAGGTGTACACTGTTAAATTCTCTTTGAAGTAAGTCATGCATTTTCCTGCTTCAGCATCTGCATTGATTTGACCGTAGTCCTCTTGATTAGTTAGGTGCTCTTTCCTGTGCCTGGTGACTCACTATTCACGTTTGTATTGCTGAATGGCTCAGTAATATCTCTTGAGTATTGGTGTACTTGCCAATGAGTTACTCACCTAGGCTGTACAGGAAACAGGTTCAGGCAAGTGAGTTTTAAGATTCCCTGTGGCTATCTTTAACTTTGATGTTTATTGGTTGCCATTTTAGCTTTCAGAATAATGGAGCAGGAAGAAGTTTTGTCGTTGCCCTAACTCCCAGCTGTGGGGCACATCTGTTTCTCTAGCTGGGATTTGGCTCACTGAAACTTACAGTTTGAGGTATGAGGATAGTTAGGATGACCAGACGCTTCTGTTTGTATCAGTTGCCCAGTTAACGTTTCCTCTCTCCTTTCTCAACACCGGTCCCATCCCCAGGAACGTGCACAGGTTTGGTTTTCAGTGTGGTAACAACTGTTGTGTGTCCCCTCTCTCTCCTGCACATTGTGTTTCTGGTCTAGACTCCTTGTGATCGTGTGTGGTGTAACAGTTCATGTCTAATAGCATTTGATCCTAAGTCCTGACTATTGTACTTGTGGTGTCTGGTTATAACCCATAGGCCAGGGTCACTCTTCTGCCTGTTTACTAACTATGCATTGACTCTTGGGTTTTAGGAACACTCCCGGCCTGAGTATGAAACCAAAGTTCGAGAGAAAATGTTGAAGGCAAGTGGCAAGTCGGTTGTCCAGAAATTGGGTACCAATATGACAGAGAATGAAGAAGAGGTAAGATGCGGGCACTTGCTGCTCGCTGTCTCCTTTATTTCTTAAGATCCTGTTGTCATCTCATTTGGAGTGCCTTCATGGACAGAGACTAGACTGGGAGATGGGGTTGATGGGAATGGGACAGGAGGGAATGATTCATGACACTTCCTGTTGACCTGCACTCAGAGTTTATGGGGAGCAGGGTTTTGCCGTAACTTGATTTATCTCTCTTTCCTGGGTGGCAGTGTCTAGACAAAATGGGAGAGCAGGTTGGAGAAGAAAGAAAGAAACAGTTTCTGGGCCAGTTCCTCCAGACTCCATCACCTAAATATCTAATAACGATACTATACCAACTAGCACGAGGGCAGATAACCTTTGTCGAATGCTTGCTCCAGGCTAGATGCTGTTCTCAGTGCATTATATTATTTTATTCTCACAATAAATTTAGGAGGCTGGCACTCTTGTTAGGTAAATGAAAACTAATGAAAAAAGTTATGTTCATAGCTTAAGTCAGTTGCCAGAGGTCACCCAGCCCGTAAATGGTGAGTGGATCTGGGATTGCAACCCCAGTCCATCTCTGACAGTCAGTGCATCTAACCAATATGCAATACTGCCCTTCCAGTGCAAAGAAGGAGTCCAAGCAAGAAATGGATCTTCAGGCTGGCAGAGGCAAATTCATGCCTATGCTCACTTGAGCTACTCATAGAATGTTCCTTATATTTCATTTTATCTGGGTGGGCCTTCACAAGTAGGAATGTGATGGTGAGCATGTCTTCTAAGTCCTATTTCTGAGTTTTAGGGTGGCATTCAGACATTAAAACAGAGCTTCAGAATCTGTGCTGTGATCTGTAAATACTCATAACGTGCGTGAGCCGGGGGTACGGAGTGGGGGGCTCCTCTTTGGCACCGCCTGTCTCCTCTGAGCGCCACCCGGCTTTGAAACCAAGTGTGTGTGTGTGTGTGTGTGTGTGTGTGTGTTTATGTCTTTCCTAATCTGGCTCCTGAAAAAAAATCAACAAGATTGGAAATCTGTTGTTTTTGCATGTGTCTTTTCTCCATCTTGGATTTGAATTCAAATTTCATTTAATTTTACATTCTTAAAGTTGGAACCATTCATGTTAACATGCAAATTTATTCAAGCACCAAAACAGAAGAATGTGGTGTTTTTGAGCCCAGAACATTGGCTTTTTTTCTTCTTTCTCTCTCTCTCTCTTTTTTTTTTCTCTTAAAGAAAACAGGACTTAAACAGAAGAGAAGGAGGGTGGCCCTCTGAGTTTTTTTTTTTTTTTTTCTCTAGACGAAAAGTAAGTCCAAGACCACCAATTATTCGGGGAAATAATGAATTCATTCTTAGGAAAGCCTAATCATCACCACCACCCTCATTAGAAAGCAAGCATTCTGTGTTCTGTCAGCTTCGGCAACTCCAGGCAACCTTCTTTCTCCACCCCAGAGCAATATACAATGGATAATTTTATGGAAATCACATGTAACTTTTATTGACCACTGACTCATTTAATTTTAATTCCATAGACGGGAATGCCAAGGAGCTGGAATTGCGTACATTGAAGCTGTGGTTCTAATATAAATTTTGCTTGGATTTATATGCATGATAGGTCACATAACTTTCAGGAACCATGAATAATTGAAAAACATCTGAATGCATTATGAATGATACATATGTTTATGTTTTAGCATTCAACATCTATTTCCATTACACTGTCTAGAATCCAAAGCTCAAAGCATCTAATGTCTTATGGGCACTGGGGAGAAAATGACCTTCCCAGTTGAGCAGTGCAAGATGAAAATGGCCTGGAATTTGATTGTCAACATCCTTCTTGTGTTCCCTCCATTCTGTTAATACTGTAAATATTCTGTTCTTGCTGTAAATCTAGCCAAAGGTGGGAGATGATGGGAGGAGCACATGTTGCTATCTGATGGGAGGGATGCTGCTCTTGCCTCTGGGAAGAGTTGAGGTCAATGCCTATGGCATAACATGGCTCTGGGGGCACCCTCATGTGTGGGATATCTAGGAAAGGCACCTTCTGCTGGGGAATAGACAGGGACTAAGACCCAAAGTCTAGCTGGTGGTCTTGGATATACGTCTTTCATCATCTTGGCTCTGCCTTCACTGTGACCTTCATGCTGCATATCCCCACCTCTCCTGACTTTCCTTCCTTGTAGATGATTATCTACCATTTATTGAGACCCAGATCCATATGGGAATTTGCCAAAGATCACATAACTTGTGGGGAAGCTGGTAGTCAAACTCAGCTTCACTTGATCCCCAAGGCCCATTGCTCTTATATATTTTTTTAAGTTTGAAGGTACCGAGCCCATTTTTAAAAACAGCTCAGACCATAAAATTCACCCTTTTAAAATCTACAATTCATTAGTTTTTGGTATATTCGCAGATTTATGCAGCCATTTCCATCATCTAAGTTTAAAGTATTTTTATCACTCCCAAAAGAAATCTTCTACCCAGCACTTACCAAGCTCTGGGAAACAATTATCTACTTTTCGTTTCTATGGATTTACCTATTCTGGACTTTCATGTCAGTGGAATCATACAAAATGTGGTATTTATCTTCTTTCATTTGGCAAAATATTCTCATGATTCATCCATGTTTTAGCTACATCGGTACTTAATTCTTTTTTATTGCCAAATAATGTTCCATATTGTGGATATACTTCATTTATGACTTGATGGACATCTGGATGGCTTCTACTTTTTGGCTATTATGAATAATGGTGCTATGAATATTTGTGTACAAGTTTTTGTGTGGATGTATGTTTTCATTTCTCTTGGATATATACATAAGAGTAGAATTACTGGGTCTCATGGTAGCTGCATATTTAATACTTTGAAGAACTGCCGTACTATTTCCCAAAGTAACCATGCCATTTTACATTATTATTTTTTAAAGATTTATTTATTTATTTTAGAGAGAGAGAGAGAGAGAGAGCGTGAGTGCATGCATGAGCGCACAGGGATGGAGGAGGGGCAGAGGGAGAGGGAGAGAGAGAATCTGAAGCAGACTCCCCACTGAGCATGGATCCTGATGTGAGGCTCGATCTCATGACCCTGAGATCATGACCTGAGCCAAAACCAAGAGTGGGATGCTCAACCAACTGAGCCACCCAGGCACCCCCCATTTTACATTCTAACCAAACAATGTATGAGGGCACCAGTTTCTCCACATCTTGGCAACACTTGCTGTTACCTTTTTTATTTTATCCATCTTAGTTGTGTGAAGTGGCATTTCATTGTGGTTCTTTTTAGCATATCCCTAATGACTAATGGTGTTGAACATCTTTTCATGTGCTTATTGGTTATTTGTATGCCTTCTTTGGAAAAGTGCCTATTTAGATTCTGTGCTCATTTTTTAAATTGTTTTTTTATGATTGTGTAATAAGAGTTATTTAGATAATCTGAATACCTATCCCTTATATGATATGATTTACAAATATTTTCTCCCATTTATGGATTATTTTTTTCATTTTATTGATATAATTCAAAGCTCAAAAGTTTTTTGTTGTAATTCAACTTGTATGTATTTCCTTTTGTCACTTGTGCTTTTGTGTCATATCTAAGAAACCATTGCCTAGTTCAGTGTCATAGAGATAGACTCCTAGGTTTTCTTCTAAGAGATTTATGGTGTTAACTCTTACATTTTAGGTGCATGATCCGTTTTGAATTGATTTTTCTGTATGATGTAACTAAGGGGTCCAAATTCTTTTTTTTTTTTTTTTTTGCATGTAGATATTCAATTGTCCTAGGACCCTTAGTTGAAAGACTGTTTTCCCCATTGAATTATATTGACACCCTCATCAAAAATCTATTTACCATAAATGTAAGAGTTTATTTCTGGACACTCTGTTCTATTCCATTAATCTATATATCTGTCCTTATACCAGTGCCACATTGTCTTAATTACTACCCCTGTGTAATGAGGTTTGAAATTGGGAATGTAACTTTGACTTTGTGCTTCTTTTTCAAAATTGTTTTGACAATTCTGGGTGTCTTGCATTTCCATATGAATTTCATGACCAGCTTGTCAATTTCTGCAAAAAAACCAAGCTAGGATTTTTGATAGGGATTGAGTTGAATCTGTAGATTAATTTAGGAAGTATTTAAAGTCTTATAATCTATGAACATGGTATATCTTTTTATTTAGATCTTTTTTAGTTTCTTTCAACAGTGTTTTATATTTTCAGTGTACAAGTCTTTTACATATTTTGTTGAATTTGTTTATAAGTATTTTATTCCTTTTGATGCTATTGCAAATGTAATTGTTTTCTTAATTTCAATTTTTCATTGTTCATTGTGAGCATATAGAAATACAATTGATTTTTTTAAAAAGATTTATTTATTTATTTTAGAGAGAGAGAGAGCATGCCAGTGAGCACAGGAAGGGGCAGAGGGCAAGGGAGAGAGAAACTCCAACAGACTCTTCTTTGAGCTTGGAGCCTGACACGGGCCTCAATCCCATGACCCTGAGATCATGACCTGAGCCGAAACCAAGAGTCAGACGCTCAACCAACTGTGCCACCTATGGGCCCCTTGATTTTTTTGTATATTGACTTTGTATCCCATAGCTTTGCTGAACTCATTTTTTAATTCTAATAGTTTTTAGTGAATTCCTTAGGATTTTCTATTTATAAAATCATGTCATCTGTGAATAGAGATAGTTTTATATCTTCCTTCCCCAATCTGGATGCATTTTATTTCTTTCTCTCCCTCTCTCTCTCTCTCTCTCCTTTTTTTCCAGCTAATTGCCCTGACTAGAATCTCTTGTACAATGTTGAATAGAAGTGATGAGAGCAGACTTTCTTGTCTTGTTCTTGATCTTAGGAGAAGAAAAAAATTAGCCTTTCACTGTTAAGTATGATGTTAGCTGTGGCCAGTTGCTTTTTTTTCTCTCTTTATAAGGCTTCCCAGAGAACAATTTACATCACATCAACATGATACTGATATGAAACATTCTGTATTGTAATGAGGTGGTAACTACATGTCCACATTGGGGAGGAACAATACGGTATGTCCCAAGGTTGGCAGGGTCATGGTACTCTCATCAGGTAGCTGAAGTTTTCTCTGGGCCTCTTCTGCTTCAGGGGTCATATTAGGAGAGTGGATTATAGCCTCTGCAGTTCTGAAAGTTGGTGACTTTCTTTATTTATGTGAGAGATGATGTTGGTCATTAGCCCAGAACTTTGGGGCATAGACTGTCTCTTATTTGTCTTAGATGTTGTTAATTTGGATATTCTTACAACTATTTTTCTTATATATGCCTTTTAAAAAAGTTTTTATTTAAATTCCAGTTAGTTAATTTACAGTATAATATTAGTTTCAAGTGTACAATATAGTGATTCAACACTTCCATGCAATACCTGATGCTCATCACAACAAGTGCACTCCTTAATCCCCATCACATACTTAACCCATCCCCCCACCCACCTCCCCTCTGTAACCATCAGTTTGTTCTCTGTAAAGAATCTGTTTCTTGGTTTGCCTCTTCCTCTCTCTCTCTCTCTTTCTCTCTTTCTCTCTTTTTTTTTTTTTTTTTTTTTACCATTTTGCTCATTTGTTTTGTTTCTTAAATTCCACATATGAATGAAATCATATGGTATCTGTCTTTCTCTGGCTGACTTACTTCACTTAGTGTAATACTGTGTAGCTCCATCCATGTCATTGCAAATGGCAAGGCTTCATTCTTTTTGATGGCTGAGTGATATTCCATTGCATATATACACCACATCTTTATCCATTTATCAGTCGATGGACATGTGGGCTGTTTCCATAATTTGGCTATTGTAGATAATGTTGCTATAAACATCAGGATACATGTATACCTTTGAATTAGTATTTTTGTATCCTTTGGGTAAATACCTTGTAGTGCAATTGCTAGATCATAGGGTGGTTCTATTTTTAACTTTTTGAAGAACCTCCATACTGTTTTTCAGAGTGGCTGCACCAGTTTGCATTCCCACCAACAGTGCAAAAGGGTTCCTTTTTCTCCACATCCTCACCAACGCTTGTTGTTTCTTCCATTTTTTATTTTAGCCTTTCTGACAGGTATGAAGTGACATTCATTGTAGTTTTGATTTGTATTTCCTTGATGATCAGTGATGTTAAGCATCTTTTCATGTCTGTTGGCCATTTGTATGTCTTCTTTGGAAAAATGTCTATTCATGTCTTTTGCCCATTTTTAATTGGTGTATTCATTTTGGGGATGTTGACTTTTATAAATTCTTTTTTTTTTTAATGATTAAAGAAGGCTTATTCCAGAAATATGAGTACGGTTTAGTATTTAAGTCCATTAATAGAATTTATCATATTAATAGATCTTTTTTTTTATTATGTTATGTTAGTCACCATACAATACATCATTAGTTTTTGATGTGGTGATCCATGATCCATTGTTTTCGTATAATACCCAGTGTTCCATGCAGTATGTGCCCTCCTTAATACCCATCCTCGGGCTAACCCATCCCCCCAAGGCCCTCCCCTCCAAAACCCTGTTTGTTTCTCAGAGTCCATGGTCTCTCATGATTCATCTCTCCCTCCGAGTCCCCTCTTCATTTTACCCTTCCTTCTCCTAATGTCCTCCATGCTATTCCTTATGTTCCACAAATAAGTGAAACCATATGATAATTGACTTTCTCTGCTTGACTTATTTCACTTAGCATAATCTCCTCCAGTTCCATCCATGTTGATGTAAAAGTGGGGTATTCATCCTTTCTGATGGCTGAGTAATATTCCATTGTATATATGGACCACATCTTCTTTATCCATTCATCTGTTGAAGGGCATCTTGGCTCTTTCCACAGTTTGGCTATTGCAGACATTGCTGCTATGAACATTGGGGTGCATATGGCCCTTCTTTTCACTACATCTGTGTCTTTGGGGTAAATACCCAGGAGTGCAATTGCTGGGTCATAGGGTAGCTCTATTTTTAAATTTTTGAGGCACCTGCACACTGTTTTCCAAAGTGGCTGTACCAACTTGCATTCCCACCAACAGTGTAAGAGGGTTCCCTATCTCCACAACCTCTCCAACATTTGTTGTTTCTTTCCCTGTCCATTTTTGCCATTCTAACTGGCGTAAGGTGGTATCTCAATGTGGTTTTGATTTGAATTTCCTTGATGGCTAATGATGATGAACATTTTTTCATGTGTCTGTTAGCCATTTGTATGTCTTCTTCAGAGAAGTGTCTTTTCATATCTTCTGCCCACTTTTTGACTTGATTATTTGTTTTTTGGGTTTTGAGTTTGAGAAGTTCTTTATAGATCTTGGTTACCAGCCCTTTATCTGTAGTGTCATTTGCAAATATCTTCTCCCATTCTGTGGGTTGCCTCTTTGTTTTGTTGACTGTTTCCTTTGCTGTGCAGAAGCTTTTTATCTTGATGAAGTCCCAAAAGTTCATTTTTGCTTTTGTTTCACTTGCCTTTGGAGATGTATCTTGAAAGAAGTTGCTGTGGCCGATGTCAAAGAGGTTACTGCCTATGTTCTCCTCTAGGATTTTGATGGGTTCCTGTCTCACATTGAGGTCTTTCATCCACTTTGAGTTTATCTTTGTGAATGGTGTTAGAGAATGGTCCAGTTTCATTCTTCTGCATGTGGCTGTCCAATTTTCCCAGCACCATTTATTGAAGAGACTGTCTTTTTTCCATTGCATGTTTTTTCCTGCTTTGACAAAGATTATTTGACCATAGAGTTGAGGGTCCATATCTGGGTTCTCTATTCTATTCCCTTGGTCTATATGTCTGTTTTTGTGCCAGTACCATGCTGTCTTGGTGATCACAGCTTTGTAATATAGCTTGAAATCAGGCAACGTGGTGCTCCCAGCTTTGTTTTTTGTTTTCAACATATCCTTGGCGAATCGGAGTCTTTTCTGATTCCATACAAATTTTAGGATTGTTTGTTCCAGCACTTTGAAAAATGTCATTGGAATTTTGATCGGGATGGCATTGAAGGTATAGATTGCTCTGGGTAGCATAGACATTTTAACAGTGTTTCTTCTTCCGATCCATGAGCATGGAATATTTTTCCGTCTTTTTGTGTCTTCTTCAATTTCTTTTATGGGTGTTTTGTAGTTCCTAGAGTATAGATCCTTTACCTCTTTGGTTAGGTTTATTCCGAGGTATCTTATGGTTTTTGGTGCTATTGTAAATGGAATTGTTTCTCTAATTTCTCTTTCTACGGTTGCGTTGTTAGTGTATAAGAAAGCAACTGATTTCTGTGCATTGATTTTGTATCCTGCCACATTACTGAATTGCTGTATGAGTTCTAGTAATTTGGGGGTGGAGTCTTTTGGGTTTTCCACATAAAGTATCATGTCGTCTGCGAAAAGGGAGAGTTTGACTTCTTTGCCAATTTGAATACCTTTTATTTCTTTTTGTTGTCTGATTGCTGTTGCTAGGACTTCTAGTACTATGTTGAACAATAGTGGCGAGAGTGGGCATCCTTGTCGTCTTCCTGATCTTAAGGGAAAGGCTCTCAGCTTTTCCCCATTGAGGATGATATTCACTGTGGATTTTTCATAGATGGATTTTATGAACTTGAGGAATGTTCCCTCTATCCCTATACTCTGAAGAGTTTTAATCAGGAAAGGAACTTGTATTTTGTCAAATGCTTTTTCTGCATCAATTGAGAGGACCATATGGTTCTTCTCTCTCCTCTTATTAATGTGTTCTATCACATTAATTGATTTGCGAATGTTGAACCACCCTTGCATCCCGGGGATAAATCCCACTTGGTCATGGTGGATGATCCTTTTAATGTATTGTTGGATCCTATTAGCTAGGATTTTGTTGAGGATTTTGGAATCCATATTCATCAGGGATATCGGTCTGAAATTCTCCTTTTTGATGGGGTCTTTGCCTGGTTTGGGGATTAAGGTAATGCTAGCCTCATAGAATGAGTTTGGAAGTTTTCCTTCTGTTTCTGTTTTTTTGAAACAGCTTAAGTAGAATAGGTATTATTTCTTCTTTGAATGTTTGGTAGAATTCCCCAGGGAATCCATCAGGCCCTGGACTCTTGTTTTTTGGGAGGTTTTTGATCACTGCTTCAGTCTCGTTACCGGTTATTGGCCTATTCAGGCTGTCAATTTCTTCCTGTTTTAGTCTTGGCAGCTTATAGGTTTCCAGGAAGGCCTCCATTTCATGCAGATTGCTCAGTTTATTGGCATATAGTTGTTGATAATAATTTCTCATAATTGTTTCTATTTCCTTGGTGTTAGTCGTGATCTCTCCCCTTTCATTCATAGTTTTATTAATTTGGGTCCTTTCTCTTTTCTTTTGGATAAGTCTGGCCAGTGGTTTATCGATCTTATTAATTCTTTCAAAGAACCAACTTCTAGTTTCGTTGATCTGATCTACTGTGTTTCTGGTTTCTAATTCATTGATTTCTGCTCTAATTTTAATTATTTCTCTTCTAATGCGTGGCTTAGGCGTCGTTTGTTGCTTTTTCTCTAGTTCTTTAAGGTGTAGCGTTAGTTGGTGAATTCGGGATTTTTCTATTTTTTTGAGTGAGGCTTGGATGGCTATGTATTTCCCCCTTAGGACCGTCTTTGCAGTATCCCACAGGTTTTGATCCAATGTATTTTCATTTTCATTGATTTCCATGAATTGTTTAAGTTCTTCTTTGATTTCTTGGTTGACCCAAACATTCTTGAGCAGACTGGTCTTTAGCTTCCAAGTGTTTGAATTTCTGCCACATTTTTTCTTGTGATTGAGTTCCAGTTTTAAAGCATTGTGGTCTGAGAATATGCAGGGAATAATCTCAATCTTTTGGTATTGGTTGAGACCTGATTTGTGACCCAGTATGTGGTCTATTCTGGAGAAAGTTCCATGTGCGCTCGAGAAGAATGAGTATTCTGTTGTTTTAGGGTGAAATGTTCTGTAAATATCTATGAGGTCCATCTGGTCCAATGTATCATTCAAAGCTCTTGTTTCCTTGTTGATTTTCTGCTTAGATGATCTGTCCATTGCTGAGAGTGGAGTATTGAGGTCTCCTACAATTAACGTATTGTTATCAATATGACTCTTTATTTTGGTTAACAGTTGGCTTATGTAGATGGCTGCTCTCATGATGGGGGCATAGATATTTACAATTGTTAGGTCTTCTTGTTGGATAGACCCTTTAAGAATGATATAGTGTCCTTTTGTGTCTCTAATTACAGACTTTAGTTTAAAATCTAATTTGTCTGGGGCGCCTGGGTGGCTCAGATGGTTAAGCGTCTGCCTTCGGCTCAGGTCATGATCCCGGGGTCCTGGGATCAAGTCCCGCATCGGGCTCCCTGCTAGGCGGGGAGCCTGCTTCTCTCTCTGCCTCTGGCTCTCTCTCTCTCTCTCTGACTCTCATGAATAAATAAATAAATAAATAAATTTAAAATCTAATTTGTCTGATATAAGAATTGCTACCCCAGCTTTCTTTTGAGGTCCGCTGGCATGGAAGATAGATCTCCATCCCTTCACTTTTAGTCTGGATGTATCTTTAGGTTCAAAATGAGTCTCTTGTAGGCAGCATATGGATGGGTCCTGTCTTTTTATCCAATCTCAACCCTGTGCCGTTTTATGGGAGCGTTTAGGCCATTCACGTTGAGAGTGATTATTGAAAGATATGAATTTATTGTCATCTTGTTGCCTGTGAAGACCTTGTTTTTATAGATTGTCCCTGTAAATTTCTGTTGTATATCACTCTTGGGGTCTTTCTCCTTTTATAGAACCCCCCCTTAATGTTTCTTGCAGGGGGGTGCCTGGGTGGCTTAGTCGTTAAGCGTCTGCCTTCGGCTCAGGTCATGATCCCAGGGTCCTGGGATCGAGCCCTGCATCGGGCTCCCTGCTCGGCGGGAAGCCTGCTCCTCCCTCTCCCACTCCCCCTGCTTGTGTTCCCTCTCTCGCTGTGTCTCTCTCTGTCAAATAAATAAAATCTTTTAAAAAAAATATTTCTTGCAGGACCGGCTTAGTGGTCACATATTCTTTCAGTTTCTGCCGGTCGTGGAAGCTCTGCATCTCTCCATCCATTCTCAATGAAAGCCTTGCCAGATAAAGTATTCTTGGCTGCATGTTCTTCTCATTTAGTTTCCTGAATATGTCTTGCCAGGCCTTTCTGGCTTGCCAGGTCTCTGTGGATAGGTCTGACGTTATTCTGATGTTCCTCCCTCTGTACGTAAGGAATCTCTTCCCCCTAACTGCCCTTAAGATGGTTTCCTTGGTTCTAAGATTTGCAAGTTTTACTATTACATGCCGGGGTGTTGGCCTGTTTTCCTTGATCTTAGGAGGGGTCCTCTCTGCCTCTAGGACTCGAATGTTTGTTTCATTCCCCAGATTAGGGAAGTTCTCAGCTACGATTTGCTCAAATACATCTTCTAGTCCTCTCTCTCTCTCCACTGCCTCCAGGATTCCAATTATCCTGACATTGGAACGCTTCATGCTGTCACTTATTTCTCTGATTCTATTTTCATGGATTCTGAGTTGTTTTTCCCTGGCCTCCTCTTTTCCCTTTTTATCTATTATATTGTCTTCCAGGTCGCTTATTCCTTCTTCTGCCTCAGTTACCCTAGCTGTTAGATTATCTAGATTGGATTGGATCTCATTGATAGCATTTTTAAGTTCTGCCAGTTCAGCTTTCATTTCTGCCCTTAGAGACTCTATGTTGCCATTAATTGATTTCTCCATTCTAGCCATTGTCTTTACAATCGCTAGCCTGAATTCCATCTCCGACATCTTGGTTATATCTGCATCCATTTGTAAATCTGCAGCAGAAGTCATAATCTCTGAGTCTTTTCTATTTTGGGGGCTCCCCCTCCTAGTCATTCTGTTGATGGGTGTTTGAGGGAATGTATAGAGTCCAAATTATTGACCAGAACCCAAGCAAGATGTACCTGTTTTCTTGGGACCTTAGGGTTGCTGGCCTCTTGTTTTCCCAGCCTGTCTTCTGCAGGAGGGGCCTGCCGCGCTGTTACTCAGGCAACCCTGTTTGGGCGGAGTTGCCCTGCCCCCCTGTGGCGGGGGATGGGCTCAGCAGGAATCAGTTTTTGGGGCTTTTGTTCTCTGGCGGCTTTCCGCGTCTCTTCCGCTAGTCAGAGCAGAAGAGACCGTTTCCAGCCCTCTGCCTCAGAGCAGACAGACTGCAGTCTGTTCTTCAATGAGCTCTCCAGGCCACACCATCTCCGTTTCTGTCCGTGCTGCTATAAACTGGAGCGTCCTGGGTTGTGTGCCCCTCTGCAGTGCTCCCAGTCCTGCCTCCAGGTCGGGGCACGTCTCTGCCCTTTGTGCTTCTAAAACCACCAGCCGCTCCCAGTTCGGGCGCGTGCAACTCTGCTGCTCGGGGTTTCCGCCCCAGGGGGCTGCCCTAAAGTCCTTTCCCCACCACTACCGGTTTGGTTTGCGAGTCTGTGCCCATCCCCAGCGCGTGAGGCTGTCGCTCACTGGCAGTGTAGGATCCCCACAGCCAGGCACCCTCCCGCTGCCGTTTATCCTCTGATATCTGCCCACAGAATCACGGCTCCCCGCTTCGTACCTCAAAACCAACCGCCTGTGATATTCTGTTTGTAGAGATCCAGATCTTCTTACATCTCAGGCTGGTTTTGTGGGTGCTCAGAGTGGTCTGGTAGATATCCAGCTCAATTCCGGGGACCAGTTGAAATAGGGTCCCCTATTCCTCCGCCATCTTTCCTTCCCCTCAACTCACATAAATTCCTTATATATTTTGGATACTAACCCTTTATTGAATATGTCATTTGCAATTATCTTCTCCCATTCAGTAGGTTGCCTTTTAGTTTTGTTGATTGTTTCTTTCAGTGTGCAGAAGCTTTTTATTTTGATGAAGTTCCAGTAGTTTATTTTTGCTTTTGTTTCCCTTGTCTCAGGAGACATATCTAGAGGGAAGTTGCTATAGCTGATTTCAAAGAGGTTACTGCCTGTGTTTTCCTCTAGGATTTTTATGGTTTCAGGTCTTTCATCCATTTTACACCTTTTTTTGTATATGGTGTAAGAAAGTGGTCCAGTTTCATTCTTTTGCATGTTGCTGTCCAGTTTTGGCAACATCATTTGTTAAAGAGATTGTCTTTTTTTCTATTGGATGTTCTTTCCTGTTTTGTCAAAGATTAATTGACCATATAGTTGTGGGTTCATTTCTGGATTTTCTATTCTGTTCTATTGATGGCTGTGTTTATTTTTGTGCTGGTACCATACTGTCTTGATTGCTATAGCTTTGTACTATAACTTGAAGTCTGGAATTGTGATGCCTCCAGCTTTGCTTGTCTTTTTCAAGATTGCTTTGGCTATTTGGGATCTTATGTGGTTCCATATAAATTTTAGGATTGTTCTAGCTCTGTGAAAAATGCTGTTGGTATTTTGATAGGGATTGCATTAAATGTGTAGATTGCTTTGGGTAATACAGACATTTTAACAATATTTGTTCTTCCAGTCCATGAGCATGGAATGTTTTTCCATTTCTTTGTGTTTTTCAATTTCTTTCATAAGTGTTTTATAGTTTTCAGAGTACAGGTCTTTTACCTCTTTGGTTAGCTTTATTCCCGGGTTATCTTACAGTTTTTGGTGTAATTGTAAATGGGGTTGATACCTTAATTTCTCTTTCTGCTGTTTCATTATTGGTATATAGAAATGCAGCAGATTACTGTACATTGATTTTGTATCCTGCAACTCTACTGAATTTGTTAATTAGTTCTAGTAGTTTTTTGGTGGAGTCTTTTGGGTTTCCTATATAGGGTATCATGTCATCCACAAATAGTGAAAGTTTCACTAATTTCTTGCTGATTTGGATGTCTTTTTATTTCTTTTTGTTGTCTGATTGCTGTGGCTAGGACTTCCAGTACTATGTTAAATAATAATGGTGAGAGTGGACATCCCTGTCTTGTTCCTGACTGCAGAGGAAAAGCTCTCAGTTTTTCCTAGATGATAATAGCTGTGGGTTTTTCATATATGGCCTTTATTATGTTGAGGTATGTTCCCTCTAAACCTACATTGTTGTGGGTTGTTATCATGAGTGGATGTTGTACTTTGTCAAATGCTTTTTCTGCTTCTATTGAAATGATCATATGGTTCTTATCTTTTCTTTTATTAAGGTGGTGTGTCACGTTGATTGACTTGGGAATGTTGAGCCACCCTTGTAACCCAGAAATAAATCCCACTTGACCGTGGTGAATGATTTTTTTAATGTACCGTTGGATTCGTTTTGCTAGTATTTTGTTGAGAATTTTGGCACTGCTGTTCATCAGGGATAGTGGCCTGTAATTCTCTTTTTTAGTGGAGTCTTTGTCTGGTTTTGTTATCAGGGTAATGCTGGCCTCATAGAATGAATTTGGAAGTTTTCCTTCCTCTTCTATTTTTTGGAATAGTTTGAAAAGAATGGATATTAACTCTTCTTTAAATGTTTGGTAGAATTAACCTGTAAAGCCATCTGGCCCTGGACTTTTGTTTGTTTGGAGTTTTCTCATTACTGATTCCATTTCTTTGCTGGTTATCAGTCTGTTCAAGTTTTCTATTTCTTCCTGTTTCAGTTTTAGTAGTTATGTGTTTTTAGAAATTTGTCTATTTCTTCATGGTTGTCTAATTTTTTGGCATATATTTTTTCATAATATTCTCTTATAATTGTATTTCTGTGGTGTTGGTTGTGATTTCTCCTCTCTCGTTTGTGATTTTATTTATTTGAGTCCTTTCTCTCTTGTTTTTTGATAAATCTAGCTACAGGTTTATCAATTTTATTAATTTTTCAAAGAACCAGCTCCTGGCTTCATTGATCTGTTTTGCTGGTTTTTTTTTTTTTTTTTAGTTTCTCTATCATTTATTTCTGCTCTAATCTTTTTTTTTTTTTTACCTTACTGGATTTTTTTTTTAATTTATTTTTTATTCTTATGTTAATCCCCATACATTACATCATTAGTTTTAGATGAAGTGTTCCATGATTCATTGTTTGTGCATAATACCCAGTGCAACATGCAGAATGTGCCCTCCTCAATACCCACCACCAGGCTAACCCATCCTCCCACCCCCCTTCCCTCTAGAACCCTGTTTGTTTTTCAGAGTCCATCGTCTCTCATGGTTCGTCTACCCCTCCGATTTCCCCCGCTTCATTCTTCCCCTCCTGCTACCTTCTTCTTCTTCTTTTTTTCTTAACATATATTGCATTATTTGTTTCAGAGGTACAGATCTGAGTGACTGGGTGATAGACACTGGGGAGGGTATGTGCTCTGGTAAGTGCTGTGAATTGTGCAAGACTCTTGCTCTAATCTTTTTATTTCCTTCCTCTGCTGGCATTAGGCTTCATTTGTTGTTCTTTTTCTAGCTCCTTTAGGTGTAATGTTAGGTTATTTATTTGAGATTTTTCTTGCTTCTTGAGGTAGGCCTGTATTGCCCTGTACTTCCCTCTTAGGATCACTTTTGCTGCATTCCAGAGATTTTGGACTGTTGCATTTTCATTTTCATTTGTTTCTATGTATTTTTTAATTTCTTTTTGATTTCCTGGCTGACCCATTCATTGTTTTTTTAGCATGTTGTTTAGCCTCCATGTATTTGTGTTTTTTCCAAATTTTTTCTTGTGGTTGACTTCTAGTTTCATAGTGTTATGGTCAGAAAAGATGCATGGTATGATTTCAATCTTTTTGTATTTGTTGAGACTTGTTTTGTGACCTAAAATGTGATCTATTCTGGAAATGTTCCATGTGCATTTGTAAAGAATGTGTATTCTGCTGTTTTAGGATGAAATGTTCTGTAATATGTCTGTGAAATCCATCTGGTCCAGTGTGTCATTCAAAGCCATTGTTTCCTTGTTGATTTTTTCTGCTTAGATGATCTGTCCATTGATGTAAAGGGGGTGTTAAAGTCCCCTACTATTATTGCATTATTATTGATTAGTTCCTTTATGTTTGTTACTAACTTCTTAATATTTGGATGCTCCCATGTTGGGTGCACAAATATTTACAATTGTTAGATCTTCTTGTTGGATCGTTCCTTTTATGATTATATAGTATCCTTCTTATCTCTTGTTAGAGTCTTTGTTTTGAAATCTAGTTTGTCTGATAGAAGTGTTGCTACTCCAGGTTTCTTTTGACGTCCATTTGCATGATAAATGTTTCTCCATCCCCTCATTTTCAATCTGTAGGTGTCCTTGGGTTTAAAATGGGTCTTTTTTAGGCTTCTTACATCTATTCTTATGATTTTCAAGGGTATGGGCATAGCAAGGATAGTAGTAATGATAAAATTAGGAGAAATATTTATGGGGTGCTTACTGTGTATAAGGCTTTACGTGTTTTATTTCATTTAAATCTCAAAACCATTATCATATCCAGTTTATGCATGAGAAGCCTGAGGATTAAAGAACAAAACCATTTACTCAGCGCTAATATGTGCAAAGCCAGAGTATGCGCCAGGTAGTCTGACTCAGAGTGATGTTCCTGAGCACTGTGCTCCTCTATTTTTGAATGTTTTCCCTCAACATATCCTCAAACACTACTAAATAGTCATGCTTGCTTCTTCTTTCTTGTACTAAAGGCAAGAAGGACAGGGGTATTCATTGGAAAGATGGGTATGAGACAAACTTGCTGCCCTATTGTTTCTTTTTTTTTTTTTTTAAAGATTTTATTTATTTATTTGACAGAGACAGCAAGAGAGGGAACACAAGCAGGGGGAGTGGGAGAGGGAGAAGCAGGCTCCCCGCCAAGCAGGGAGCCCGATGCGGGACTCGATCCCAGGACCCTAGGATCATGACCTGAGCTGAAGGCAGTCGCTTAACCAACTGAGCCACCCAGGCGCCCCTCTATTGTTTCTTTTTGTGTAAATGCTCACAGGGTGATGCTCTATCTCCACTGAGGACAACAGTGAGTAGAATTAGCTCAATTTACAGCAGGAGGTTCAACAGACAATAGGGAAAATTCAGGAACATAAACACAGATATATATGCTGTGTTTCCAAGGAAGAATATAGAGTCTGAGACTTTTAATAAAAGAATAGGCTCTTTTTGTTCTTTTTTCCTGAATCAGTTTAAATCTTTTCTGGACTAGTCTGTCCTGGACAGATTTGGACGTTTTCTCAAGTTTCCCTCTGGGGCAAGATTTTTCTGTTTTTGCAGGATGATAAAGCTCTAAGCTGAGTACAAATGGCAAGGTGCTATGGATGGCGGGGTTGGGGAGCAGTCCCGATCATTCCTCTCATCCCTCTGACCTTTCACTCAGCCCCTTCTAATTCTAGCCCATGCCTCCTTTTTCTCCCCCCCAGTAAACTTTGTATTAGCCGGGGTACACTCAGAAAGCAGAGCATTTGCCAGTCGAGGGAAAACACCAGGACCTAATTACAGAGGTGTTCGAACCAGGCAAGTAGGGGGAAATATCCCGGAACAGTGAGGCAGCCATAGGGATTTGCTGCCATTCTTAGGACTGGAAGGACAAGGAGGGAGGTGGAATTACCAGAAGCTGGGCCCCGGGACCACCCAGTGGGGCCTGGAACCCTGCAGGAGGTGCAGCCACTTCTGGAGATGCCTTCTGAAGCAGATGGGGAGAGTGAGTCTCCCCTCCCACCCTCCTGTCTCCCACCAGTGCCCCCCCCCATTGGCTAAACCCAACTCAAAGTCGGTTGTTGACTTCAGTCTGGGGAATATCATTTTCAGGGGTTAGTACCCTGCAACACCGAGCTGAGGAAGGGGATGGCAGAGAGTGGATCCAAGAGCAAGGGGCAGAGGACTGGCGCGTAGCTGACTAGACACAGAGCCTTACTAGCCCGGCGCTTGCTTTGGGGAGGTGAGGCTCTTACTGGGGCGGAGAAATAACAATTTTGCAAAAAGCCTAAGAATGCCCACCATTGACCTAATGGGCGACCGCTCGTGAGTCGTTGTGAATGTTTGTGTGAGCACAGGTGAGTGGGTGTTCGTCTGTGTGTGTCGGAGAGACAGAGCATGAGTGTGACTGGGGTGGGGGGCTGATTGGAGCGACAGAGCTGGGAGCAGATAACTGATGGTTTCAAGGGGGTGGGGAAATGGATTTTTGTGTCAAGGAACAAGAGTGTGCAGCAAGCTAGGGAGATGGCAAATGTGAATCTTAGAAGCGAGTTTTCCTGTAAAACATACCACTAAAAGGACTCTAAAACAAACTCCTATTGAACTGGTCCCGGGAGTTTACCCGACTGCTTATCCAGTGTGGATGCGGCACCTGTCCTCCCTCTGAGGGCCAGCGTGGCCTGCGATGACGCGTTTAATGACTGTTTTATGGGGAGTGTTGAAGCTGGAATCTGTGCCAAGAGGAGGCCTGTGGATAGATGGGTGTTAATTTACTGTACAGTGCACCACCCTGGGGACAGTTATTTCAAAAGAAAACTCATCTAAAGTTAAAGTATTGAAACATTTACAACAGATGCCTCTGGCAGGCGAAACAAACAAACATGTGGAATAAATTATGCATAATTGTAGGGCCTTTGACAAGGAGGCTGGGACAACAGCAACAGGAAGCGCGGGACTGTCAGAGAGCTCTGGGGAGAAGGGGGACCCAAGGAGGGACGGGTCTGTCTGGGCCCTCACTCTGGGCCAAAGGGGTCTGGCCCCGGCTTTCCTCAAAGGCCCTTGGTGGTCTGTCGGGATGTTCCCATTGAACAGAATAAAGTTCCCTCAGGCCCTCTTTGAAGCCAGTAAATGACTTGACCACTTGAGGGTCAAAGAAGAAAAAGCAATCTAAGTAATCCTCTCAGACTCTTCTTAAGGGTTAAAAAGGTTCCCCATTGGCACAGGGAAATAGTGGGGCAGGAAATGACTTGGTTTGCCAGAGAGTTACGTCAGTCATCAGTCCTAAGGAGCTAAGGTGAGGCTGGAGCCTGCGGCCACTGCTGAAAGTCTTATATTTGCATCAGTGCCGACAGTTCCTAATCTGCTTTGTTTTCTGGGTGTTTCACGGCCTCTCACTATTAAGGCTGAGTTTCTGAATGCTGGGGCCATTCTGGGCCTTCGTTCTGTCCTGCGTTTCTGCATGAACTGAGGACTAACTGTCAGGAAAAAAGCTGATTTTATCCCACGCTGCAGGGCCTTCTGGAAGGGTCAGGCCCCTTGGTTCGCAGACCAGCCCCTTACTTCAAGTGATAAGGACCAAATGACCGAGGGCTGGTCCCCTCTCAAATCCCGTGGTGCCACGTCAGTCATCCCTGCCTCCCTGGAATCTCTCAGGTTTGGTAATAAGGCAATGGAGCAGGTCACTGTGTACGATGGAGCTCCGTGGTGAAACACAGCTTACAAAGTTGAATTGTTACTGAAAGCCCACCACTGCCCCCCCACTGACAATTTTATGTATTTTTATTTACTTTATTTTATTTTGTTTTATCTTATTTTATTCATTTTGTGTTTTTACTGATTGATTGTTATTTTCTTGTATTTTTTATTCATTGTTTTCAGCTCTGGCTCATCTGTTTCTCTCCTCTTTCTCTCCATCCCTCACCCCCGCTCTGGCTCTCACTGTCCTGTCATCTCTCAGGGAGAGGCTTCTGTTTCTCACCTCATGTCCCTTCCTGAGGCAGTCTTGCCAAGGGAAATGGGTAAGCGAAGGAACAGAGAAATGGGTGTAGCGAGGGGACTAGGAAGTTAATCCCGTTTGACTTTAGAATGGAGATGTCTTCTTAGGAGTAGTTAAGGACTTAAATTTGGAATTTTGGGATTGTGCATCCCTTTCCCTCATTGGTGGGATCCTGCCCCATGGCTCCATCTAGAGGAAGGGTAGGCTGGGATATATGGTCCTTGCCAGCAGTCTCCAGGACTACCAGAGGACAGTGGCCTTCTCTGCCACAGCGTCACGATGTGAGTGGGGTGTGAGGAGTTAGACTCCAGGAAGGCGGCTGGAGGGGTTAGTGTGGAAAAGCCCACAGGTGATTCTATCACCTTGAGAGTCACTGTTGTGGGAAGTGAGAAAAGATGGAAGTTTCCTGAAGAGGGAAATGTTGTGAGGAGTAGTAAGTGAGACACGTTCGCCTGTCAGTGGAGCACGGAGCCCGGCTGAGTCCATTAGTGACTAAGTCTCTCCATGGGAGTTTGGGACTGACCCTCTCTGCACAGAATTTAGCCCTATGTGAAGTGGTGGTGTAGGTAAAGTTTTTGGGTATGGGTACATTGTGGGGTTTTTGTTTATAGTTATTATACAGGAAAAACATTCTCCTCAGGAAAAGTTCCACATTACAGATGAAATGCAGGGCTCCCGCATTCTCATCTCCTCCAAATGTTATTTGTCTCCCTAGAGGTAGCCATAGTTACAGTTCGGTTTGTGCACTTCCAGACCTTTTCTTGGGAGCTTTGATTCATGTGTGACCTTGTATCTGTTTTGGTTATGGGCTTCTTTACACACACACACACACACACACACATTCAGGAGAGAGTCATGGACAAATAATTTCATTATGTTGAGACTGTTTCTTAAGGCAGAAAGGCAGCATTTTCCAAACGGTGCCACAAGACGCCCCCAGGGTGCCGCATTGAACTCACAGAGGTGTTGTGGAATTTGTGCACATTTTTGAGGGAAGCCCAATGGTACCTGATGTCTGTCAGACACCACACGAGCTACCACCGTGGCCGTGTTGGCATTAACACACATGATAAGCTTTTCAGTGTCATCCCATCTTCACGAGGTTGAGTTCTCAGTGCTTGCGGTGCCAGTTCTGCACAAAGCCATCATGGAACAGGAGGCGAGAGGGCTCATGTCCAGTCTGACTCCAAGGTTGGTGAAGTGGGATAGTGCCTAGCAGGCGAGCCCATCCTTTTAGTAAGTCGTTAAGGCTGAGAAAGAAAGAAAATATTTTTTCCTTCAATTTGTGTGTATTTTTTTCCCAAATGGCTACTAATGTGTGAGGACATACTACGGAAATGCTTATTAATTTATTTGGACTCAACTACTCTTTAAATAGAACTGTTAAGTGTTTCTTCTAGCCTAGGGCGTTGTGTAGAAATTACGGAGACATTCAGGGTGCCGTGAACCGAGAATGTTTGGGAACCGCCGCATGTAGAACTTCCTAAGTTCTGTAGAGATTTCAGAGTGAAGCATACGGCCAAGAGCAGAACAGTTTAATGAGACAGCTAGTGAGTTTTAAAGTTGCAGGACTTTATTTGGGGTGGCAACATTCTATGGCAAAGTATGTGCTAGGAAAGTGCCAGGCGGCCTGGCCCTGGCTGCTTCTTACACTTGCTCTGCTCTGACTACGCTCCTGGCCTTAGAGTACAGCTGCCCCAGGACAGTCTCTCTGTGTCTCTGCCTCTGTCTCTGACAGTTTCTTTCTCTCTCTCTGTCTCTCCGCATACGTGTGTGTGTGTGTGTGTGTGTGTGTGTGTGTTAGGAGGGGATTGAGGGTTTCTGATTCTGGGCATCCCTTTAAATCCTTGGGTTTAAAAATAAACCCGGCATCCTCTTATGCAGAAGACTTTGCTTTCCTTACAGTCTCCGGGGTGGTTTGGGCTGCATAGAGAGGGAAGCCAGAGAAGCACAGAATGTGTCCATAAACATATCCCTTTGTGGAGCATGGGAATTACTCATCCCAAGGAGAGCCTCCTCGGGTGGCCCCGGCCATCAGATGGGGGGCTCTGGTCCTCTTCAGCTGACAACCCACTCTCAGCATCAGAAGTGCTAGCTAAAATAAGACCTTCCCTCTGCTTTCATTGTATACATTTCTGCTGGCCCAGGTCTAAATTAAGAAGTTACAAATAAGGACAGTCCCGAGGACTGTGTTATGGAGGAGAAGCTAGAGAGATGGGACAGCCCTTGCAATAGGAGCGTGGTGGGGGAGCCGAAGTGGAGGCTCTAGCCTCAGAGCGAAGGCTGGGCACTTTCAGGATGGTATTTCAGACCAGACCCTCATGGAAAACACAAGGCCCAAATATGTGCAATGATGGAGAGTGTTGGAACGGCAGAGTAGCAAATGAAGGCCAGCACATACCATCGGGATGTGTGATGTTTGCCACTATTGACTTGCAGTTTAGACTTTTCTTTTTTCGGTCTAAATGATTTTTCCATATACGGCCTGAAGCATGTAAATTAAATTTGTCTTTTGCTGTCTGGGCCAAGGTCATTATTTCACTTCCCTAGAATTCACTGGAAGCATACACATAAGCCCTTCAGGTTCCTCTACTCTCTTCCCCGTCATGGGCCAGAAAACTGAGTGTTGGTTTAAAAAATTCCTCCAGGGTCAGGAGGTGTTCTGGCTCCCTGTGATTCTTTTGACAAGATGGTCAGAAAGAAAGCTCCCAAAGAAAGCAGGTGGGATTGCTCTTTTGTGGACAGAGAAAACAGAGACCTCAAGACGATGCTCTCCTACCAGTCATGACCCAGGCTAGAGGAGGTTTCAGGAACCTCTCGTCTTCTCCCCGGCACTGTGATTCACTCAGCTGTGCTCCAGCTGGTGAGCAAGGACTTCTCACTCAGAGCGTCTGCAGTCCCATCACTGAGTTCTCCCTGGACGTGACTTTCTCCACTCCCACGAAGAATAAGGAACTAAGAAGAAAAGAAAAGAGGGTCCTTACTCAAGGTTCCCCCAGATGTGGACCCTGAGCCAAGGATTCAGGGGCAAAATTTATTTCGAGAGTTGAAACCCCCATAGTGGGGTGTCAAAGTGACAGAGGAGGGAAGGTAGCCGGCAAAGGGTGCCTTGTCAATCAAGTTCAACTGGAGCTGCTTCTGCTGGGAAATTCCAGGACCTGAGCTAGAAAAGGCACTTCACAGTTTTACTGCCTGAGTGAGGAGAGAGCTCCCATGGGTCACCAAGGAGGGGAGCTGTGTGTGTTTGTGTGTGTTTTCATGCATGTGTGCATCCTCCTGTACTTCTGGCCTGCCATCAACATGCACATAGCAGAAAAGCCCCAAGCTACCAAAACAAGTCTTTAGGCCAAGAGGTATAGGGACTGGCAGTTGGAATTTGGATCTTCCCACTGTATGGTAAGGCCCATGGAGATTTGGGGTAGACACCAATAGTATAGAGGTTCTAAGTACTAAAATGCATCAGTCAAGATCTAGTCAGAAAATTGGAAAGCCCAAGAGTTCAGCAGAGGGAATTTAATAGAGGGAAAGTTAGTTAGAAGGATGTCTGAATCTGACGAGCTCAACAGGGACGGTGAAGCAACTCAGAGGTAAGTAACAGCAGGAGGTTGAGGAGCCGAGATGGGAGGTGGTGTTAACCAGAGTGCAGGGCCAGGCTGCCTGGGCACTGGAACCATGGTGGAAGCTGCATGGTGGGAGATGGGACTAGCAGGGGAAGGGCAGGCCAGAGGGTACTGGAAGCATGGTGGAGTTGCAGCCATTGCATGAAGCAGACAGATGGGAGGGAGCAATACCCAGGATTCTCCTTTCCATCCACCTGCCAGTCTGCCACCATTACTTGCATTGGCTGATTCTAGCCTGAAGGCAGTTGGTGAGGGAGTCAGGGGCCACTGCTCCTATATTATGTATTAGAGCAAATGATGGGCAGATCTGAGAGGAAACAGGAAGAGGCCTGGCCCTGGTGATAACCCTTTCTCTGACATTAATACATGTCTCCACCTTCTATGCCACAGCTCTTTTTGTTATATGACTGTTGGGTTTGTCATCCCCAAAGCGGACTCTTGGGAATTTCCAAGGACTTTGGATGGACTCCATTTTGGGAGAGGATAGGTGATAGGATGGGAAACATACTCCATACCCTTGTATCCCCTGTTTGGAGATGTCTTAGGGTTGTTTCTGTGCCTTCTGTTCTGGATCTCCTGCCTCCATCATGGAGGTCATTGAGGAAACACCACATCTTGAATACACCCCCTTTCTGTGTCCCCTGTACCCTGGCTTGCCAAGGTTTGGTTTTTGCTCTGTTCCAGTGAGGTAGGTTTCCTTCCTTTCAAAACCTGGAGCATGCTGGGTTCTTTTTCTCTCTCTCTCAGATCATTACCATGTAGACATGTTGGCTTTTATCTGTTCAATAAAACCAAATGTCAGCATTCTATTTGCTAGAAATAGTGATGTGAATTCATGCTAACTTGCCTCCCCCAGGACTCCCCATGCCTTCAATGTTTACCTCGTTTGTTCTCCCAACCTTCCTGGAAAGAAGTATGTCCATGTAGTCTCCTGTTCTTTCAGATGGGGCAGCCCAAGTGAGGTTTTCATGACTGATGTGCACCAAGTCTAGAGCAAAGCTGATGCCAGTCTCCACTTCCCTTGGTTACCACTTCTGAGTTGGGTTTGTGTAAGAGCCAACTTAATCTATAATATGCCTAAGGAGGCAATGATCCACGTTTCTATTTTTTTTAATATCTAAGACCAGATCGGTAGGTATATTTAATATTCATAGGCTACTAGGAGAATGACATCCTAGGAGAATGACATGCTGCTATCCCAAGCAGGCCAGATAGTTCAAGGTAAAACATACATCGGAATTGGGTCCATGGAGGTGCCAACCCCAGAGATGAAAGGAATTGGATCCCTTTGTGGGAAAGGTAAGCAGAGGATGTTAATTTAGTTACCTGTCTTTGGGTTTCAGAGACTGGAGCAGGGTGATGTGGGGAGCGAGGCAATCCTTGAATTAACTCACCTTCTCTCCTTGTCATCTCTGTAAACCATACTGCTTTGAAAGAAGATGCCCCAAACCAACTCCTGTGGGGCCTTTTTTATTTCTGTTATCTTGGCTTTCAGCTGAAGTCCGTGAGATGTGGTTACAAGACAACATTGAAATGCAATTCCAGATCTTCTGGGCTGACTTGGGCATTCATTTTCTCTGAGAAATGATCATGCTTTGTCCTCTGGCTGGTGGGAGGTGGGAGAAGGAAAAACATTATCCCACGCCTGGAGGAGCACTGGAGACTTCTGCATGGTTCCCATATAGCCCGCATACCAGGCGTTTGCTACCGGCAGAAGCTGGCACAGCTGGAACTCAGTGCTGGTCTGGGCGTAGGGGCAGCCTGCTCCACGAGCCATTCTTCATCCACAGATTTGCCACAGTCAGTTCCTCATCTGGGGAGCTGCTGTTGTTGCTTTTCTTCAACAATACTATGCTTTCCCAACATTATGATGCCACATGCAGGATTTTCTGCACGTTGGCTTTCTTTTTGCTTGGTCCAGGGCTGGTGGGCCTGTACCGATTTTCATGGCACCTTTTGACCACTTCCATCCCTGTGGTGGAGATACACATAACCTTGGAAGGGTTGCCACCCACCTAGGGCGAAGCCATCCTGCTCATCAATGGCCTGGAGTTGGACCCAGCCTCATGATTCCTCAGGAAGGACAGAAGTGGTGTTCAGTTGGCTGTAGATATTTGACATCCAATTCATTTTTATTATAATGGTGCAGGGTCTACCAGCCAACTTACATAAATTTTGTTCTGAATTTGGGCATCTGCATCGGGTTTAGAGAATTGCAGCAGGAAGTTTGCCCTGGAAATGTACTCAGCCGATTATTCGCACTCCTTAGCATGAAGTGACTCCCATCCAAGAATCTCAGAGAGCTTGTCTATAAACATGAATGAATTAATCCTCCCAACACCACTGTGTGCTCTTTGCCAGCTGGATTATTTTAAGGGAAGTGACCAGTCCAGGGGCCTATAGTGAGTCATGAAAGAACTTGCTCATAACCAGAGGGTTTGGACCATAGGATGCTGGGTGGAGCCAGGGACTACTCTGGGCCCTTCCACCCCTGGTGCCTGCAGTGTCCAGATAGGGGTCAGCAATCAGCATGATAATTCTGGCTATGGCTGGCTACCTTCCAGCTCAGCACGCCCTCCTTCAGCATCCTCATCATCAGCTGCCTAAAACCATGGCTTTGTCAAACTAAATAACTTTTATTTTTCCAGTATATAAAAGTAAAATGTGCTAAGTGTAGAAAATCTAAAAAGGGAAGTCTATATAAAGAAGGAAAGTAAATCATTCATTATTTCATCTCCCAGAAAAACTCTTGTAAGCCCCATTTTAATGTTACATTGTCACATGGTTAAAAAAATCATTCTACATATTTAATTTTCTGTCACTATTTCTTTACTTAGGTTTAGAACATGAGGAGTTCCCAGTCTTGTTAAATACAACTCATGAGCATCATTTCAATAATTGCTTAATATGTCATCATGTAGATGTATTGTATTTTTCTTAGCCCTTACCCTTTAGTTAACATATGATGAACACACTCATTTCTTTCCATGAATTCTGGGTTATTTGGATTAATATATCATATGAATGTATTATAGTTGTCTTAGTCCCTATCCTGTGGTTGAATATGTTTGTACTTCTTATTTCAGTGGGAGGATGGTTTGGATTCTTTCAGGAGGGTTATATTAATAGGAGAGATTACTGGAAGCTTAATGTCTTTATTCAGTTGCTGGGTTCCTAATTGCACACTCTGTTGTGCTTGTTGAGGGAACTACATGGATACAGCCCTGACACATAACTGGTAAGTGGAAGCAGCGTGAGGATAATTGCCCTTCTTGCCACTGCTCCAGTTGTTCACCGTAAGTGAAGGTGAGTGAGGTCACTGAATCCATGTTGTAGAACTTTCCCATTGACTTGGGTGCCTCTTCTGGGACAGCAGGGGGCCTTTGTTCTTCCTGCATGTGTGATGGGGAGAACATGTTCTAGAGCATAGGTGGGTCATTATCTTAGACTCCGGGCTTCAGTTCTGGCTAGGGAGCCATTTATCACATCCTGGGAATGGGTGGGTAACTTGTATCAAATCCTAGAACTGTCTACATCTTCCAACTCCATCATTAATGTGGAAAAATGCTTGTGGGTCAATGGATGGATCACGAGTGCTTCTCCAATGAAGATGTTTTATCATTTGAACTAAGGCCGATTTTTGGCAGGGAAATCAGTGGGACAAATTGTGAGCTATGGTTTTAGTTCCAAGAGGAAATGTGTCCCGGTTGGTGAATGATCAACCAAAAAAGTATGAAATGATAACTTAAACTTCTGGAAACAATTTAGAGGGCAAGTAGTGTCACTCTGACTTCCGAGAAAGGGAAAGATTTTCTTCTTGTTGAGATGCTGATATTTTTTCCCCCAGCTTTAAAACATGTACACACAAACAGTGTTGACCTATGGAAAATATTATTAATCCACAGAAGAGCCCTCGATAAATATTTTAATATGATGTTCTTTCTTTAGTGCCATTTTTCATTTGACTTGAAGTTCCCATTGATAGTCACTTTATCTCCCTGTAGTACCTAGGCGCACCTTCACACCCTTTGATAAATCAGGAAAATGCAGTATTAGCCCCAAAACTGATCTAATGGGGCTCTGAATTTGGAATGCATTTTGTGCTTTTCCCTGTCTTTGCTTTTCCAATCATACATAATTTAGGATAGAGGCTCCTAACTAGTTCATGCTGTGATTCTAAGCTGGGCACCTTTGAAATTCTAAAAATATAAATTCTTAATCAGAGTTAAAATAAGTAGACCTCATTAAAAGGAAGGAGAAGGAGGAGGAGGAAGAGAATAAAGAGAAAGGAGAAGAAGGAGGAGGAGCCAAGGAATGGCTGTAGCTACTATTACTCATGGATAATAACAAGCACCGTGTTAGAACCCCATTCTCCATATTTTTTAGCCTTTTCCCATAAATGGAGTGTTTCAGGGCTATTTCTAGCTCTCTGGAGGCCCAGGCAGAAAACAAAGCTGGCAGTAGCACCAAGCTTGTCAGACCTGGGGGTTGGCTCATGTTTCTTGGGCATGGTGTACAACCTGCCATAGCCTCAGCTCCACTAGAAGTCCTGGAGCCAGCCTCCCTGCCTCCTCTGTCCTTGTTTAATCCCTGTTTGGATGGCAGGAAGTGGGGTGAGTCTTTATCTGAGGTTTCTTCTTGACCTTTGCTTGGACTCAGAGACTTGGGCTAAGAGCAGAGATGGGGCACTAATGTGAATTTGGCTAAAGTGATTGTGTCCTTTGAACTTTTGCCAAACAAAGGTCACTCTAGAGTGATCTGATAGAGTGGCAGATAATCCACATGTGGGAAAGTAGAAGGAATGGGCCAGAATTTTGGCAGGCCTAAGTGAAGCAGGGAGGTTGCTCAAAGTCCGCAGGCACTGGGCCAGATCCTGATACTAGATCTTGTTTCTTCCGGCTTTAGCATCCCTCCCTCTGTCTCCTTTCTTTGGCAGAAGCCAGGAGCTGGCAGACAAAAGGAGGGCCTGAGGTGGCTCCCCAAGAAAATGAGACTAGTGTCTTTGGGCCAGCTGAGCCCTGAGGGGAAGGGTGTAGCTGGGAACACCTCCTTCCCCCAGGCTTTTGTATCCAATATCATGGATGGTAGATGGTGGATGAAGGAGTCAGTCTGAGTTTTCCTTGTTTGGGAACCATCAGGGGAGTCTGGCCACTTGAAATCTGGAAGGTGGTGGGGCTGCCAGGGTGAGTCATGCCAGAGGGGACTTGCTAACAACTGTTCCATAAACAAGCCAGGAGTTCCCAGTTCCCTAGATCCCACCATGTGTCATCTTCCATCTTTCTTCCAGGAAGCTCCATAAACCTTGCCTCCTTGCAGTGACCCCTCTTGGCAATTTAATTCATGTGTTGTCGCAACGCTGATTATAATGTCGGCACACAGGGTTGGGGGCAGGGGCTGTGGTTATCATTCTCCTCAGCCACCTGCCCGAGTTTCCCCAAATGGAAAGTATGGCTGGACTGGTTGCTTTCTGGAAGGACGTATTTCAAGTAGTTGGAGACACAAAGTAACCTTCGAACACTAAAGTTTATCTGATATCTGTATCCTTAGGTTAAAAAATAAGTAAGAAACTGAAACAAGAATAATTGCATGTGTCCTATGCTTGTTAGATGACACCGATTTTGAAGGATTGAGTTGTATAAGCCAGAAACCCTGGAGCCATCTGCAGTTGCTCTCTTCCCCTCACCCCCATATCCGATGAACCCCTGTCTGCCAGGGTGGACTTAAAGTCCAGGATTTATCTCTTCTTCTTTAGCCTCTGAGTTCAGGCCCTCATTACCTCTTGCCTGGACCTCTTCAGTGACCCCCTCTCCCTTGTCAGGCCCCCTTCCAGCTGTGTCAGAGGGATCCGTCCAGAACGCAGATCTGATTATGACACTCCCTTGCTTAAAATCCTCTAATGCGCTCCAGAGTGTTCAGGATTCTTTTCAAGCTTCTTGGCTTTACCCGCAAGGCCCTCCAGGACCCACCACTCCAACTGCATCTCCCGCTCTCCCACATGGAGCTGCTCTGCCAAACGTTTCCCAACTACTTGCAGTGCTCTGAGTATGTCTTGCTGAATCATGCCTCAGTGAGTTTGGGCACGCAAGTCTCTTTGCTTGGAAGGTGCTCTCCCTGTTTTCATCCAGCGCACTCCTTCTTGTCTAGGAAGCTTAGGGCTAATGTCATCTCCACTGGGAGGCCATCTCTCACTCCCCTGGCAGACTTAGCTGTTGGCCTTTGTGTTTCTATTCCAGGGCTGTTGTAACAAATTACTGCCAAGTGGGTGGCTTCAGACAACAGAAATTTATTCTCTCATGGTTCTAGAAGTCAGAAGTCCAACACAGAGGTTTTGGCAGGGTCACACTCCCTCTGAGGGCTCTGAGAACCTGTCCTTGCCTCATCCAGCTTCTGGGGGCTCCAGGCATTCCTTGGCTTGTGGCCGCCTCACTGCAGTGTCTGCCTCTGTCTTCACTTGGCTTCCTCCCCTGTGTCTGTGTCCCTGCCCCTCCTGACTTCTATAAGGACACTGGTCATTGGCTTTAGGTCCCCACGCTAAATCCAAGATGATCTCATCTTAGGATCTCTAGCTCAGTTACATCTGCAAAGGCCCTTTTCCCAGATAAAGTCACATTCACAGGTTCCAGGGGTTGGGACTTGGACGGACGGTTTTGGGAGTCACACTTCAACCCACTCCAACCCTTACAACAATCTGTATATTCCTTTTAGGAGGGGCTTTTCTATAGACTTTTAAAGCATTAATTGATATTCCTATCCCCCAAGAATTAAATCTCTTTGAGGGCAGGTCTTCTGTTTGACCTCCTTGTGTCTTTGGCTTCTAGCATAGGACCTGGCTGTATCTCAGCGTGACGTTTTCATTACATTTAAGAAACAACTATTTAAGGGCTGTCCGTAGGTCCTTATCTTTAGCTCAGGCTGATGGCAGCATGCTTGGAAGCAGCAACTTGGACAGTATCACCTCTGCAAAGACCATCCAGCTCAAGGAACCAGTTTATAAGCAGTTTTGTTTGGCTCAGAAGTGCAGTTTTAGGCTAATTGATTTCAAGGAATATCCAGAGGAGGAATTTGGGAATATCACAAATCACGGGGAGGGCCCAAAGAAGCTCACCTACATTCTAATGTGTATTGTCTGGTGGGTGATGATTATGTGTACATTTTTTTTTAAAGCCACCAAATGGCTGAGAGGAAGCACTAACATTTTTGAGCATTTATAGGCATTGCCTGGATTCCCTCCATTTCAAATAAGAACTTGGCTTTCGAGGGAGGAGCTGGTATTGGGGAATTGGTCAGTAAATGCAAGTGTGCTACGTTTATGAGACCTGCAGCTGTTATTCTCTGGGCCTGTTTATTTATTTATTTTTTCTTTCAACAGAATTGATAAGAACATAACTCCCAGCTTTTTGATTTTCTTTATCCGCTTGTGGTTAGAATTTGCCCTAGGAGTCCAAAATCCCATCTACCAAGTCAGTCTACAAATGATTAGTGTGACCCCACTGTGTGCCATATCCTTATCCGTAGGCCTGGATAAATAGGCCATTCTTTGACTCTTGTAGTCCTTGTAAGCACGAAGCTTACATTGTTGAGAGGGTTTTCATCTTTGGTTACAGGAGGCAAATACGAAAATAATTTGGCAAGATTCTTCTAGCTCCTGTTTAACCACTGCCTTCTCTCTTTGAGCTCTTCCTTGCCAACTCACATTAACAAGACTGTTTATGTGAAAGAAACTATAAAATCAAACTGTTCTTTTGGAAAAGGGAGGATGCAGCTCGTTCTCAGTGCTGTGTAAACTATTTATGAAAGGCTTAAGTGTTCTTGGTCATCTCTGCCCTATGTCACGGACAGAGAAGAGTCCTGAGTGCCAGGCACCCTTCTCCATGCAGAGCCAGCTATGCCATTCACATCTCTGGGGAGCTCTTTCAGCAGCTGGGACCTGTCCTTGCTCTCCACGTCTATCACCTGTTACAGGTTGGCCCAGCGTTCTAGAGTCAAAGCCTCTGTAATCTTGGGCTTTCATGAAGGTCTTCCCATCTTTAGGGAAAACTTCTAATCACACTGGTCTCACTTTCAACTTCTCACCTCTTCTGAGCACCTTTCTTCATTTGCCGTCTCACTACCCATCCCCTGGCCATTATTTCTGGTCCACCACTGAGTCTTCAACCCAGCTCCCCAGCTCAGCTCATGCAACATGGCAGATGTTCAAGGTCCTGCCCTCTAGCACATTCACACTCTCATTCTGTAACTTTTCCAGTTCCCACCACTGTCCCAGACCTGTGGACCCTCACCTACCCCATCCCTTCTTCTCTGCATTTTCTTCCATGGCCCATACCTGCTGGCCCACGATGCTTCCTGTCCTTACAGAACAGTTAGGTTGGGGTTATGAGCTCTAGCTACCAGCTAAAGGCACTGGAACTGTACGCCTACCTCTCTTTTGAGGTTTGGGCACCCCCCAGAATTTCTCACAGTCGGATCACCCTGACAGTGCAGAGAGGACAGAGAAGGAGGGAAGTGATGATGGTGGTGGGTCACTCATTTGCCCTAAATGTATTGCTTGCAGAAAATATAGATTCTCAAAGAGATTTGTCAAATTATATGTGAATTCAGAACCATGAATGTGAGTAAAGAAAGTAAGGTAAGCTCAGAGGGTGGGGATGCTGGGGAGGAGTTTCAAGCCCTCTCGTGGCTTTCCTAGAGTCCTCTGGTTGGTTGCCAAACCCTCACTTGAATGGAATCTGAGTGTGGCTCAATATTGATCCCTTCCTGGGCTCAATGGGTATAACAGTGGAGAGGTTTAAATACTTGGAAAGAGTTGAAATTAAAAATATTTTGATCAAGAATATGCTTCAGGGAAGGGGGACTGTCAAAGGGAAGGGCACCCTCCTGCCTTTTAAAGGCACGATCCAGCAGTTGTACATGTGACATCTATTCGTATTTCATGAGCCAGAATTTAGGCAATGGCCACTCTTCATGGAAAGGGAGGCCGGGAAAGGGAGCTTTTCTTCTGGACATCTACAGACCCAGCTAAAACCAGGAGCTCCGACACTGAAAAAGGAGAATGGATTTGGGGAACACCAGCAACTTTTGTGGGTGGGGGTCAATACATTTCGTTAATCGTACTAAGTATGGTACCTAAGTGGAGGCTTGTGGAAAAGCCAAACTAGAGGAGATTTGCAAACGATCCCAAGTGATATTTATTGAATAACTTACTCAGTATTTATTGAGCACCTGCTCTATGCCAGACACTATGCTAGGAACTGTGGATGGAAAAGTGAATGAGATGGACTTGATCTCTGCCTTTGTGAAGATTACAGTTTGTGAAGAAGACAGACTTTGAATAAGGAAATAATTACTTACATCCTGATTTCACCCAGCGACACAAGGGTATGGGACTGTGTACTAGCCTACTCTGAAGAGTTGAAGAAGCTTTGCTGATGAATTGACATTTAACGAAGACGGAAAAGCTGAGCAAAAGTTGGGGGGAACCGGGGAGAGAGGAGCTAAGAATAGCTAATGTGTCTTAGGTGCCTTCTTAAGTGCCAGGCCCTGTTTGAAGCACTTTTAACTTTTACAGCATGGAGCTCACAAGGTAGGTACCTTGATGATCTCCATATTACAGGTCGGGAAATTGAGAGAGAGTTTAAGTACTGTATCTAAGGTCACAGGGTGTTGGGTGACCTTGGGTGGCCCAGGGGACCCTTGACACCTGGGCAGTCTGACACCAGGGCACATGCCCTGAATCTCTATGTAACTGAACAGGGAACCTGCTTATTAGTCAAGGAAAAGGACACACTGTGGAATGTCCTGTTGAGAGCAGGGGCTTAGATGGGGGCTAAAGGAGCTCTGTAGGCCTGGCGGAGGGCTTGGCCTTTGTCTTAAGACCAACGGGAAGTCACTGAAAGATTTGAAAAGCAGGGACACTCCATGATCAGATTCGCATTTTTAAGATGCTCTGGCTGCTATGTGGAATACTGGGTAAGTAATGCCAAGTATGGGGACATCAGTGATGACAGTATCTTTTAGGCCAAAGGAGGAGAAGATACAACTCTAGATACGTAGCAGGTAGAGTTCACCAGGTTTGGTTAGAGAAACAGGTAAGAGCCACACACAGGTGTCTCATTTGAATAGCTGGGAGGTGGTGATTATATTTACTGAGGTGGGGAAGACAGGAAGAGAGGCAGTTGGGGAAAGATGTTGAGTTCAGTTTTGTACAGACTGAATCAAGGTGTTTATATAGACTGTCCATGCAGAGAGGTCATTTTGGCAGTTGGGTCCAGAACTCAGAAGAGAAGTCTGGGCCAGAGATATAAATGTGGCATTTAGATGGTATTTGAAACATAGACCTAGACAAAATAGGGATGTCTTTGTCGATAAATATCTTTGCTATTTAGAATATATCATTTAGAATAAAATGAACACAAGACAGTTTAGCAGCATCACACAGCATGGTGTGAATTTCATATATGCCATCTGTTCAGAGGAAGGAGAAACCAGTGGGAGGCTGGGGAGACTGGCAGTGGTGGACAGTGTTTCAAAGATAAGCCCCGAAGATACGTGGATCATCAGAGCATTGTCTGGGGGAAAAAAATCTGGGGACACGTTAGGTTTGCAGAAGGCCTCAGAGCCCCAAACTGGGTCAGAGACTTGCTTCTGCCACTTCCTAACTGCCGTGGCCTGGGGAGGAGGCCTTTGACTTCCCTGAGCTGCTAGGAGCAACACCCATCGTATGTGACACACAGGCTGGTGTGACTGTGAAGAATAAACAAGATCTGAACCTAAATGAATTACGTACATTGTGCAGCTATACAGATTTGAAAAGCTGTCTTGTTAAGTGAAATTCCAGGTCCAGAGTGGACAAGGTCATCTGGCTGGTAAGTGCAGGAGCTGGTAGTGGAGCCTGGGTCTTCCAGCTTTCAGGGAGAAGAATGAGGGTTGCAGCAGTTACTAGCTCCACATCCTGGAGCAAGTTATGTACCCTCCCTGACTCGCCTCTCCCTCACATATAACTGAGGAGGTAACGCCATCAACTCAAATATAAACTGTTTCTTGAATGTTTACTACAGGCTGGGCACTGTTCTAGATCACGGGATCACAGCAGGGAGTGAAGAAAAGTGCCTGTTTTCAAGGAACTTCCACGCTGGTGGGAGGAGGACAGACAACAGAGACAAACTCGTAAACATGCAGTGTGTCAGAGGGTGATGAGTGCTCAGAAGAAAGATAAAGCAGAGTATGGGGACAGAGAGAAATGGGACAGGAGGTGGAGGGAAAGGTCCTATTTTTTAATAGGGTGGACAGGGAAGATCTCTGATAAGGTAACGTTTGAGCAGACATCATCATGAAGTGAGAAAGCCAATAGTATGGATACCTGGGGAGAGAGTATACAGGCTAAGAAAACAGTAAATGCAAAGGCCCTAAGGCAGGAATCTTCTTGGTGTGTTTGAGGAACAGTCAGGAGGCCAGGGTGACAGTAACAGAAAGAGCAAAGGGAGAGTGGGAGGGGATGAAATCTGAGAGGTGGCTGGAGGCAGGATCCTGTAGGGCCTTTTTGGCCACAGGGGGATCTTTATTCTCCATGAGATGAGCAGCCACTGCAGGGTTTTCAAGAGAGACATAAGGGATCTATTTGTCCTACTGGTCGAGTTTTTGTGAGGAGCAGATGAGGTAGGTAATGTGTGCAAAATTGCTTTATGAATTGGAAAGTTAAGTTCAGTAATATTTCCAGGGTCATATAACTGGCCAGGCAGTAACAGAGTCAGCATAGAACACAGTGTCCCTGACCCCCAGGAAACCCCTCTTTCCATGGCACCCTGGATCTCCCTCAGAAAGTGTGGGGCACAGTGTCAGTGTAGGACCAGGCCAAACCCTTGAGCAGGATCCAAGGCACTCTCTCCTTCCCAAGCCAAAGGGCTTTGGGAACCTCAGTGACCTGGCAGCGTTTGACTTTTGGTAGGATCTATAGGGGCTTGTAATCTTAAATGGGTAGAAAGAAGGGAGCTGGGACCATCCAAGGCAGTTGGGGTTCGGGCAGAAGAGATTGTCTTAAATTAAACACAGACCTCTTCTCAGGGCTGGACTAAAGAAACTAAAACACCAGGACTTAAGAGGAAAAACCAACAGTTATGATAGGTTTTGGAGAATTCCTTTAATATCTACTTAGGAAGCCACAGAGTGGCCAAAAACCATAGAGACTGAATTTGTAGGAATTTATAGTTGTTTATATAGTATTAGGCATAGATGAAGCAGATGTAATAGTGTGTGAATTGGGGTACTCAGAAGTGACCTTGTATTGTACACCCCTCTGGAAGACCAGCTCTGTAGATGGCCACATCTGGCTGAGGGCTCGGCCTGGCCCTCCCTTTGTGTGGGCAGACTGATACGATGCAGGAGGGTGACGAGGAGAAGGCACCCTGGGGTTCTTGGCTGGGGAGCCTGGGGTTGGAGTTCTGGCACCCTTGTATCTTTTCTGTTTGTCTAGGATGGGTTTTTTTTCCCTCTCTGCCATCCTCTTTTTTTGCTTTTCTTTCCTTTTTTTTTTTTTTCCTCTCCCTCTTCCCTCTGTCATGGGCAGAGGACATTAATTAAGGTTTGATTTTCCCTCTATTAAAGTTATAATAGTTCATAGAAAAACTATCTGCATATCACACACCCAGAGTCCACCCCCTATAAGAAAATGTCATCACAGAATCTCATTCCCAATAAAATATGCCCTATATGCCTACTAAGTGGTCCTCATAAATCACCAGCTCTTAAGAAAATAAAGTGTCATAATTTTTTTCAATGAAACTTTGTTGGATTCCAACTGTATAAAAGCCATAATGATGAACAATCTGTTAGCAAAATTATGTTTCTTAACGAAAGGTACGATTTTCCCAGAAGTGACAGGCAATTGATATTCCAATTTCAATTACTTTAAGTAGGTAAGTATTAAAAACATAACTACCTTAATGTGTATGTATTTTTCAGATAATTCTTATTATAATCTAAGGTTTCTTTGCCTACAGTTCCCTCATATCTGAATCTTGGTAGACTCAGAAATAGATTTCCTCTAAAAGCATAGAAAACATGGGGTGCAATTGAAAATACGTATATGAAATACATATAGGATATATAACACACACACACACACAATCACACACACTTATTCTTGCTAGAGAAGCTCACTCGGGGGGGTTTCCAAGGGCAGAATCAGTCCAAGTGGTAAAAGTTTCAGGGAAGACAGATTTCAGATTCCTCGGGGAAGAACTTTTTTAACAGTCAAATCTGCCCACCAACAGAATTGGCTGCATCACAAAGTTCAGTAAAAGGCTGGGTTTTTTTTGAGAACTTTGTAAATACCAGAAGCTTCCAATGACAGGACTGTTCTAAAAAGAGCATTATTTTATGCCTGCCCATTTAAAAACCATGCCTTATAGCAAGTAAAGAAGGAGCTGCTGTCATTGCACATGGTGAGTGTGACCTGCTGAACTGGGAAGGACTGGGTGGTGATGTCACAGAAAGCACATGGACAGGGGCGGATGTAGATTGTGATCGATGATGGCAATCTTAATAATTCAGGAGTCATGAGGGATTTCAGACATTTATGTATTCTGGCAAGAAGCTAATGCTCTGAAATATTTAATTGCAATTCTGCAAATGTATTCTATGCAATGAGTTCCCCCACCTTCCCCCCCCCCCCGTCTTTTTGCTCTTTTGGATCTAAGACTGAAAAATTACAAAAATAGCACACATCCTTGTTGGGTCAGATTCTGGGTATTCTGAATAAGTAATCTTCTATTGTAGTGAGCTCCCCACTTCTGGAAGTGATCAAATAGAAGGTAATATGGATATTGCTAGAAACATTAAATGAGGAATTTCTGCTTTGTGTGATAATAGGCTTTTAAAGTTGTGAAATACTTTGAACACACTGAAGAATTTAAGGTGTAAACTAATGAGTACCTATGTAACCAAGACATAGTTTTGTCATAAAGCACATTTTGTCATATTTGCTTCAGATCTCTTTTTTGTAAATGTCATTACAAATATAAATGAAGCCCTTTCTCTGACATTTTTGCTCCTTCTCTTCTTAGAGGTTACTAATATTCTGAAGTTTGTGTTTACTATTTTCATGGATATTTGTGTGCTTTTATTTAATGTACATGCACACAAATACTCTACAGTATTTTTTGCATGTTTGTAAACTCAATCTAAATGGTATCATACTATACATATGATTTTGTTGCTTGCTTTTTTGCTCAGCATTGTTTTTTAGATAGATCATTTTGATATATGTACCTCGAGTACATTCATTGAAACTGAATTACCATATTCCTTATATTAGTATACTGGCATTTATCTATCCACTGAGGTTGATTCTTTGTTTTCTGCTATCAGTGATGTACTTATGAATCTTCTGACACATGTGTCTGGGAGCATTTATGTAGGAATTTCTCTAGGAATAGAATTACTCCTAGGAGTTACACATCTTTATAGGATATAATCAGATTGTTCTCTAAAATGACTGAACTAATTTATGCTCCAACTAATTTATACATCCCTACCCATTCTTGCCAATAGCAGAATTTAAATTTTGCCAATCGATAATTATTAAATGGTGTTTCATCAGTCTTTAATTTAAATGTAGTCATTTTTTTGTTTTCTTTGGATTTGTGCCTCTTTGTGTTTTATTTAAGAAATCTTTCTCTACCCTGTAAGATCATAAAGATATTCCATTTTTTCCTAAATTTTTTTTTAAAGATTTATTTATTTATTTGAGAGAGCGAGAATGAGAGAGAGTACACGAGAGGGGGAGGGTCAGAGGGAGAAGCTGCCTCCTCACTGAGCAGGGAGCCCGATGCGGGACTCGATCCCGGGACTCCAGGATCATGACCTGAGCCGAAGGCAGTTGCTTAACCAACTGAGCCACCCAGGCGCCCTTCCTAAAATTTTTTAATGATTACTTTTCTACGTGAATCTTGAAACTACCTGGAATTTATTCTCATGTATAGAGTGCAGCAGGGACCAATTTTCCTGGTTTTCTATAAGATGGTTTTATTTTACATTTTCTGGGTTACTAATAAGAATGAGCATCTCTTCCTGTGTTTATTGTCCATGTGAATTGATTGTTCTTCTAGTTTGCTCATTTTCTTGTTGAATTGTTTGCCTATTGATTTACAGGAATTCTTTATATATTGTGGATACTATCCTTGTGAGTTCTATGCATTGCAAATATCTTCTTCCAGTCTGTAGCTTGTTTTTACTATGACTGTGGCATTCTTTGATGAACATTGGCATTGTTTTGGTGGTTTGATAGAACTTGTGAAATATGGCTCTGGTGTGTATTTTGTAGAAGTGCTGCAGGGTTCTCTATCAGTCTATTAGATAAAGTGTGCTAATTGCGGTTTTCATGTTTTCTGTAATCTGGTGAAGTTTTGCCTTCTTGCATTATCAGCCACTGACTGTGCTATATTGAAATCTCCCCTGTGATGGGACATTTATGAAAATCAACAATGTCTCAAGCAGGAGGCAAGTCTGAACATGTTTTACAGAATTTATATTATGAAAATCACATTTCCTGAACACTATGCAGTTAACTTAGATATGATTTTTAAGGGTTATCAAAACTACCTCCTTACCTTTAAAATTAAAAAAATGTCTTCCAAAAAACTCACGGGCTGAAAAGCAATGAGAAAAGGATTAGAGTTTAATGATGACAGTTAAATATTGAATTTATCAATTTCTCATGTAGGTCTAACAATTTTTGATTGTTAGTAGTTGCCTACTTACTTAGAACTGGTAGATTGGTACATTTATTGGAATTGGTTCTTTTCTTATTGTAGTGCTGGTTCAGGCATACTTAAAGAAGATGGTATTTCATATATTTTTCCAAGAAGTAATGTGGTTTCCATGCTTGGAAGGGGTCTACTCCACATTTTGTGTACCACACTGCCAGAAATGGGAGTGCCTCTTCCATTTTCTGTGCAGTAGACAGTCACATTTTCTGCAAACAAAGCCATTTTCTGGCTATACAAACACTGTATAGCCAGTGTCCTTAGTACCATGTTCACTAAAAATGTAAGCTTGTATTTTATTTCTGATTTTAAATGGAATGCTTTCAATATTTTATCCATAAATAGGAAATTTGCTGTGTTTTTTTTTTTCTGTTTTGTTGTTGTTGTTGAGACCATTTATCAGGTAAAAAGAAGTTCCCTTCTGTTCCTATTTTGCTAGGATACTTAAATTTTCCAATGCTTTTTCTTGAGTTTTTATTGAGTTGACTCAATCTTGTGGCTTTTCTCCTCTAACCTTTGAATGTAAGGATCTCCAGTGATAGAGCTCTGAAGTTAAACTGCACATGCATTCCCACTGAAAGCCAAGACGGTCATTATGTATTATTTTTGCATGTTGCCATATTTGGTTTGCTTATATTTTATTTAGGATATTTGCATCTATGTTTATGAGTGAGGTTGGACCAGAGGTTTTCTTTTTCTTGTCCTGTGTGTCTGGTTTTGGTGCCAAGATTCTAAAAGCTGCATGTCATTAGTTCAGACTGTTCCTTCTTTTTTATTTTCTGCAATATGTTATCAAAAAGCAAGATTATTTGTTTCTCCAAAGTCTGATACAACTCATTTTAAAAATGTCTGAGCCACCTGCTTGGTTTTGTGGGTGGCTTTTTAATTTTGGAATTCTTTTTACTGGTTCTGTTCTAGTTAGGGTTTTGTTTTCTTGATTCTGTGTTGTTAAATTATATTTTCCTAGGAAGTTGTCCATTTTGTGCATATTTTCAAATTTATCGGTATGAAATTCTTCATAGAATTGTCTTTGAAATTCCTAATCTTTGTTGCATCTGCAACTGTATTATTGCCTTTGTGATTCCAAATATTGTTTGTGTCATCTTTTTTTGAAAAATATGATCAGTATGGCAGATGTTTATTTTTTCAGTCTTTTCAAAAAAACAGATTTTGGTTTAATTTACCTTTCTGTTGTTTGTCTTCTATTTCATTTATTCCCATCTTATATTATTTCTTTCTCCCTTTCCCCTTCTTTCTTTTTTTTTTTTTTTAAGATTTTATTATTTATTTGAGAAAGAGAGCATGAGCAGGGGTAGGGGCAGAGGGAGAGGGAGAGAATCTTAAGCAGACTCCGTACTGAGCGTGGAGATGAGGGGCTTGATCTCACAACCCTGAGCCCATGACCTGAGCCAAAACCAAGAGTTGGATGCTTAACTAACTGAGGCATCCAGGTGCCCCCCTTCCTCCTTCTTTCTTTGGACTTTCTCTGTTTTGTGTTGTTGAATGTTTAACTCAATCATTTCCAGTCTTATTTCTTTTATAATAAAATCATGTACATTTATTATCATTTAACTTGTTCATTTATTCATTCCTTCCTTAATTCAACAAACCTGTATATGCCAGGCACTATTCTAGGTTTTATGAATTCATCAGTGGACAAAATAACCAAAAGCCCTGCCCTCATATTTAAAAAAATTCTATTTTGATTTCTTTATTCCATGAGTTATTGAGAAGTATGTTTTACATTTCTCTTGATGTAGGGGTGGGGAGGTTGGTATCTTGGCTATTTCTAATTTACATGAGTTTTGTTTAGAAAATGTGGCATGCATTGATATTGGTTTTGGGGGTACTTCTGAGATTTGCTTTGTGACTGGAATGTGTTATTTTTTTTTCCCTTTTTTATTTTTATGTTAATCACCATACACTACATCATTAGTTTTTGATGTAGTGTTCCATATTCATTGTTTGTGCATAACACCCAGTGCTCCATGCAATACGTGCCCTATTTAATACCCATCACCAGGCTAACCCATCCTCCCACTCCCCTCCCCTCTAGAACCCTCGTTTGTTTTTCAGTCCATCGTCTCTCATGGTTCGTCTTCCCCTCCGATTTCCCCCCCTTCATTCTTCCCCTCCTGCTATCTTCTTCTTCTTTTTTTTTAAAACATATATTGTATTATTTGTTTCAGAGGTACAGATCTGTGATTCACCAGTCTTGCACAATTCACAGCACTCACCATAGCACATACCCTCCCCAATGCCTATCACCCAGCCACCCCAATCTCAGTTTGTTTCCTGAGATTAAGAATTCCTCATATCAGTGAGGTCATATGATACATGTCTTTCTCTGATTGACTTATTTCGCTCAGCATAACACCCTCCAGTTCCAACCACATTATTGCAAATGGCAAGATCTCATTCCTTTTGATGGCTGCATAATATTCCATTGTATATATATACCACCTCTTCTTTATCCATTCATCTGTCGATGGACATCTTGGCTCTTTCCACAGTTTGGATATTGTGGACATTGCTGCTATAAACTTTGGGGTGCACGTACCCCTTTGGATCCCTACATTTGTATCTTTGGGGTAAATACCCAGTAGTGCAGTTGCTGGATCATATGGTAGCTCTATTTTCAACTTTTTGAGGAACCTCCATACTGTTTTCCAGAGTGGCTGCACCAGCTTGCATTCCCACCAACAGTGTAGGAGGGTTCCCCTTTCTCCATATCCCCGCCAACATCTGTTTCCTGACTTGTTAATTTTAGCCATTCTGACTGGTGTGAGGTGGTATCTCATTGAGGTTTTGATTTGGATTTCCCTGATGCCGAGCGATGTTGAGCACTTTTTCATGTGTCTTTTGGCCATTTGGATGTCTTCTTTGCAAAAATGTCTGTTCATATCTTCTGTCCATTTCTTGATTGGATCATTTGTTCTTTTGGAAGAGATATGTAGGTTACATATCTGTTCTCCCAGGCTGCTTTCAGGATTTTCTCTTTGTCTCTGAGACTCGTAAGTTTTACTATTAGATGTCGGAGTGTTGACCTATTTTTATTGATTTTGAGGGGGGTTCTTGTTGGATAGACCCTTTAAGTTGAGTTTGATAAGTTCTTTATAGATTTTGGATACTAGCCCTTTATCTGATATGTCATTTGCAAATATCTTCTCCCATTCTGTCGGCTGTCTTTTGGTTTTGTTGACTGTTTCTTTTGCTGTGCGAAAGCTTTTTATCTTGATGAAATCCCAATAGTTCATTTTTGCCCTTGCTTCCCTTGCCTTTGGTGATGTTTCTAGGAAGAAGTTGCTGCAGCTGAGGTCGAAGAGGTTGCTGCCTGTGATCTCCTTCAGGATTTTGATGGACTCCTGTCTCACATTGAGGTCTTCAACCATTTTGAGTCTATTTTTGTGTGTGGTGTAAGGAAATGGTCCAGTTTCATTCTTCTGCATATGGCTGTCCAATTTTCCCAACACCATTTGTTGAAGAGACTGTCTTTTTTCCATTGGACATTCTTTCCTGCTTTGTCGAAGATGAGTTGACCAAGAGTTGAGGGTCCATTTCTGGGCTCTCTATTCCACTGATTTCTGTGTCTGTTTTTGTGCCAGTACCATACTGTCTTGATGATGACAGCTTTGTAATAGAGCTGGAAGTCCGGAATTGTGATGCCGCCAGCTTTGCTTTTCTTTTTCAACATTCCTCTGGCTATTCAGGGTCTTTTCTGGTTCCATACAGATTTTAGGATTATTTGTTCCATTTCTTTGAAAAAAGTGGATGGTACTTTGATAGGAATTGTGTTGAATGTGTAGAATGCTCTAGGTGGCATTGACATCTTCACAATATTTGTTCTTCCAATCCATGAGCATGGAACGTTTTTCCATTTCTTTGTGTCTTCCTCAATTTCTTTCATGAGTATTTTATAGTTTTCTGAGTACAGATCCTTTGCCTCTTTGGTTAGATTTATTCCTAGGTATCTTATGGTTTTGGGTGCAATTGTAAATGGGATTGACTCCTTAATTTCTCTTTCCTCTGTCTTGTTTTGGTGTATAGGAATGCCACTGATTTCTGTGCATTGATTTTCTATCCTGCCACTTTACTGAATTCCTGTATGAGTTCTAGCAGTTTTGGGGTGGAGTCTTTTGTGTTTTCCACATAAAGTATCATATCATCTGCAAAGAGTGAGAGTTTGACTTCTTCTTTGCCGATTCAGATGCCTTTTATTTCTTTTTGTTGTCTGATTGCTGTGGCTAGGACTTCTAATACTGTGTTGAATAGCAGTGGTGATAGTGGACATCCCTGCCGTGTTTCTGACCTTAGGGGGAAAGCTGTCAGTTTTTCCCCATTGAGAATGATATTCTCTGTGGGTTTTTCATAGATGGCTTTTACGATATTGAAGTATGTACCCTCTATCCCTATACTCTGAAGAGTTTTGATCAAGAAAGGATGCTGTACTTTGTCAAATGCTTTTTCTGCATCTATTGAGAGGATCATATGATTCTTGTTCTTTCTTTTGTTAATGTATTGTATCACATTGATTGATTAGCGGATGTTGAACCAACCTTGCAGCCCAGGGATAAATCCCACTTGGTCGTGGTGAATAATCCTTTTAATGTACTGTTGTATCCAATTGCTAGTATTTTGGTGAGAATTTTTGCATCCATGTTCATCAAGGATATTGGTCTGTAATTCTCCTTTTTGATGGGGTCTTTGTCTGGTTTTGGGATCAAGGTAATGGTGGCCTCATAAAATGAGTTTGGAAGTTTTCCTTCCCTTTCTATTTCTTGAAACAGTTTCAGAAGAGTACGTATTAATTCTTCTTTAAATGTTTGGTAGAATGCCCCTGGGAAGCCATCTGGCCCTAGGCTTTTGTTTGTTGGTAGATTTTTGATGACTGTCTCAATTTCCTTAGTGGTTATAGGTCTGTTCAGGTTTTCTGTTTCTTCCTGGTTCAGTTTTGGTAGTTTATACATCTCTAGAAATGCATCCATTTCTTCCAGGTTATCTAATTTGCTGGCATATAGTTGCTCATAATATGTTCTTATAATTGTTTGTATTTCTTTGGTGTTGATTGTGATCTCTCCTCTTTCATTCATGATTTTGTTGATTTGGGTCATTTCTCTTTTCTTTTTGATAAGTCTGGCCAGGAGTTTATCAATCTTGCTAATTCTTTCAAAGAACCAGCTCCTAGTTTCGTTGATCTGTTCGACTGTTCTTTTGGTTTCTATTTCATTGATTTCTGCTCTGATCTTTATTATTTCTCTTCTCCTGCTGGGTTAAGGCTTTATTTGCTGTTCTCTCTCCAGCTCCTTTAGGTGTAGGGTTAGGTTGTATATTTGAGACCTTTCTTGTTTCTTGAGAAAGGCTTATATTGCTATATACTTTCCTCTTAGGACTGCCTTTGCTGTATCCCAAAGATTTTGAACTGTTGTGTTTTCATTTTCATTTGTTTACATGAATTTTTTAATTCTTCTTTAATTTCCTGGTTGACCCATTCATTCTTTAGTAGGATGCTCTTTAGCTTCCATATATTTGAGTTCTTTCCAACTTTCCTCTTGTGATTGAGTTCTAGTTTCAGAGCATTGTGGTCTGAAAATATGCAGGGAATGATCCCAATCTTTGGGTACTGGTTGAGACCTGATTTGTGACCTAGGATGTGATCTATTCTGGACAATGTTCCATGGGCACTAGAGAAGAATGTGTATTCTGTTGCTTTGGGATGGAATGTTCTGAATATATCTGTGAAGTCCATTTGATCCAGTGTGTCATTTAAAGTCTTTATTTCCTTATTGATCTTTTGCTTAGATGATCTGTCCATTTCAGTGAGGGGGGTGTTAAAGTCCCCCACTATTATTGTATTGTTGTCGATGTGTTTCTTTGCTTTTCTTATTAATTGGCTTATATAATTGGCTGCTCCCATGTTAGGGGCATAGATATTTACAATTGTTAGATCTTCTTGTTGGATAGACCCTTTAAGTAGGATATAGTGTCCTTCCTCGTCTCTTATTACAGTCTTTGGTTTAAAATCTAATTTGTTTGATATAAGGATTGCCACCCCAGATTTCTTTTGGTGTCCATTAGCAGGGTAAATGGTTTTCCACCCCCTTGCTTTCAATCTGGGGGTATCTTTGAGTCTAAAATGAGTCTCTTGCAGACAGCATATTGATGGGTCTTGTTTTTTTTTTTTAATTTTTTTTATTCTTATGTAATCCCCATACATTACATCATTAGTTTTAGATGAAGTGTTCCATGATTCATTGTTTGTGCATAACACCCAGGGCTCCATGCAGAATGTGCCCTCCTCAATACCCACCACCAGGCTAACCCATCCTCCCACCCCCCTCCCCTCTAGAACCCTGTTTGTTTTTCAGAGTCCATCGTCTCTCACGGTTCGTCTACCCCTCCGATTTCCCCCGCTTCATTCTTCCCCTCCCGCTACCTTCTTCTTCTTCTTTTTTTTTTCTTAACATATATTGCATTATTTGTTTCAGAGGTACAGATCTGTGATTCAACAGTCTCACACAATTCACAACGCTCAGCATAGCACATACCCTCCCCAGTGTCTATCACCCAGTCACCCCATCCCTCCCACCCCACCCCCCAGTCCAGCAACCCTCAGTTTGTTTCCTGCAATTAAGAATTCCTCATTTCAGTGAGATCATATGATACATGTCTTTCTCTGTTTGACTTATTTCACTCAACATAATACCCTCCAGTTCCATCCACGTTGTTGCAAATGGCAAGATCTCATTCCTTTTGATGGCTGCATAATATTCCATTGTATATATATACCACCTCTTCTTTACCCATTCATCTGTCGATAGACATCTTGGCTCTTTCCACAGTTTAGCTATTGTGGACATTGCTGCTATAAACATCGGGGTGCACATATCCTTTCGGATCCCTACTTTTGTATCTTTGGGGTAAATACCCAGTAGTGCAATTGCTGGATCATGTGGTAGCTCTATTTTCAACTTTTTGAGGAACCTCCATACTGTTTTCCAGAGTGGCTGCACCAGCTTGCATGCCCACCAACAGTGTAGGAGGGTTCCCCTTTCTCCGCATCCCCGCCAACATCTGTCGTTTCCTGACTTGTTAATTTTAGCCATTCTGACTGGTGTGAGGTGGTATCTCATTGAGGTTTTGATTTGGATTTCCCTGATGCCGAGTGATGTTGAGCACTTTTTCATGTGTCTGTTGGCCATTTGGATGTCTTCTTTGGAAAAATGTCTGTTCATGTCTTCTGCCCATTTCTTGACTGGATTCTTTGTTCTTTGGGTGTTGAGTTTGATGAGTTCTTTATAGATTTTGGATACTAGCCCTTTATCTGATATGTCATTTGCAAATATCTTCTCCCATTCTGGGTGTTGTTTTTTTATACAGTCTGATAGCCTGTGTCTTTTGATTGGGGCATTTAGCCCATTTACATTCAGGGTAACTATTGAAAGATAGGAATTTAGTGCCATTGCATTGCCTGTAAGGTGACTGTTACTGTATATTGTCTGTGTTCCTTTCTAGTCTATGTTGCTTTTAGGCTCTCTCTTTGCTTAGAGGACCCCTTTCAATATTTCTGGTAGGGCTGGTTTCATGTTTGCAAATTCCTTTAGTTTTTGTTTGTCCTGGAAGCTTTTTATCTCTCCTTCTATTTTCAATGACAGCCTAGCTGGATATAGTATTCTTGGCTGCATATTTTTCTCATTTAATGCTCTGAATATATCATGCCAGTCCTTTCTGGCCTGCCATGTCTCTGTGGATAGGTCTGTTGCCAATCTAATGTTTCTACCATTGTAGGTTACAGATCTCTTCTCCCGATCTGCTTTCAGGATTTTCTCTTTGTCTCTGAGACTCGTAAGTTTTACTATTAGATGTTGGGGTGTTGACCTATTTTTATTGATTTTGAGGGGGGTTCTCTGTGCCTCCTGGATTTTGATGCCTGTTTCCTTCCCCAAATTAGGGAAGTTCTCTGCTATAATTTGCTCCAATATACCTTCTACCCCTCTCTCTCTTTCTTTTTCTTCTGGGATCCCAATTATTCTAATGTTGTTTTGTCTTATGGTATCGCTTATCTCTCGAAATCTGCCCTTGTGATCCAGTAGTTGTTTATCTCTCTTTTTCTCAGCTTCTTTGTTTTCCATCATTTGGTCTTCTATATCACTGATTCTCTCTTCTGCCTCATTTATCCTAGCAGTTAGCACCCCCATTTTTGATTGCACCTCATTAATAGCCTTTTTGATTTCTACTTGGTTAGATTTTAGTTCTTTTATTTCTCCAGAAAGAGTTTCTCTAATAACTTCCATGCTTTTTTCAAGCCCAGCTAGTATCTTTAAAATCATCATTCTGAACTCTAGTTCCGACATCCTACTAATGTCCATGTTGAGTAGGTCCCTGGCAGTCAGTACTGCCTCTTGTTCTTTTTTTTGAGGTGTTTTTTTTCCATCTTGTCATTTTGTCCAGAGGAGAATAGATGAATGAGAGAACAAAATGCTACCAGGGTAACAACATCCCCAGAAAATATACTCTAAACAAATCAGAAAAGACCTTAAACCAGGGGAAAAGAAAGGGAAAGGAAGAAAAAAGAAAAAAAAAAAAAAAAAAGAAAAAGAAAAAGATGAAAACAAACAAAAACAGAACAAAACAAAAAAAAGAACAGAATATGATCAAATATGATCAGACTGGTACATAGATCAGTGCCACACACTAGAGTTTGGGTGTATTTTGGTCTGTTAGAAGAAAGTGCCTCCCATAATTTTAAAGAAGAAAGACTTATATATGTATAAAAATAAGGATTAATATGATGAAGGGATGGAATATGAATGTAAAGATGAAAATTATAAAAAATTTTATAAAAGGAATTGATAAGAAGGTGGTTGAAAAAAGAAAGAAGAGGATTTAAAAAAAAAAAGAAAAAAAAAGGGAGAGAATGTGATCAGGCAGGAAACTAGAACATAGCCATACACTAGAGATTTAGGGTATATTTTGATCTGTTAGAAGAAACCATCTCAAAATTTTAAAGAGAGAACAACTTAAATGCCAAAAATAAGGGTAACTACTATGAAGGGATAGAATATGACTCTAAAAATGAAAAATAAAAATGTTTTTTAAAAAAGGGATTTATAAGATGTTGGTTGAAGAAGGGAAAAAGAAAAATTCAAAAAAAAAAAAGTTAAAAAAGACTAACTTTGAAAGACTAAAGAATCATGGTTAAAAAGCCATGAATTCTACGTGCATTATTCCCCTAGCTCTGGAATTCTGCCATTCTCATTGATCAGTAAACTTCGTCTTGGCTGGCTCTTCTTGCTGATCTTCTGGGGGAGGGGCCTATTGCCGTGGTTCCCAAATGTCTTTGCCGGAGGTGGAATTCCCCCACCCTTGCCAGTCTGGGCTATGTAATCTGCTCGGGTTTGCTCTCGGGAGCTTTTGTTCCCTGCAAGCTTTCCGTACAGCTTTGGAGGACGAGATTGAAAATGGCGGCCTCCCAATCTCTGCCCCAGAGGAGCCGAGAACTCGGGGCCCCAGTCCTCAGTGAACCCCCGGAGAAAAGCAGTCAGTCACTCCCGTCTCCCCTGTCTCTGGCCACACTCCGTGCCCACCTGGCCTGTGACCGAGCGTTTCTATCTCTGGCACCCTACCCGTTGTGGAGTCTCCAAACCCAGCAGATCCCTGCGGTGCGCTCCTGTGCCGCTCCTCCCAGGGGAGGAAGGGGAGTCTCCTCGAATCTGCCGATTGTTGGGTCCCTGCTGGAGGAGCAGTGGCCTGACTGTGCCGCAGATCATGGTTTATGGCAACCCCTGGCTGAGAGCCTGCACCTCGGCTCTGTCTCTGCAGCCGGCTTCCCCGCTCTGATCCCTGGGAGCTCTGCCACACTCAGGCACCCCTGGTCTTCCTGTGACCCCGAGGGTCCTGAGACCACACTGTCCCGGTGAGGGTTCCACCCCCCACTTAGCCACTGGAGCGACGTCCCTCAGCGGACCCGACTTCTAAAAGTTCCGATTTTGTGCTCCACTGCTCTATCACTTGCCAGAAGCGGCCTGCGAAAGCCCCCTCCCCCGCCATCTATCCTCCCGAATATCGCCTCGGATTCACTTCTCCGCACATCCTACCTTCCAGAAAGTGGTCGCTTTTCTGTTCAGAGAGTTGTTGCTATTCTTTTCTTTGATCTCCTGTTGAGTTCGTAGGTGTTCAGAAATGGTTTGGTCCCTACCCAGCTGAATTCCTGAGACCAGACAAAATCCACGTCTCCTACTCCTCCGCCATCTTGCTCCGCCCCTGGAATGTGTTATTATTACTATTATTATTTTTTTTGTAAATGTTCCACGTGTGCTTGAAAGGAATGCTGACCAATGATTTTAAGATCCTATTCAACTGGCAATTCAGTGGTTCTCTGTCAATGTCAGTAACCCTGCCTGATCTGACATGTTGTTCAAAGTCGTAGTTAAAAGGGCCTAATTCACACTGAGCCTCATTCAGTAGTGAGTCAGGAGTGGTGCTTGAATGCTCTCCACTGTAAGACAAGAGTTTACTGAGGACCAGTCCCCTCTTCCTTTTTGGGAGTAGCAGGGCAGGGAATTATGGAATATCAAAACCAGAAAAACCCATTAGAGGTTGTCCATGAGTGGTAGCAAATTTGCTGCATAACTATGAGTAATTATTCAACAGATACTTATGTAGCACTTCAAGTATGGTTTTACAAATGCCAACTGTTCTACCCCATTAATACCAATGCACTTAATCTTCATACCAGGCCTTGACAGTTCACTGATAAGGAGACTGGATTGGATCCAGGCAATGTCTGATCCCAGGGACCATGCTCTCAATGGTTCCATGATGCTGCCTCCCACACAGATCTGTTGTTAAACTCTTGTTAAAAATACATATTTTCTTGCCCACCAAAGACTTCCAGTATCAAAATCTCTCCAGGGATAAAGTATTTTCTTTTGTTTTGTTTCTAAAGCTTAATTTTTATTAAGTTTTTTAAATTTTAAAATTAAAATTTTAATTCCAGGAGAGTTAACATACAGTGTTATATTAGTTTCAGGTGTACAATATAGTGATTCAACACTTCCATACATCACCCTGTGCTCATCACAGCAACTGCACTCCTTAATCCCCATCACCTATTTCACCCCTGCCCCTCCTCCCCTCTGGTAACCACTAGTTCTCTATAGTTAAGAATCTATTTCTTGGTTTGTCTCTAGGAATAAAGTGTTGAAAGCCATGTGCTACACATGTCTCCAGGTTGATTCTGATACATAGCCAGGTTTTGGAACCCCTGTCAGGCCATTCCCTTCATTTTACAGATGGGAAAGTGGGGCTAGAAGGGGGGAAGGGAAAAATCTGATCCCCCCTGAGGCTTGCCTCTCGGTAAGCTCTGTAAGGATGCTGTGGAGTTCAGTGATCTGGTAGGAAGCCAGGCTCACTGCTCTGCTTGTGCATCTGAACAGCTCAACCTTTCCCAAAGAAAATCCATGGAGACTGCTTCCATCTGACTTTCAGTCCTTCTGTCTCCCTCTTCCTCTCTCTGTCCCTATATCTCTGTCTTTTTTTGTCTGACTGAAGCTCTGTCTCCTTGGAATTGAAACAGAGATCCTGGAAGCTTTGGGGGTTGGTGTGAGCTTTGGGGCACTTCCTTTTGTAGTGGAGAGAGCTTTAGAACCAAATGGGGCCAGTTCAAGTCCCCGATCTGCCACCCTCTGGCTTTGTCATATTGGACTGTGTGACTTATTGTCCTCCCAGCTTCCTCATCTTTAAAGAGGGACATCACAAGACTGACCTTGTAGTATCTTGAGAGGACTAACTGAGAGTACACTTGTAAAGTGCCTGGTATGTGAGCATACCAGCACATGTTGATTGAGGTCCCTCTCTAAGCCAGACATAGGCCCAGGCCCTAGGGATGCAGCAGTGAAAAAAAGGGACAAAATCCCTGCCCTCTGGGGGTTTGCAGTCTAGTAGGGAGAGATAGATAATAAACGAGTGAACAAGAAGATGGATCATGTGTTCAGGAGCAATATATGCTGTGAAGATAAAGCAGAGTAAGGGAATAGACTGAAGAGGCAAATAGGGTGGTCAGGAGTAGCCTCTGGCCCAGTGACAATCGAGCAGAAATGACATAGGGAAGGAGCAAGCCAAGTGGTGGTGAGGGTGAAGGGTTCTAGGCAGAGGGAGCAATGAGTGCAGAAGCCCCGAGGAAGAGCAGGTTTGTTGTGCTCAAGGAGCAGTGAGGAGGCCAGTGTGGCCAGGCCGGAGAGTTCTTGACAGAAGAAGAAGTAGCTGGAGGGAAAGACGGGGTGTGTGGGGGTATGGCTAGGGTCACATGTGGAGAGCCTATGGACCTTTGTATGCCTCTGGATTTCCCCTGGATGAAATGAGAAGAGTCACAGGGACTCTTAGCAAGGACTGACATGGTCACTAACATTTTTGAATGTTCACCCTGCTTGCTTTGTACAAACTAGACAACTGGGGGCAAGGGCAGAGCAGGGAACCAGTAGGGGGCTATTATGGTGGTCCCAGAGGAGAGAACTGTGGCCTGAACGAGGGGGCTAGCCATGGAGACAGTGATGAGTGTCCCTATTCTGGCTCTATTCCCAAGGCAAATCCCTTAGGATTTGCTGCTGGAGTGAGCTCGAGGAGAAAGAATGAAATCAAGGATGACTCTAAGATTCTGGCCGGCACACCTGGAAGGACATTGGTTAGGGAGGAATTCTGGAATTGAGTGGCATGCATGTGATATGGTGACAGCTGTCACAGATCCATGTAGAGATGAAGAGAAGGCCCTTGGATATGTTAAGGGGCACGCTGTCCTCATCTATAAAGAGGGCGTCATAAGACTGATCTTGTAGGATCTTGAGAGGACTAAGCGGAAGTACACGTGTAAAACGCCTGGTCACGGGAGCAACACATGCTGATCGAGTCCACCCTCTGTGCCAGACACAGACCCAGGCTGGAGGGTCAGTGGCATTTAGATGTTTTCTCAGCTGTGAGATTCTCTGAGCTCACCAAATGGGTAAATAGAGGTAGAGAAGAGAGATGCCCAAGAACTGAGCCTGGGCCTGTCTGAAGTTTAGGGACTGAGATGATGAGGTCCAACCAGAGTCACGGAGAAATGGGGGGTAAAGTAGGGGGGAGGAGTCCCAGAGGGTCAGGTGGGGAAGAGGCCTCGGAAGGGTGGGGCCATTGGCTCTTTCCGCTGCTGCCCGGGGACAGGACCTGGCTGTGTGACTGGCTCTCAGCAGTCCCAGCTTTCATTTTCCTTTCTCAGTTCTTCTTTTCTGGCCAGCACTTACTTCCCTCTCACAGTCTGGGAATGGGCTCCTGGGGAGATGGCCTCTCGTCATCACTCGCAGAGCACCAAGGCTGTGGGACATCTTGTTACAAACCCAGGCTAGCTCAGGAGGCTGGGGTTCTGTGCTAAGACTGAACGGCATGAACACGGCACCCTACCCGTGAGTGTCATGAACCACTGCCAGGACCCAAACTTAGATGATGGCAATTATCAGAGCCTGATCTTGGCCTGCACCAAGGATCTTTGAGCCTGTGTCATAGAGGAGGGGCTTAAGTGAACCATAGTGGCAACATAAATTCAGGAGTCTATGCATATCCTTGAATTCAGCATTCAGTACCAACCTGATGTCAACCAACTGTAGAGTTAATGGCTAAAGAAGATAAGTATCTTACCTTATATCACAAGTCTCCAGCTTAATCATATATCTTTTTTAAAGAGCTTACATAAAAAGGAAATAAGAAGATAAGAAGGACAGAAACTTAGAAGTCATCCTTCATTCTTTTTGTTCCCTTGTACCCTGTATAGCTAAACCACCATAAGTACCTTTGGCTCTACTACTGAAATATATCCCTTATCTGAACACCTCTCACCCTCCTCCTCCTGCTAACCTCGTCCAAACCCCTATCACTTGCCTGGGTGATTGCAAGAACTACCTGCCTGCTGTCTGGAGGCCTCGTTCTCCTGTAGTCTCATCTCCACATGTTAGCCGGGATGAGCTTTCTGGAGAATAGATCAGATAGTATAGATCACCCCCCAAAAACCCACCAGAGGCCTCCCCCATTGTGTCTGGAAGATCCCACAAGATCTGTCCCCCATCTCCCTCTCTCCTTCCACACTTCACCTTATTCACCACGCAAGCTGGATTCACTCTTTTTTCTGTCCGTGCAATATAATAGTTCGTATCCATCCTAGGGTCTTTGGTTTGCTGTTCCTTCTTCTGGAAGGTTCTTTCTCAGTGTCCCTTTTGGCCATCTGCTTTCCTCATTCGGCTGTCAGCTAATCACTCCCTCAGAGAGATCTTTGCCAGTCCTAGCTCAGTGGTCCTCCTGTCTTCACCTTTGTGATTTTCCCGATAGCACCTGACAGTGTCCCAAATGGTCTTACTCATTTACTTCTTGTTTGCTGACTGCCTCTCCCCTCTGTATGTCAGCTCCTTGAAGATGGGGAGTCTGTCATTCCAGTTTTAGCATATGTGCTGCTGAAGCAAGTGCAAAGATGGGGCGTCTGTCAGACTTGTCACTGCCATGTACTCTGTCTCTGGAGTAGTGCAGAGACTTAGGAGTTGTTCCTTCAGTAAATGCCCGCTGACTGATCAACAGTCAGAACTTAAAAAATTATTTTTTGGTTCAATTTCTGATTTTCATTAGGTTTCCAGTTTTATTTTTATGTCCAGAACAGGGTAACTTGTTCCAAGTATAATGAACGTTGGTGATTCTGTCTGAACCTTTGAGCCAGTTGAGGCGGAGAGTGAGGGACCCTCTTTCCCAAGGTAGGAGTCGTGGGGCCCACCCACCTCAGCTCCCAGCTTCTGTTCTCACCAACCAGTGCCACAAGACAAGGTGACACTGGGACAGGAGGGAACCTTGGGCAGCCACCTTTGAAACTCTTGCCCTGGGGTCACTTGGCTGATGCCCCAGCTTGAGCTAGGACAGACCACGCACAGAGCAAAGGAGAATTTCACCCTGTGGAGGATGTAGACTTTCAGGAATCCACAGAGCTGGCCAAGTTATGTTAACATGAAGCTGGCCAAGAGCTTTGGCTGCTTCGTTTTCCTCCTAGAGATCCAAAGTCAGTAGCAACTGTGGATTCCCTCATTTCAGAGCACTCACTCTTATTTGGCTTTTTTTTTTTTTTTTTTTAAAGTATGTTGTTTCACGGGAATCCTGAGTGAGAAAATAGTGAGGCTGGGAGACAGGCGGTTCCAAAGCTGTGGGTTTCAATCCTGGCGGCTTTGGGACCGGATTCAGGGTGGTTTGAGACCCTTGTCACCTTCCCCTTCATGTCTCCATCAGTCCCATAAGTTAGTTCTGTTGCAAGTGCCTGTGTTAAGGAGTGACTTCATCCTTAGGTCCAGCCAGCCAGTCGATTCTCAGAGCAAAAAATCTGCGAGGGTAATTTTAGACTTGACTTTGCCCTGCTGTGTCTGGTTGTGCAGGGCATATGGAGAGCTGCTTTCTGCAAGCGGTCTGAGACTTAAACATGTCACAACGAAGCTCACACACTGCCCACGTTGGGAGTCTGTCTTATGTCAGCATCTTACACAAGCAACATTTTAGCTGCCTTGCTTAGGAAAAATCATTTTCCATTAGAAGCCTCCAAGAAGGGAGGAAGAATACAAAGCAGGCTTAAGTTCAACAATTATTTCTTGAGTGTTTACTATGTGCCAGACACAGGGCTGGCACCTCAGCAGGGTCACACCCTAAGCAAGGCCACAAGGAAGACAAAGACCACAGTGGGCCAGGCATCTCTCCTCAAACTTGCCCATTCCCATGGGCAGCCCTGCGGAAGTCTCAGTCTCCCTGCTTGTGTGTCACACTGGGCTTGCTGGGGAACGGCGCTCAAGGGGCAGGGCAGCAAAACTCAGAAACCCCAGGTGGGTTTGGAGGAAAGGTAAGAGCCGGTCATGAGAGTAGACCAGAGTCCGTGAGCACTTAGGAGCAAGACCTCGGTCACCATTGGCGAGCTAGGGCTCGGCCCTGGAGGTCACACCCAGTGAGCACCTGAGAGGCCAGGCCCACAGTTAGAACCATACCAAGAAGGTATTGAAATGAAGCCAATTCCTACCTCCTGCAAAAAGCCTGTCTCTGTGTGCATGAGCCCATCTCATGTCCTGTCCGCTCCTGGGCTTTTACTCAAAAATGATCTTTTTTCTTTCACATTTATAATCTCTAATTCCTCATTATCACCTTTTTTGCTCTAAAACCAGGTCAAAGTCCTGCTCTCTTACAATCTCCCCCTCAAATATGTACCGCCCTCAAGTACGCCATCCTTGAAGTCACTATCTGTCTCTTACTGCTGTTCTTCTGGAAGTTCCTACCTTGGCCTCCTTACATGCCCTTCAGTAACTTTGCCATCCATGTCGTTCCCCAAATCCTCTGAAACGGGTCTCTCCAGAGATCACTAGTTGCCTTCCTAATCAGTACACCCTGGGGCTTTCACTTCATCTTTGCTCTGTGCATGGAGAGGGCGAGTCACCGATTTGAGGCCTTGGCCCTTTAAGACGTGCACTTCCTGTGCAGGACAGCAGGATCAGGGCCTAGGAGACTGGTGAGTGCAGAGACAGGGGGTATTCCTGGTGCTTGAAGAGCTCTGAGAAAGGAGGGGTGCTCCCATGGGTCAGGATTTTCTCTTTAGCAAAGTGAAGGAACGGGGATTGTGTAGAAGAATGCCAGCCTTGGATAAACCAGGCACCACCCAGGCCTGTTACCCTTTGACCTATCTGCAGAGGAATAGGCAAATCTGGATTAAACTGTGTGCCATTGTCTCCTGGGTTTTCATAAAGCAGCATGCCTAATTGAGATTTTCACCTTTTTGGTCTTAGCCCTTTAGATCTAGGTTCCCAAGGATTTGAGTAGGTACCGATGGGATTAGATTAGTCAGTACTTTAAGCCTCCCTCAAAAGGGAGTTAGAGGAGTCAAGCCTTTGTTTGGGGGCAGCTGGGGCTTTAAGGATTGACTGTAAGAAAATCCTTGTTGGTGGTGTAGCCAGGGCTTTGTGCTAATTAAGAGAGCCCTCTGATTAAAGCAGAGAGGGGTGACTGGTCCTCCTTGTGAAGGATTGTTCTTGCTCTGGGCCTCTTGTAACACTCAGCTGGTCTTTGCTTCTCGGGCTCCCATTCAGGCCAGGCTTCCTTCTCTTCATGATTTCCCAAAGCACTGAGTGTTCCAAAGCCATCCCTAAGCCCCCACGGGAGCTGATGGGCTCAGCCCACTGATCAGGTCCTGATTCAGCCGTAGAGTTTTGGCTTCTTCCTCACCACTGTTGTTCCTGTGTTTTATTCTTCATTTCTGTTTCCCTACAAGATCCTAATCATTGAAGTAGGAACCTGGAGGAAGAAGACGGCTTGAAGCAATGACTAATACTACTTTTTAGTGGTCTTATTAGATTTCACCAGACATGCATGATGATAATACAACAGTCCTCATTATGTGTATGTTTCCTTAATGCTTTTAACTCTCAGCAGCAAAAGGTCAAGGTAAAGGCAGGAGAAGTGACCAGTGTGGGGCATGAGGCCAGACCATTCCTTTTCAGCAGTCTTGTATTTGCTGTGTAACCTCAGGAAAGTTTCTGTCCTTCTCTGTGTCTGTCCCCCCATATGTGTAATGGAGGTAATCATGCTGGTCCCCTCCCTGCCTCAGAGGGAATGAAGGGATGAATGAAATCATGTCTGTAGTGTGTGGAATTCCTTGGAGAAAGGTACTGTGGAAATTCACAGATGTTGGGTATTTGTGCAGCACTCCAAGTTTTCAGAAAACATGGCCTTGTGCAGGGGACACCTTGCATACTGCTAACACTCCTCATCAAGCCCCAGCCTCCATACCCTGCGACGGGGACTGTGTGTGCCCTAGCCTCCGTGCAGAACCCCACCTGACCAGCCCAGACTTATGGATGCTAACTCCATGCACAGAGTTTCTCCAGCAAGGCAATTGCACATGCTTCCTTGGAAGTATGTCCCAGGGTTTCAAAAATCCCCCCTTTAGGGCAGTCTTCCCAGTGTGGGGCCGCTTTCTCACTTCCTTTTGATCCATATTGAGTGAAGGTCATTCATTCATTTTTATTTAGCAACTGTTCTCAGTTACTCATGAGATTAGGTGGTGAACAGAACAGGCCTGTTGAGCTGAGGGTCCAGTGCAAAAGAAAAATCACTGAAGAGTGTGTAACATGAATTGTGCATAATTTGAATAGGTGGAAACAGGGCCTTGTCCAATCATTTATAATATAGCTTAACTCAGTTGGTTAAAACACCGTTTCTCAACTATTCTCAGCCTAAGACACGCCAAGTGCTTAACTCGGTCACTTAAAATGTTTTGCAACCATTTCTAGGTGGCCCCCTCTTTTTCTTCAGTTTCTTTTCTATACCACAGGTACCCACCACCCTTTCCCCGGCCCCCCACAGCCACATTCTGGTGAGTGCGCGCACTCCCACACTTTCCGTGAGCCTCCTCTGCTCAAATTTGGATCTTTCATCCTGGCTGTCATGAATATCTTTGCAAAACACCCAGATTTCCCGAAACACTGGGTGGGACACGGTAGATGCAGAGGAGGCAAGGAACAGGGTGGGATCATTGTATTTTCACGGTCTGCACGAGGAAGAAACTAAAGGATACTTACTGAATTGGCATTGCAAACCATCAGAAGACTGGTGGGAATACCAGCAGGGAATACCTGCTGGCTGTCAGAGTAGCTGGTGTCCTTGTGTGGGCTGCTTGCTGCCAGGTTTTGATCTGCATGCTAGATTCCCAGAGGACCCAAGGGACCCCCCCAGCCCTCCCTTAAGATGCCCCTAGACCTTCAACAGAATGAACTGCTCCCCCTTTGTGGTTCCATAGGATTTAAATGGACTTCTCTTTTATTACTAGTAACAGCTGACTGCCTTCGTGGCACCATTTAATGGTATAGATCAGTTTCCCTTTCTAGACTCTGTACTCCTTGAAGGGGATGGACTGTGTCTGATTTGCCTGTGTTTCTCCATTAATCCAGCACATAGTAAGTACTTAATAAATATTTGGGAAAGAGAGAAGGAATGTAGACATTTTATATTGGAATCCATAAAGAGAGCTCTGGAAATTCCTGTCCATGGTACCTACTTAGCACTGCAAGTTTTTAAGCGTTTAAGAAAGATTTTTTTTTTTTTTAAATGCAGACAATCTAGATAGTGGTTCTATAGGGGTCCACAGATTTGGCCGATGGCTTATGAGAGCGCACACATGCTTTTCATTTCTTGGGGTGCAGTGGGCAGGCAGTGGAGGGCTCTGCCAGGGGAGGGGAAGTGCCATTCTAAGGAGCTGCCCCAGGACCTGATCCTGAGGGAGTCTGCACACTTGCTTGCTATGTAGAGGTTGCCCTACTTCGTCTGGGGGGTGGCCCATCACTCTGCCTGCTGCCAGAACTGTTCCTTTTCCCGAGAGGAAGCCAGTCTCAGGAGAATTATCTCTTCTGCCACTTGAGGGGAGTGCTGCTCCAGCTGAAGGATTGGAGAAATGGCCAATTCCTCTGTGGGTAGAGCTGTTTCCAGAAGTCAGACTGGCTCGAGAAGGCTGCCACAGGCAGTCGTCCTGTCTGGCCCTTGGCTCTCCCTTGAGGCCCCCCTTCTCTGCTCTGGATGGGTGGAGGTGTGTGGTGAGGGAGGGAATGATGATGAAGGAAAGGACCTGACCGGGAGGGGTGGACTGTCACCAGCCCTTGCTCCTGCTATCCTTTCCATGTTCACAGAGACTGCTGGAGACACACCTAGAGTGTTGTTGGTACCATGTAAGCCCCCAGATTTCCTACTGCTCTTCTCCAGTCCCCCGCTGATTGGCTAAGTTCAGGCAGCCCCACATGCCTCACTCTGAAGGCCAGGCCCCTTTCCAGGGTGGCTTAGCAGATGCTTGGGGCCTTCTTTGCCTCTTCTCCCACTGACCATCCCAGGAGTAGAAAGGGTTTATTCCTCATAACCAAGCCAAGGTGGGCACAGGCAGGCTCTGGGTCACCCCAAGTCTGCGCTATATACAGATCTGGCCCCAAAGAACCCTGACTTCCTGGGAACATGCCATGTACCTGACACAGAACTAGACCTTTCCCCTATATTATTTAGTTCCCGTTACATCATCTCTTGGAGTCGATTAATTTGATACATTGTATAAAGGGAAAAATGGAGGCTCACCAAAAGAGGCAATGTGCCTGCTCTCCTAAGCTAATAAGTAGTGGAGGCAGAATGTGCACTAAGGGCCCATGACTCCAAAGCTTGTGCTTTGAAACACTGTTTCAGCACCAGCCTCTCTAGGAGGGAAGATGAAAATGGGTGAGTAATGTGGACCTTATTCTCAGGTGAGTAATGGTTAGAATGGGAACCAGTGTAATTACATGGGAAGGAGGCACCCCAGATATCTGCAGACAGGTGTCTCCTGCCATGTCTTCCATCCTCCCAAGGGTATAGAGATTTAGGATGGAATATGGTTACTAGGGAAAGGTTTCCTAGAAGAAGTGATGTTTCAAGCAAGGCTGAAGGCTGGGCCCAAGGCAGCTAGAGTAGTTGGGAGGAAGTTGTACTGTGCTGGAGGAATGGTATTCCCAGGTGGGAGCGGGCCCAGTTTCACCCAATACCACCAGCCCTCCTGTGGCCCCCAGAGAGGGAGAGCTTCCTGTGCAGTGCCCAGGCTATCTAAATTTCTTCTTACTCAGCTGTTTCCCCATTGGATTATCAACTCCTCGATGGCAAAGACCTTCTCCATTTCATTATCGTATTGTCTGTGTCTAGCCCACGGCCTGAACTCAGTGAATACTTGTAAATTGGTGCTCTGATCCCTTAGGGGAGCAGTGGTCCCACTGTTGTCGGTGACCCAGGGGTTGAAAAAACCAGAGCAGCTGGTATTTCTGGCACGGCTGCTTGCTGCCAGATCTTGGTGCCACATTGTGAGCTGAGGAGCCCCAGGGCCTGGTAGGTGTGTGGGAAGGACACCTGGCATGAAGGGCCCCAGGGCGGATGCTGGGCCTGTCGAAGCTTTGAGTGTGACCAGGGTGGGAGTGGGGAGGGCTGTTTACAGTCTCCTCTCTCCATCCCTTCCTATCCCTGCACACATCTGCCACAGTGAATTATAGATGGTGGAACACTGGGCCACACAGGAGCAGAGGGAGGACCCAAGAGAAGCTGATTCAAGAGAGATTAAAGTGGGAGTGGAAGCCAGACAGCTGGGAGGCCAACCCTTGGAAGGGCTGGACTAGTGGGTGTGCTCCCTTGGAGGATGGGGACCATTTCTAAGTCCCTGTCATGGCCTCTTCCATGAAACCCTCTCAGACCTCCCCTACCTGCACTGGCCTCTTCTTCCTCCCTCCTCTAAAGTTCTCTTACACATATCATCTTTTTGACTCTTTGGCACACAATTATGGTGACTCTGTTTTCTGAGCTGAAAATTAAGACGTTTGACCTAACGATGAATCTGGTTGTTAAAATTGAGGTTGTCCAGAAAAATCCACTGTATGGCCAACACAAAATTGACTCTGTGGGCCTCCCTGCCTTGACTTGCCTATTTAAATCTGTTGTTATTTATTTAGGGTTTTTGTGTTTTTAGAGAGAGAAATAGTGAATGGAGGTGGGGGAGGGGCAGAGGGAGAAGGAGAGAGAGAATCTTAAACAGGCTTCACACCCAGCATGGAGCCCCTGACATGGAGCCCGATGCAGGGCTCAGTCTCATTACCCTGAGATCATGACCTGAGCTGAAATCAAGAGTTGGATACTTAACTAACTGAGCCACCCAGGTGCCCCCAAATCTGTTGTTATTGGTTTAGTTTTAGAGTCCTCACTTGTCTGAGCCTTGTCTCCTCAACCAGATTAAAGTTCATTGAAGGGAAGACAGTAGACATTGCATTCCCTTGAGATTTTTTAATCTTTTACAGATCTCTGACAGCTCATGCATGCTTTTGAGAGTGGGAGAGACATCTGAATCTTTCCTCTATGTCTTGATTTTTTTCCTCCAAAATAAGATAATTCAGGATCATGGCTGAGCTGGGTTTTCTAGTTGCCTTTAATTGTTGCCTTACATAGAGAGAAGGCCATGAGAAGGCTTGTGATGATGATAAGGCAGAGGGCTGGAGGTAGTGTGTCTCACAGTCCAGGCTCAGGATATGCTTGAGAATGCACAGAGTAGAGACAGGTCCAAGAGCACTGCAGAGAGGAGGTGGTGCCAGGGGACATTGCTGACATTGTCACAGCCCTCAGTGCTCATAGGGTCCTAGAAGTTACCATTCCCTTCTGCTTTCTCCTGATAAGCACAGACACCTCAGTGTGGAAAAGAAAAAAAAAAAAATCTGTGTTCCTATCTCTCTATCTGCCTCCAAATAAGACCAAATTTCACCCATTCCACTCAGGTGAGTGATCTTTTTGGGTATTCAAATATGGTACCAACCAGATGGTTAGCTCCTTGAAGTCAGAGATCCATAGTTTATCATTTTGTTTCCCACCATACTTGGCATGACAGTAGCCACATAGCAGAATTCAATATATCCAACCCAGGGAAAGAGATGGCCAGTCCTTTTGTGTTGCCTGCTTTCTTGCCTAACTGCCTTCACAAACACAGGCTCTTCAGTGCCTAACATAGTGTTTCTTGGTCTAGGGCATGACCTGAGCTGGACACGGAAAGTTCCCAGGACATTGGAGCTGAGCAGCATGAACTGTAGAGCTCTTAACCTTGTTTCTAGCCTGTGCCCGTGGCTGCTGTGAGAAATCCACCACTACCCAGGCCTCCATCCCTCGTTATCACTGACCTTCCATATACCTTCCCTTTGCCTAGCCCCACTGAGAGAGAGAGAGAGAGAGAGAGAGAGAGAGAGCAGCCTATAACTCAATCAAGAATAACAGTTTCTCTTGTAGATTTTTCATTTGTCTCTTAAACTTCAAAAGACCAGAATTCCCAGCCTACTTGTTGGTTATGGTGAATATAGGAGTTGGGAAAATTTAAGAATCCCAAACTGTGGCATAGGAAGCCTAGAAAGGCACAGGTTTTAAGATAAAGAATTCAAGAACCACTGACCTACACTTATCTCTATGCATCTGTTTCTTCCCTTCCTCCTTGGAAAACAGGAAAATCCACTATAGAGAAGGAATTGATACCATTTTTAAAATAATTTAAGTGAAGCAACGGACCTCTTCTTCCATAATTTTGTCCAGTTATGCCTTCCACCCCTCTGTCTTCCAGCACAGTCTATGCTTATCCTCTAGATCCGTGAAGGAAACTTCCCAAAACTCTGTTCCTGGGGGTTAGTCAAGGGAAGCGTAGGTCTGTGGGTTGAACAGGGAAACGAAGGGAAAGAAGAGCTGTCAAGGAAGAGATGTAAGAGCTTAATAAATAGCCTTTTGACTCAAAAAACAGCCACAGAGGCCATAAATAGTAATGGGCTCCAGGGAGTAAAAAGAGGATATGAAGCTGAATAAGGAAGGAAAAGGTTAGAGGAAAAGAGTAAATTTCCTCCCGGGTAGAAGTGGCCCCAAGAGCAGTAGGGAATTGGTTCATTAACTTTTAGTGGGACTTGCACTTTTACCATTATTCCCAGGGAGGGGAGTGGGAAAACTGGTAGGGTCAGCCACAACTCTGAACGCTGGCCTTATTGAGCTTTTCCTCAGGGACCCCTTGCTTTGGCCTCATCCTTGTGGGAAATTGATTACACCTTGAGCACTCTGTCCCTCCCTTCTGTGCTGTGACCTTGATGTCACTGAACCAAAAGTCACCGAATCCATGGCAGTCATAGCAAATGTGAGAGGTGGCTGGGACCAGCTTTACATATCTGTAGCCCTCCCTTCTCTTCCCAGAAGAGAACACCAAGGGCAGAGAGGGGAAGTGACTTCCTGGATGTCACATGGCTGCCAAGCTGTGACTCCATCCCAGGTCTGTCGATAGGGATGCTGCCCCTTCTGGGTTTATCTGAGGTCTCTTCCCTGCTTAGGGATTGCCTTTGCACGTGGAGCACAAGGTAGCGCCCTGGTGCAAAAGTCTCCTGCACAGGTTCTGTGGCTGGTAGCAGTGGCACCAAGGCCTCGGACGAGTAATGCATGCCTGCTCCACTCTGTGTGTCTCAGTTTGAGTCTGGGGCAAAAAGCTTTTCCATTCTTCCCTGCAGAGCCGCTCTGCCATCTGGAGTCCCTTTCTCTATGTCCTTTACCCTGAGAGCACCTATGAATCACCTCCCATTAATCCACGTGACCAGAATGCCAGCAGGTGGCCAGCCATGGCATATCCCCTGTTTGCTTCTCATCATTCCCTGGGATCTTTCCTTTCATCATTACATGGCCATGAATTCATAGAGCCCCAGGGTTAGGAGGGACAATCTGAGGATTCCAGTAAGTTCTACCATGTCTCTGACAGGTGCTTATTTAAGTCTCTGCTTGAATGCTTCTAGGGATGGAGATTTACTATTTCCTAATGCAGCCTGTTCGCCCTTTTGGTCAGGAAGCCCACAGTCTCCACCAGTGGGACCTAGTACTGCTCTCTGAGCACACACAGCTGAGGCAGGGCGATCTTCATAAGGCAGTTCTTCTGATGTTGGAAGGCACCTGTCCTTAGCCTTGCTTGAGTGTTTTCCATTCCCAGCAAAGCGGTCCATTTATTTCACCCATTCCTTACCTGACGCTGTTTCCAGACCCTTTCCTCTTCTAGTCACCCTCTCCTAATTGTCAGTGTCCCTTTTAATACAGTGCCAGAGAAGAACTCCAAGAGTGAATAGAGTTGGACTTATTCGGTTGGTTTCAAATATTGTACATCTGTCAATATAAGCTAAGTTTTAGAGGCACATCCCACTTTTGGCTTATGCTGAGCTCAGGTACTAGAGAACCCCCTAAGTCTCATTGGGATGAGCTGACATTGGCGTAGGCTGGACTCACCCATATGCTTCTCTAAACCTAAATGTAGGTCTTAACAATTGTCAGATTCAAGCCCAACTTGTGAATGTCAGCTCCTCTTGCGAGGCAGCTGAGACCTTCATGGCTACTCCTGCTGCCAGCCAGTGTGTTAATCTGCTCTTTCAGGCTTGGTGATATTTGCACATGTGAAGCTTGCCGTCTCTGTCTTTATCCAAATCATCGATGAAAATATTGACCAGGAAAAAGGAAAGGACTGTGGCACACTATCAAGGACTTCCCTTCATTATTTCACTTGTCAACACCCCTTGGGTATTTTTACTCAACCAATTACAAGCCCATCTAATTCCATGTCGTACAGAAAAAAAGATGGTGTTCACTTCATGTCAGCACTTTCCCTTGGAAAATGTTAACCTCAGTCCCCAGTGTTTGCCTTGATATATCTCTTTACACAAAGACTGTGGTCCCAGACATGTCAGTCTTTCCTTTGGCAGAAAGAGGGCTGGCAGTTTGGCTTTCTCACCCAGAGCCCAGAGATACCCTCACCACCCAGTGGGTACCCTGAGGATTTTGGCTTTAAGCACGGGTGGACTTGGAGCCAACTTAAGGCGCCAGTCCAGGGTTCTGGCTGGACCGCCCTTCAGAATTCCTAACATAAACGTCCTGTCACATCTGGTGGCGGGTGGAGGTATAGGGATTCAGCTATGTAGCTAGCGTTCCAAACTGAGTCTTTCTAAATTAGCATCAGAACATCATCAGGGTCACCCCCAGGAAATACATGTCAAAATCTGCCAGCTTCCATTACCCAGGGGCCACTGTCTGTGAACTGAGCCCGGGGAGTGGGATTTCTCAGCAAGGATTCGGGGCCCAAGGCCTTTGGTGGCCTCAGGGAAGAAAGCAGTGTGTCCAGTCTCACTCTTTCCCTGGGGTGGGTTTTCTCCCCTACCTCCAGCGGGTCTTCCGTTCCGCTTATCTTCAGCACACTGTGTCGATTTATTTTCTCAACATTTCACTCACTCAGAAGTGCCCTGGCTTTCACGTGGCTCAACCCTCCTCCACATTCCAGGGGAGTGTGGGCTATGGAAGAAAAGAGGCCATCCAGGGATATCGCTGCAACCTTGGGAGCTCCAGGGAAGAGGCCCCTGTTTTCCATGGAAGAAAAGATGGGATGGGTGTTCCTTTTGTCTTTCCCAGAAAGGGAAAGGTGTAAATCCACACTGGCAGCCACCGCCTTTGGTTAGGATAGGCAAGCCTTCTCCTGCCTCCCGCGCGAGGGCAGGACCCTATGTATGGCCACGTGGGTGGCGGTGGTGTGGTGGGGGGATGAGGTTGGGTGGGACTGGTGCCCTCTGCCCTGGAGAAGGGGGGACAGCACAGAGAAGCTCCCCAGCACCCCCGGGGCACCTAACCGGGGCCTGGGCAGAACTGAAACATCGATTGTCCTTCTGTTTGTGAAGTCCCCTTTTGCTAAAGGGGGAGAAGTTGGGGTGGAGCGGGATAGTGGATGCTAACAGGATGATAACTAATAACTAATAAAAGGATAAATACATGTTGAAAGGATAACACCTTCTTGAAACTCCAGACACCAAGTGGTAGAATAATGTCTTTGCTTATATTCGGAAGCAGGTTGCGGCTTGGCCCTGTTGCCTTCTGGGGCATGTTGGTTTGCATTTCCCCTTTGTTGCCTGTAGGTCTGACTTCTATATGAACAAGGATTTGTCTTCCATGCCGTATTCTCCTTTCCAGTGGGTTCTGGGGGCCTTTCCAACACCACACCCCCACCCTGTCCCTATCCCAAATGTCTCGTGGAGCCTCTTCCTTCCCCTGCCTCATGCCCCTCCTGAGTCCCGAGAACTGCTATCTCTTCTCTAGTGCCTACAGCTCATGTGTTTTTTCTTTTCAATTTGGTATCAGCTTTGTAGTACGTTTTTAAAGGGAAGAACCTTTTATTCAAGCATTTTTATTTTTTTTAAAGATTTTATTTATTTAGAGAGAGAACATGAGCAGGGGGAGGGGCAGAGGGAGAGGGAGAGAGAGAATCTCAAGCAGACTCCGTGCTGAGCATGGAGCCTGATGTGGGACTCGATCTCATGACCCTGAGATCATGACCTGAGCCGGAATCAAGAGTCAGATGCTTAAATGACGAAGCCACCCAGGTGTCCCTTAGCATTTTTATTTTTAAAATCTTAGGATGAAGTGGCATTTCAAATGTAATATATGTATTTTAAGATTTTATCCATTTATTTACAGAGAGAGAGTACAAGCAGAGGGTGCGGCAGGGAGAGGGGGTAGCAGGCTCCCTGCATTAACAGAGAGCCCGATGTGGGACTCGATCCCAGGACCCTGGGATCATGACCTGAGCCGAAGGCAGACACTTAACCAACTGAGCCTTTCCTTTGGCAGAAAGAGGTGCCCCCCCCTTTTTTATGGTGTAGTATATTTTTTTCTCTTTATAAAACAATCCTTGTTTACTGCAGGTAAATTAGAAACTGTAAATAAGAAGCATCCTTCTTTTTTTTATTATTTATTTTAGAGAGAGAGAGAATGAGAGAGAGCACATGAGAGGGGGGAGGGTCAGAGGGAGAAGCAGACTCCCTGCCGAGCAGGGAGCCCGATGCGGGGCTCGATCCCAGGACCCTGGGATCATGACCTGAGCCGAAGGCAGTCACTTAACCAACTGAGCCACCCAAGTACCCCGAAGCATCCTTCTTAATGTGATCACTGTTAATGTTTTGGTATTTTTCCTTTGAATCTTTGTGTGTATTTATGTGTCTGTGTGTGAGTAAGATGAGATGTGCTGTACACTTTGTGGCCTGAGCTTTTCACCCAGGAATTATCATGAACAAGGAGCCATGTTTCATCTTGTTTGTTGGCTTGATGCTTCTAAAAGTAAACAGTGACATCCTTTTGTTGTTCATTCTTGGCCGGTACAAGACAGTTGCCCAGCATGTTTGTTTCTCGGGCAAGCCATGACTGAGGGTTCTTTTCGTTTCTCTCTGTATATTTGTGAGATCCTCTTTCAGTGGCTGATGCCTCTCCAAAGTGAATTTCTTATCATGGTGCTCAGAGGGCTTCTTCACCCTCAGGAGAGGTTGTTGGCCGCTCTTTCTAAGAACCCTGCTGTCCTCGCATCCCCTCTTCCCCCCTGACAAGGAAGAGCAGCAAGTCTGGTCTCTGGCGAGAGGAGAGGTCCTGATGAGGAGGAAGGGAAGCAGAGTGGTTGCTCATCACATCTTGGAAGAAGTGATGCGGCTGCAGGTCCAGGAGCCCTCTGTCAAGGAGAGGTCTGGAGGGAAGTCACAGAGACCTCTCACCTTAGAAGGGTTGTTCGACTAGAAGTAGACATGTCCTGCTCTCCATGGCCCCGAGAATAGAGTGAGCACATGAGCTGCATGATTTGCCAAAGCAGAGGAGAATGTAGAAATCATGGACACCTTTATTTTGCAGATGAGGAAACTGGGCTCCAGAATGGAGACATTCTTGTAGCAAGTAACAGCAGAGCTGGGGCTTGGGACCAGGATCTCTGGCTCCCAGGGCAGAGTTACTGCTACAGCCCCGTGTTGGAGCAGCTCTAAGAACCGACCGGACCGCTGGTGACATACTGGGTCAGGAGGCCAAGGGCCAGGGTCGCTCCTCCTCGAAAAATGTCAGGAGTAAGGCTCAGTTCACTTCTTCTTTCCTATAAGAAAGGCTAGGGTTTGGGGAGGTAGGGATCTAGGGGAGGTGATGACTGGGCAGTGCTTCCCCAAAAAGAAGCCATTCAACCAGGAGGTGTTTCTTAAGTGTCTGATTGAGGCTGCCACTGAGACCAAGAGATGCAGTGACTAAGCGGCCCCTGCCGTCAGAGTGTTTACGGAGCACTGCATTGTGTGATGGAGGCTTTGCCTGTTACAGACACACTAGAAAAAGACGGGTAGTCATGGGCTGCAGCTGACAGAAAACTTTTGGAAGAAGCTAGTGTCACAGGGATGAATAGGTTGTATATGTACATAGCAAGGTAGCAGGAAGAGTGTCACCTCTGGCTGTGGAGTGACACTGACCGAGACTCAGATTCCAGCTTCTCATTACACTCATTCACCCATCCATCCATCTATCCATTCATTCACTCATTCATTTACTCAACTAATATTTATTGGAGGCCAGGAGCTGTTGTAGGTTTTAAGACTACGGGAGACACCCCCTGCTCTCATGCAACTTACATTCTAGGAAGGTTGCAGAGTGACCTTGGGCAGCTCAGCCTTCCATCCCTGAGCTCTAAAGCTGGCATGCTGACCCCTTCTCACAGGGTTGTCATGAGCAAGCGAGGCAGTAGGGGGAGGATGGAGTGGGAGGGCCTATACAGAGCCCTTCTCAGCACCCAGTGCATGCGGGTCACCTGCAGATGGTCACTGTTGTTATTGCGATGACATAATTAGAATTTATTGTTACGTGAGACTAAGAGCTGGTAGGCAGACACTCCCCCAGTGTCTGGGAGCACACGGTGGCTGACGGAGACCAGGAGGAAATGAGGATGGGAACACGACATGGGAGAAAGCCCTGGAGGGAGAGTATTGAAAGCCAGGGAGCAGCGTTGAAGCCCATTGCAGGAGGCAGTGGGAGTGGTCGTGGTGCTCTGCTCTGAACAGGGGCCAGGGGTCCTGATGGCCACAGCCATGATGAGAAAGTAACTCACAGTTATCCAGCACTCCCAGCCTCCCAGATGCCCTGCTTCACATTCTGCAAGGATATTTTCGCTCATTCCTTGTAACTCCTCCAGGATGGGGAAATTGAGGCCCAGGGAACTAAAATCATGACCCAGGACCCACGGTTAGAGGTAGGAATAAAACCCAGCACTTGTAACCGCTGCGCTCGGGGTGGTCTTCCTGAAGTGCTGCGGACGTGGCCGGCAGCTGGTCTCAGCAGAGCTCTGCACCTTTCCCAGGGAGGAGGTGGCCACCCCCGCCAACAGAAGGCCATGACCCTGGAGGGAGCCTCGTGCCAGCCAGCTTCTGTGTTTGAGACAGCGCTGCTTGCCAGAGCCGTGAAGTGCCTTCCGTTGTGGCTGGGGGGAGAGATTTCCCCGGGTTCCATGTGGGGAGGGTGACATGTTTACGTGGAGGTCCTGACTGTGTTGGCTCCCAAAGGAAGAATGAGGGCGAGAGCCCAGTGCACAGTCTGTGGGACTTGACCTGAGATTCTCTGGTGGCCTGGAAAAGATGTGTGCCTTGCAGATTAATTAGGAAGGTTACCGGCCTGTGGCAGTTTTACTTTGCTCTCCTTTCCTTTGCTCAGGAGCTACTGCAAATTTATAATTATACTGGAGAGTGGAAAGTGGTAGCAGTCCACATCGAAAGCAACACTAACTCCTAGGGAGTGCTTCACTTTTGGAATCTCTGTGTAAACATTGTTTCCTCCAAGGGGTCACCCTCTCTTGCATGTGACTGAAGCCAGTGCTGAAGAAATGTGACTTCCCGAGATCATCCGTCCAATCCAGGACTGTAGCCGGTCTGGTTGGTGAGGGTGGGTCAGGGGCGAAGTGGGGGAGGATAATTGTCCCTGGAGAGCCAGGAGGGGCAGCGAAGGTTTCCCCGGGAGAGGATTTCTCATCCCTTCCCCAAACCTGGTGCTGTCACTTCACCCCCACTTGACCTGCCTGCCCTTCTAGCTCAGCTCTGTCAAGGGGTGGGCCTGACTGTTGCCAGCAGGTAATCGTTAGAATCCACATGATTCCTAAAATGAATATGAAATAGGAAGAAAATCATTATTTCTGTTTCTCTGGCGGGAGGGTAGGAAGTGACCCCTGGCTCAGGAAAGGCTTGTGTTACCAGAGTAAACCATCACTGCTCTGGCTCTGAGAGGAGCCAGCTCTCTGTCTCTTCATGCTTACTCCAGGTACCATTAATTTGGAATTTAGTAATCAATCAGAATCTACTAATATTTATTTTATGAAGTGGCTACTATGTGCCAAGTACCGGGCTGAGGCTTTCACATAGTTAGGTCATTTAGTCATTTGAAGAGAGAAGGGCTCAGAATTTATCTTTGCATGATCTATGAGGAAAGGGTTTACTAAGCAAATGAGTGGTGTGTGCAGATTGCCAGGGCAGATCTTAAACTACTTAAGTAAGAGGACAAACTGCTTCTTAGAAGCCCACCGGTGCTTCAGAGATACTCCCTCCTGTGGTACTAAAAAACAAAATTCAACTGAGTAAATTTTTAAAACCCTGTTGGCTTTATTCATTGATTCCTGAATTGGGCAGGGTCCAATCTGCCAGGTGGAAAGGAGCTCCAAAGAGCTGGACAAAATGAGAGACTTTTATAGGCAGAAGGGGATGGAACAAGGAGGTTACTAGCAAAGAGTGGATTGTTTAAAAGCGAGATCACCTTCTTTGCGGGGAAGGCAGGGGTTTGTCAGTTGGATGACCTCACTGGTGCTGGTCAGGAGAGTCCAGACTGCCTGGTTCAGATCACGGTCCTGGGAGAGGCTGAACCTGCAGTTGGGTTAGTTATTACGTCTGGGTTTGGTGAGGTGGGCTCAGCACAAGAGACGCTGCATTGGGCCTGTTGTCTCTTTTGAACAGCAGACAAAGAGCAGGCCCCGGAGGCAGTGTGGTGGAACGGGCCCGGGACAGAAAGTCAACAGAACTAGCTTCCTTGTCTGGTTCTGCGCCGGGTCTGAGCCACTGCACCGTACCATCCGTGCCCCATTTCTCCAGCTTGTCCGCAAAGACAGTAGAACCTTTCTCACCCTCACCAAAAGTACGTAGCAGGGTGCGTGGTGTGCCTCCTTTTGTATCGTAGAGGGCGAAAGTGCAGATAAACGCACACACGCATTTGTACTTCTGTATTCGTAAGACCTTCTGTAAGCTCGGTCAGGAAATCAGCAGTAGTGAGAGGAAGGAGCGAGAGCTGCTCAGGTGTGGACACAAGACGGCTGGAAGACTCCTCACCCACCATGGATACACTGGGGTTTTGGGGCCACTGGGACACATTACCTATTTACAAGTCAAATTCATAAGAAAGCCCTCCTGAAGTCCAGAAATAATATTATATGGAACTTCCAAACAAAAGGGAAGTTCGGGCATTATCTGCCCTAAGATGCTAATGTTGGCTCTTTCTAAGTGCTCTGTGATTATCTTGGAAATCGTTCATTTCTAGACTCTTGCCCAAGACAGATGTTATTCCTCATTGCCAGGTCATTTGGCAGGGATTTTCGATGTATTGGGTCTCCACTACTTTCTCTACTTCCTCAGCAGGTGCGTGCACACGCGCATGCACACACACACACACACACCCTCCCACGCATGCCTGTAGAAAGCTGACTCTCTTCCACCAGGGAGCTGACACCCAGGGATTGTCCACACTAGGCCCAGACCCAACCTGAAAGAAAGTGAACAACATTTATTTGAAGAACTTGATTCTTCGACCCAAGAACTGTGCTTTTTAAATCGAGAGCATGCAGAAGGGCACAGAGCATGGAACATTGCAAAGCCTCTATTATCATTCATGGTCCCAGCCTCTGTGAGGCATGAACAGCCTCCCCGAGAATGCACTGCCAACACATCAGGCCATGTGAATGGACCACAATTACAGAGTTGCATTGGACTTTCCCCCGCAGTGTCGTAGCATTGATACATTTTTACATATCCTTGGATTGGAGGGTGGGCGGCCGGGTCATGGGTTTAGCTTTTGCTCTGCTGGTTGCGTATTGGTTCTGTGAAAACCCGGGAGATGCCACAGAGAATCCGGTGTGTGGGGAATCCAGCCATGGCTTAAAGAGTTGCCTGACTTAGGGAGGAAGTGTGGAGGCAGCCTTGAGAGGCTGGTCCTTCCATCCGCCAGCCAGGAGGAGACACCCAGGCCATGTCATGCCCGTGACGTGGGTGCCGGTGCACATCCCACAACAGGGGTGGCAGAGGTGACTGGCAGTGTTTCTCACGCTCCTTGGTGCTTATTGGTTAGCCAACCAGTGCGTGGCCGCAAGAGGATGAGAAAAAGTTAGAACGTGGGGTGAGAAAACACAACCCATCTGGTGACTTTCCTGTCACAGAGGGGGAGGGATTTCTAGGACATGGGCCTTGGCAAAATATGGTCAGAGGAAAGAAAATGGTTGAATATGTCTCCATGCTTTCGAGTACTGTTGTTATTACTTGTGCTATGTTGTTTTTCCCTTCAAGGGGTTATTTGGGGAAAATTGTATAGATCCCAGGGTTGAACTTCCAAACAAATGCAGGCTGCAGCCAGCTCTAGCACTGCAGATGGCCGTGTTCCTAGTGTGGCTTTTGAGAAGTGTGTTTCTTTTTGCTCAGCTCCATCTATCCCCTCTGTCCTGACACACACACACACACACTGCACATACATGCATGTAAGTGCATGCACACACACAAACACACAGTTCCTTCCTTTGCAGGAGAGATGGGCAGTCCCCTCTCCATTCTAGGGCAAATCCTTTTGAAGGTGAAGACTATTCTGATGATATTTTTGTTTCTTTGTACAGTGTGCGAATAAACTTAAAAATATCATTGTGAGCAGATTCGAGGAAGTTGCTGAAGGGCAACTTCTGTGTGCTCCACACTTTTGGAGGCTCCAGCCTACCCAGTGCGCCTGGGGACTCAGCAAATGTTTGCAGATGATGGTTGTGACTTTGGGGAGGCCCATATTCCTTGAACTTGTCAAGTGAAATGTGGTAAGGGGCCCCTAGCATAGGAGAGGAAGGTGCAAAGTTGTTTTTCTTCATTGCCCCTCCCCCCTTTCGCAGTGGTGTACCTCCCCTGGAAGCAGACCTAGACCTTCAAAGAACCCTTTCTGAGGGCAAGCGTGCTTGCAAGTGAGCAGGTACCAGCTGTGTGGGACAGTCACCTCCCCAGAGCTGGGGACCTAGGGGTGGGGGAGATTGCACAGAAGGTCCCAGACCCAACTTTCCCTCTAACACTGTGGAGCCCCCACGTTTCCTCGGTTCTGCCTTGGTTCCCCATGGGTAAAGTGGGACTAGGAAGACTTGCCTCACACTGTTGCCAAGAGGATGGTTTTAAGTGCATTTGTTGCTAGAACATTTCAAACATACTCAGAAATGGAGGAGACAGTGGAGTGAACCTTCAGCTCCTCTTACCCAGCTTTGATAATTACCAACTCACAGCCAGCTTGTGTCATCCGTAGTCCCGCTTGTGGCTTCTTCCCCATTCTTGGCCCCCAACACCGGAATGTGAGGACTTAAGGGAAAGAAACAATGGGGTGGAAGCGCCTTCTAGAGTCCCTAACAGGTAGTCAATGCTTCAAAAACGTCTGTGGCATCTGTGACAGTATGAGCTTTAGAATGATCACCCCCAGCACCTCTGGGTGGCAGGGCGGGGTGGGGAGATAGATGCCGTGCTCTTTCTTGCTGTCCCACAGTGAGAAGACCTAGTGGTAGGTCATGTAGCCCCCAAGGATTATGAGGCTGTCACCAGGACCCCGGTCTCCTACATCCCACGTATGTGCACCTCACCTCGCTCCATGCTGCTGCCTCCCAGGTTGATTTTTCCTTTTCACTATCTTCTTAGAGAGGAACAGGAGACTTGTGACATTTTATGTGGGCTCACAGTTTAAGGGGAACCTGTTTATGGGGCTGAAGAACCACATGTCTATGGACACAACTGCTTACTGTCTTTGAAGGATTGGCCCATCCAGGTCAGGTCATCAGATTCTTAGTGTGTTACCTTTTGCCTCGGTCTCCAGAAGGTGGGAGATGAGTGAGAGATGGTTGCTGCTCTCAGGGAGCTCATAGTCTCCTGTGCACAGAGACACACAGATAACCAGAGCGAGCGGAAAGTGGTGAGCGCACGTCGGTGAGGTTGCCACGAGGAGGCTGTGGGACTCCTAAGCGCTGTCTCCGTGAGGGATTACCGATACTACAAAAAACCGCAACCCTGGCACTGGGGCCGTTTGTGCTTGCTATACAATTCTGAAAGCTGACTGCTAGATTTAAGGCTAGCCCTGTAATCTTTTCATGAACTAAGAATGCTTTTTTGTTTTTCTTTAAGATTTTTTTTATTTATCCATTTGACACAGAGAACGCTTGAGAATGTGCACACAAGCTGGGGGAGAGGCAGGCAGAGGGAGAAGCAGACTTCCCAAGGAGCAGGGAGCTGATACAGGACTCGATCCCAGGACCCTGGGATCATGACCTGACCTGAAGGCAGATGCCCAACCAACTGAGCCACCCAGGTGCCCCCGAACTAAGAGTCCTTATTAGGTCAGTTTCATAGACCACTGCAGGAAGAATGGCTCCCCCAGCAGAAGCGCCATCTAGGAATCTGTTATTCAGTATTATCCACCATGAAAGTTGCGGCCAACTGTGAAGAGTTAGCTGACTGCAGAGTTAGGAGGCCTGGTCTGCACAGACCACCCTCACTTCTGATACAGATCTCAAGTCTGGGGCTCCCCAGTTTACCTCCCTTACATTTAGTGACTTGCTGGAAGGACTCAGAATTCACTGAAAGCTGGCACAGTGCATTTCAGGAAAGAACCCAGGTTGGAGTCAGCCAAGGGATGAAGTGCATGGGGTGGTGTCCAAGAAAGTACCAAACACAGAACTTCCAGCGTCCGCTCCCCATATGGTCAGGACTTTGTCACTTTTTCAACATCAATGTGCGATGGTACTCATAGAGTGTTGCCAATTGGGGCAATTCCCCAGAGCTTTGGTGTCTAGAGTTTTGATCATATACCACCTGCGTGGCTGACCTTTAGTCTCAGCCCTTCTGGGGGTAGAACTGATGCCATGTGGCCCAAAGATCTCAACATAAATCACATTATTATGCTGTCTGGTGGCCAAATCCCCAGACAAACACAGACGCTCCCATCAGGCATGGCATTCTAAGTAGCCAAGGGCAAAGGCCAGCCCTCCTTTTGGTTAAGGTTAATTACTTACTACACAACCAACAAAGAATCTTCTTCTGCAGAAATATCAGTGGCCAGCTTTGCGGGGCAGGGCTGGAAGCTTTGGGAGAAGAGAGGAGATGGACATAGTAATGAGCATAGTTCTGAAAATCATTTTACTTTTTCAAGGTAAAATGTGGTAGTGAGGAATTTAAACAATTTTATTTTTCCTTTTGGTTCCTGAATGGTCACAAAGCAAATAAATTGCAGAGCTGGGGCTAGAACCTGACTTCAGGGGTGCTTTCTCAACACAGACCAGTGGGGACCTTGAGCCCTGGACTCTAGGGCAGCTCTGGGGGAGCTGCCTGATGTTTTCCTGCCCACACTCAAGAAGGAGAGAGAGAAGTCGGCAGGGGTGCCCCAGAAAAAGAGAATGTGAAGCTCTCTTTCCTTCCCTTTTGTCTTCCCTCCTTCTCTCCCAGTAGTATTTCTTGAGAACATGGTGAATTGGTTGGGAAGAAGGGAGAGAAAGCAAGAGTAAGGAAGGAGACTACTTGTTTCTATCAGGCATGTGTTGCCCTGGTGCCTTTATTCCAGGTTAGCTGCCATTTTCAAGGGGGTAGATTTCCCTCCCCTCCTCTGCCCTAATCTTCACTGTTTTTGAATCAGAAATAATCAAAACATAATGCATCTTCCATAAATTCTGATCTGGCTCATGCAGGATCCTAGAGAGCCCTGGGTGCCCTTTGCCAGGGCCTGGAGATGGAGGGGTGAGTGGTGGTGAGGTCAGGAGAGGCCAAGCTCTCATGTTAAGCTATGTGTTTTGTTCCCTAAGTAAAGGGATGCCCTGTGCATGACCTGGGAGCCAACTCTAGCCACTCCTGGGGATAAGCATTTGGGATGACTTGATCTCATTGGAAAAAATAAAAAAACCAAACCCTAGCCTGTGACTCGGGGAGGTGGCTGTACCCTGTGGTGCAGAGCAGGCAGCCTGCTTGGAGCAGCTGAGGCTACAGATTTCCAGACAGTCATTGCCCAACAATGCAGTGAGTCAGGGCCTGGAGTGCAAGGAGGTGATGTGTGTTGACTCCCTGGGGGGGGGGGGGGCAGGGATGTGAGGCAGGCTGCAGAGTGGAGGGAGTTCCCCCAGGTGGACACTGCACTGGGTCACCCTTGGCTTCTGCTTGGCTGCAGGTGGGGAGAGGTAGGGCCCTGCCTCACTTTCTGAGGCAGTGAGTAAAATCTCTTCTAGGCACAGGGCGTGCATGTCTGGCTTGGTCCTGCCAGTCTGTTTCTTTTTCAGGAAGAGAACTATGAGCAGGATGGAAAAAGAAATGCTGAAGCTGGGGATGGAGAGGCTGAATACTGAAAACAAGGCCACTGTCCTGACAGCCCAGCAGTAGCCTCTGTAGTGGATGGTATGAGGCTAGAGTAACCAGGAAGATGGGTTCTTGCCCTGGGCCAGTAACAGTTTAAGACTCAGAGTCAGGAGACAGCATGAGAAGGTTCCAGTGTATGTGCAACCCCAACTTGCAGATCAAACCCTTCACTTCTGTGAAGTCTAATAGTCCCTTTACCCTCTGTGTTTCATGGAGAATCCCAGCATCCCAGGGGAGAGAACAGAGGTGAAGGGCTGATGGGAGAAGAACGTCTTCAAGATGCAAGGGGGTGGGCTGTTGATTGGCATAAGGTCAAATCATTATTTGCTGGCTGGAGAAAAAAATGCCTTGCTGGGGGGCAGAAGTCCTGAGTTGTGATCCTAGGTCAGGTAAGGGGGTAAAGCAACTTTTGTTAAACTGCCATGGGACAGGTAGTTTGGCTGCCAAACAAGTTCCCATGGCCAGCTGGGTCTGGGAATGCTGGATTACGTGGAGATACTTCTGGTTTTCTCAGAGTCTCTGGGATGCATTGGCCTATTACATTTCCTAAGAAAGTGAGAGGTTGTGCCTGTGGATCATCTGTGAGTACTTGGAAAATCCGATGTTCCAAAGGACACAGTGTAAGGAATGCAGGAAAGATAAAAAAGAACACAGATTTGGAATTATCCAGATCTGGATTAAAACTCCAGTTCAGTGACTTACTAATGTACTAGTGTAACCCTGGTCAAGTAACTAATCTTCTTGGGTCCTAATTTCCTCAGGTATAGAATAGGTCTAATAATTCCTATCTCATAAAGTTATTGTGAGGAATAAGGGAAATCAGATATATAAAGAATCCTGAAAAGTGCCTGTAACATAGAAAGCACACAGTAAAGGATGGATGGATGGATGAATGGATGGATGGATGGATGGGTAGATGGATGGGTAAGTGGGTGGATAGATGGGTGGATGGATAGGTGAATGAGTGGTAGATGAGTGGGTGGATGGGTGTGTGTGTGGGTGGATGGATGGTTGGATGAGTGGGTAGATGGATGGGTGGTGGGTGGATGGGTGGGGGGATGGTTAGATAGAACAGTCAGTCTTGGACCACTACCTTAGCTAAGCAGAGTCACTATTCTGGGGCACTCCCGGGCGACAAAGCATGATTATATGTGTGTATATGTGCACATGTGTATACAAGCACTCATTCATGCATTCCTCTGAGTCTTTTCTGAACACAGAAAAGTTAGGAGTACCCCCACCATGCTTCCACAGCATCCTGGTCACGGCCACGTCCCAGCAAGTACTCCACTGCACTGTAACTGTTTACCCATCTGTCTCTGTCATGACATTGAGAGTCTTAGAGCACAGCACAGTCCTCGCGCAGAGTAGTTGCTCAAAGAATCACTGTAAAAGGACTTGTCAGCACCTCTTTTCAATAGTCTGGCAGGTAGGGCTACTGCATCAGTGACATCTGAGAGACCTGATCCCAGCAGCCTATTAATGTATTGTAACCCTTCTTGCGTGTCAAAAATAAATCCTCTGAACTCAGTACTGATTGTGGAGTCAGAGGGGCTGATGACAAGGTCTGTATATAGACGAGATGAGGGCCGGGTGGTACAGCAGTGCAGTGGGTTCTACTGATAGTATCCGGCCTCAGGTCCTTCCCTTCATCACCAGTCGGCCTGGTGATAATCATCTACAGTAGCTGCTGCAGGTCTTCTTGGATTCATGGAAGCCCAGTTTGCCCTTCCATGCTGGGACCTGCACACACTTAGTCCACTCAGTAGCCCTCTGTGGGCAGGGCCTCATTCTGGGCCCCATGGCAACAGAGAAAGCTGGGCAGAACAACCATCCTCCCCCCTTGCTCCTCCATTCCCTCCCCTTTATAGATTTTTCGTCCTCTCTTTTGCTGTACTCCCCTCTCTCTGCCAGAGCCTGGTGAGGCATGCCAAGGACACTGACTTCTGTTATGATCCTATGACTCTGCCTGAGATATCCTCAGCCTCGCCAGACATGGAGGGCACTGAACCTAAAGGATAAACATGCATGGATGGGGAGGATCTCCCCTCACCTATAGTCCATATGGAAGGAGACATCCCTGTATGGATTATTTCACTTTTTAATTTCAGAACAGGTTGCTGAAGAATGTGTGTTCTCGTGGCTCTGAGTGTGCCTACAGGAGGTGCCAGGGCCAGTGTTGGAGACCACTGTTCTCCTGAAGCATAATGGAGGACACCTCCCTTGTCCAGGGCCCCAGGTTTGAGGAAGATTAAGGGAGTGCTTCTGCATGTCTTACCCCGATTTCCTTGCTGGGGTTCCTTTCTATTTGTTCTGACCCCTGTTTTTAATGAAGAGAGGAATAGCAACTAACCACTGTTGTCTACTAGTTAACAAAATCTGAAACCAAACCAACAAAACATTGCAGACTCAAGTTCAGTGTCACCAAATACCATGGTGAGAGTTAATTACAGTGTCTTTTTGCCAGTTTACTGTTGTTGCAAGTTCCTGAACAATTGTTTCTCAGGCAGTCCTAGTTACAGACTAGCGCTAGTTTAGATGTATACAATGTAACAGTCCAACTGTGGTGTAAGAGTAACAGCTCTGTCCCTGGGCTGAGGCCAGAACAAATTTAAGTTGTTACTAAAACAATGAACAAAGCACCCTTACTCAGAAGAGTCAAGTTCATTATTTATTCATTTGTAGGTGGAATCTTTCAAAGGGCACACTCTTTAAATAAAATTTCCCAACACTTTTCTGAATGTCCTTTTTTTTCACATGGAGAAGGCTGTCACCTCTGCTTTTGAATGGAGGGCAGTGACCATCCCCTAATATGGTACCTGTGATGCTGCTGTGCACATAGTGGGGAATTTTAAAGCTCAACAAATTCACAAAATGCAAGGTATACTTTACAAATGAAGTTAGGTAATCAGCTGCTGTCTAGGTCTTCTCTGACACGTCAGATCAATGGTTTGAAAATCAAACCAGGTCTCAGCTGCTGGCTGAGACATAGCGGGTACTCTCACCTCTCTCTTGCCCTTCTTACTCTGTGAGCTGCTGACACAGCGTAGTAGTAGATCTGAAATGTATCCCCACACTCGAGTGCGAGTGGTGCTGCTCTGTCTCTGTAGTCAGCTTGCGGGAGGATGGGGAGGGTGTGAATGGGAGCCACTTGGCATCTTGGGTGGGCCAGCAGCACAGCTGACATGACAAGTTCTGTGTGGACACTCTGCTCGTGAGGGAGTTATCTCCAAGCATGCTTCCATGCTATAAGCTCCTCTCTGAGACTGTTCAGAGAGGGGCAAGCCACAGGAATACGGGCCCCAGAGCAGGAACAGCAAGGGAGGGGTGAGTCCTGAAGAACAGTATTTCCCAAACTGGGCTGATCTATGGCATCCCCCATGAAGCATTTTCAAAAACAAACTCTTGCACCCCCAAGATTCTGATTGAGTAGATCTGGGGCATGGCCAGGAATTGGTGTTGTTTGAACAGTTCCCTGAGTGATCGTGATGATTAGCCAATGTGGGAGCCAGTAACATTGCCCTGGTTGTCCCATTCCAACCTCACCCCCATACAGTGGCACCCATCTTCTCTTTGGCCTGAGCATCTGTGGGAGACTGAGCCCCCAACTCTCTCCTGTCCAGTCTCCAGGGCTCAGGACCTGCTTCCCAGCCCCCTGCCTGCCCCAGCACAGTAAGGTGTGGATACCCATCTACAGCATCATCATGGTACAGAGGTAATAGATACAGACGGGAATGCAGGGCCATGTGTCTTTAGTAGAAAAAAAAATAAGAATGACAAATATGGAGCCTGACGAAAGCAAGAATAAGGGGGGATTTCATGAGGAGCTTCCCATTTGTAAACGAATACTCTACACATCAGTTCTCTATTCTGTGAGCTAGAACATAAGGAAAGGGTCCAAACTGAAGCTAGAGGCTTGTAGGTTAGACTAAGAGATAATATGTGACCTAAAGGGACAAGACATACCAGGAGGAGCTAAGTGTGGCTGCAGGGTCTCTGTCACAGAGATCTTCCTGATTAGCCCAGGATGGCAGGAGGATGGATCAGCACACAGCCAGGTATCAGTCACAGGCTAACGCTCTTCCCTATAGCATTTTCCATGAGAAAAGCTGTCCTCATTGGCACATGCCTATGGAACTTGCCCTTGACTATTTTTCTTAAAATCTTGAAAGGTCACCATGAACCTTTTGCATTTTCCCCTTAGGTCTTGGCCCTGGTGGGTAACGTGAGGCAGTGGTACAACATTGTTCTGTGGGCTCCTCCTGTGTGAAACTAGATGTGATGCACTCAGAGACAAAATACTCAGGCCCAGCCTTGTGAGCACTGGGCGCTACCAAAATGAGCGAGGCTGTTGTTTGCAAACTGATAATCACCCGCTGAGTCATACTTGCCCATGAGCTCCATGGGCCTGGCTGATCTCAGCACTGGAGATCCAGTGTGGAATTAGACACAGAGGCTGCCTACCCCCACGGAGCTTAGGTTTTCCTCCAAGACACAGAGAGGAGATAAATAAACAAGATAACTTTGACAGTGAAGAGGGTTGTGATCGAGAATGGTAAGGGCCAGGGGATGGACTGGGGCGTTGGGATAGACCTCATGGGGGGTGGTGCCAGAATTGAGAATGGAGGGCTGGGCAGAAAGCCCAGCTGGGTAAAGAGGTGGGAGAGGAGTCTGACAAAGGTCCTGGGGTGGAAACCAGCTAGTGTGTTCAGTGGACAGGAAGGAAGCCAATGGACTGAAGTGGAGTAAGCAAGGGATGAAATGGTAAGAAATGAAGTTTGAGGGAAGCCAGAGCCCAGATCATGTCAGCCTTGGGGTCTGGCACAGAGTTTAGATGCCTTCTCAGTCCACGGTCATTCGGCTTAAGGCCTTTGTTTGATGTTCTAGATGAGGTTACATATTAAGTATTCACGTGCGTTACTAGTGGAGGGCGCCGATGGCTTCAGCCCAGACTACTCCTTTTACAGGCAGGGAGGCCTGCAGAGGGACAGTAGAGAGGGGGGTCCCTTTGAGAGTGTGAGTGGGGAGGGGCTGTCTCCTTTCTGAAACCAGGCAGGGCACCCGGGGGAAGAGTGGGGACTGGGGTCAGGGAGGGAGGAGCTCAGCCCAGTCCTGGAACCCAGGAAGGCCAAGGCAGCCGGTCGGGAAAGAGAGAACGTGAAGCAGTAGACTGTCTGGGGAGCCTGAGGGGTCAGAGTAAGCAGGCTGGACCTCAGGATGGGAGACAGGGAGCCAGAGTCTGTTTTTCTATGTCTGCTGGGAAAACCGAGCAGTGGGAGGATTAAAGAATGTTTTCCATTTTAGCCACAAATTATACTACATTCAGTCCTGGGCTTCAGGCATGCCTGTAGACTTAGGTGCTGTGCCACGTGACTGCCTCAGGGTCCTTTGCCAAGACTTCCCTCCTCGATGGAGGCCCTGTCCCTAATAGTCTTTCTCTATTTCTAGACTGTCTAGATGGCTCTGGGCCTTACTTGTGGGCAGGTCCACAGGGCTTAGCCCAAGAGGCTGTGTGTGCTTGGGCTGTGGGGACCAAGACCAGTCTGGGGGCCATCAGGCTCAGTGTGGAAGGAGGGACATGCACTGCAAAGCTGGCCTCACTCCTCTGGACAGGCCATGAAGGCTTCCTGGAGGAGGAGCTATGTTAGGAGAGAGAACTAAAGAGGGAGAAGTTGGTAAAGTTAGTGGGATCTCTGTTCCTAGAGGAGATGTTTTTGAGAGTTCTTGAGGGCTCACCCAACAGATGAAGCACTGAGCAGCCGTGAGTGAGGGCAGAGTGGCATCAGAATGGCAGAATGAGGCCACACAGGAGGGTTGTGTAGCTTTGGAACAGGAAGAGTGGCCCCTGGGGCTGTGCTGTAGGAAGCATTGCCCAAAGTGAACTGGGGTTTCTTTGTTACTTTGACAAGGAAGCTTCGCCTAATGTGTTCCAGCCAGAGCCAAGGTCCCTGGTGGACCCAGCCATCATAATGATGGTAATGGTACTAGGTAACAAGTACTGGGTTCGAACTGGGTGCCAGGCACTGACCCAGGCCGATTCCCATGTGTTACCTCATTTCATCTTCACAGAAGCTGCCTTGCACAGCTGCAGTATTTTCAGTCTCATGTTTAGGGATGCGGGAATTGAGGTGTAGAGAAGCCTCAGACCCAGGCGGCTGCCTCCAGACTCACCTGCTTTCAACAATTCTTGGGGACACCACTGGCTCTCCCAACCAGGCTGGTGGGAGGCCCAGCTCTAGCAAGGAAGAAGCAAAGGGGGGCGAGAAGGAAGATAAATGAGCAAAGAAGGTTTTTTTTTTTTTTTTTTTCTTTTCAAATGCAACTTTATGGCCCCATCTTACAGATTGCCGACCCCCAGCTCTGGGCCTCGCTATCTTTTTCCTCGTTATTTTATTCAGTGTTATTCAGTGTTATTTATCTAGAGGGCTCCAGAAATTCCCAACAGAATGCCTATCAGTTTCTGGCTTTCATTTATGTAGCGAAAGGGGACTGAACCCCATCTCTGCCTCTAACACACACAGTCTGTGAGCGGCGGAATCTAGCACGTGGGCTGCGTCGACTGTGAATCTCAGCTGAAACTGGGCTGAGGTGTCCCCCTCACAGTGATGTACCAATGGGTCAGCTGATGAAAGTGAATAAAGCTCCTTAACCCTGAGACCTGCAGCCACACAGGACTAGGCTGTCACCCCTCCTGTCCCAGAGCCTGGGTGTCCCTGGGTTTTCTTGGGTCCTCACCTCTGACAGTGCCCCAAGGACACTCCAGTAGAAAAGTATCTTGCACTTCTTCTCATCGCCCCTCTCTGCCTAGTGTTTCACCCCTTTTCAACCCACCGTCCTCCATGTCTCCCATGTATTCATGTCTTCCACAACCAGCTATGTCAAATCCTGGTACATCAGAGGCATTGAGCTCAGGGACCCCAGGAGTGGCACTTGGTCAACTTTGAGAGCTTGCACTCTTGACAATGACACTGGAATAAACTGCTACTTGACCCTTATTCAGACACAGTTGAACCTGGACTAAGACTTTTCTTTAGAGTTCCACCTAACCCCCACTGTCAGTCAATCTCCCAATCCTACGCTTGCATGGGGCCCCTGCCTGGGCCAGCTCCTGTCGGTCATGACATTTACCCAGTCCTCGTCTACCCAAGTCCTTGGAGATAGGTAGTTCCCCCAGATGATTTCCCTCAGAAACCCCTTCCAAGTGCTGCCAACCCTCCACATCCTCAGTTCTCCATGGTATTGCCCCTGACCAGAGTGGGGGTTTGGATTCAGTCACCACCATGTCGAGAGAAGACCTCCATCTATTGTGATGGTTGGATCCCTTGTCTCAGGAAATCAAGGCAAAGTGTCCCTAAAGGTGGGGCTGAGGGAGGGACTGTCAATCTTTCTCCCACCTAGCATCAGCCTCACTGAAGTGTCGAGGCCATGCCCTCCTTGCCTCCTTGCACAGAGAGGGACCCAGGTGAGGCTGGTTAGGTGTGTCCACGAACCTGATGGGAGACACACTGATTGCACAAACGTTTCTTCAGCTCACACTATGTACCTGCTGCTGTGTTTGAACACCAGGTACATACAGACAAATAAGACATGGCCTCTGCTCTCCTGGAGCTGGAAGTCCATGAGGAGGAGAGACAATGACATCAGCAGTTAGAGCAGAAGGTAATGAAACCGAAGATGCTCAGGGCCTGAACTGTGGCATCAACAGTAACAAGGAAAGGAGGAGCAGATGAGGAGAAGGTTTATGGAGCTAGATTCTGTAGGACTTGGGGCAGCTTGAGGTGAGCGGCGGGGGGTGGATAGCCCAAGCAAATGCCTCAGGTTCAGGCTCTCTCTGCTCAAAGGGTCATGGTTCAGTCCACTGAGTCAGGGGATATAAAAGAAGAAGAAGGTTTACGGAGCAAGATGATTCTTTTTCTGGGACATTTTGAGCTTGGGACATTCCATTGGGCCTGCACCCTTGAGTTCCCTCCCTAAAGCCCATAACTTCAGTCTAATTATGAGGAAAACTTCGACTAAGCCTATACTAAGGAACATTCTGTAAAATACTTGACCAGTACTCGTAAAAAAAAAAAAAGGTCATCAACAACAAGGAAGTCTGAGAAACCATCGTAATCTACAGAAGCCTAAGGAGTAGGATGATTAATAATAATATGACCTCTTGGATGGGACCCTGGAACAGATAAAAATAAAGAAAACCCAAATAAAGTATAAAGTAGGTAATAATAATGTACAATATGGGTTCATTGGTTGTGAAAAATATACCCATATTAATAGGTTAATGGGGGAAACTGAGTATATATACCTAGACTCTCTGTACCATCTTTGAAGCTTTTCTGTAAATCTAAAGATCTTCTAAAAGAAAAAGTTTATTTAAAGAAAAGAAAGAAAGTAGAGGAAATTCTCATACGTTACTGGTGCAAATGCAGAATGGTATGGTCATTTTGGAAAACGGTCTGAAGTTGCTTAGAAAATCAAACATAGAGTTACCTTATGACTTAGCAATTCCACAACTTGGTATTTCACTAAGTGAAATGAAAACCAGTGCTCACACCGAAAGCAGTACGTGAAGACTTAATAATGGCTTTATTCATAATCGCAAGAAACTGGGAACAGCCCAGACATCTCTCGGTAAATGAACAATGGCATGTCCATACAATGAAATGCTACTTAGCAATGAGAAGGAACAAGCCCCTGAGAATGCCACATGGATGAATCTCAACTGTGTTGTGATAAATGAAGGAAGTCAGACTCAAAAGGCTCCGCACTGTCTGAGTTTACTTTCATGGCATTCTGGGAAAGGCAAAACTGAAGGCACACGTGGCAAGTCATGCTAGGAGCTGGAGATCGGGGGGACGGACTCCAAAGAGACATGGGAGGGGGGGTGGAATACTGAGTGAATTGGAATTGTTCCTTGTCCTGATTGTGGTTGTGGCTACACGTATGTTCTTCACCGCTCCAAGAACTGCACGCTAATAAGTTGAATTTTGCTATATGCAAATTGTACCTTGATTAAAAATGGAAAAACAACTCAGGGATGATTGGCCACTTTTCAAAACTGCTCTCCACGGGATTTGTTTAAATAGTATCCTCACCTGCTGTACTTTCACTGCTCCCATTTCCAACTGCTCAGTCTGCCAAAAGGGCACTTTGGTGGTGGTACATGAATATCACTGTGCTGTTTGCTATTTGGAGACTTGGAAGTGGGAGCCACAGTCCACGGACAAAGATCCAAGACAGCAGAGACAAAGAAACACAGATGACAGCTAGGCTTGTATCTTAACAACGGGGACATTAGCTAAGTGCTTCCTAATCACCTGCTTTTGATATAATTGTGAAACTGATGAGATCTTACTTTTGTACGGCGCCTCATAGCTTACAAAGCTCTCATAGCCATTCACTGATGTTCCACACAATGCCTCTGTCACTTAGGTGAGACAAGTGTTGTCACCTCCAGTGTTAAAAGGAGACGGAGTGGGGCGCCTGGGTAGTTCTGTCCATTGAGCATCTGACTCTTGATTTCAGCTCAGGTCGCGATCTCAGGGTCATGGGTTCAAACCCCACATTGGGCTCTGCACTCAGAGCAGAGTCTGCTTGAGATTCTTCCTTTCCTTCTCCCTCTGCCCACCCCCCCCACTTGTGTGTGCACTTGCTCTCTCTCAAATAAATAAATAAAATCTTCTTAAAAAAGGAGAGGGAGGTACTGAGAGTCCTCACTTAGCTCTGTGTGCAGGTGCAAGGTTTGGCCCTCTCCATAGGTTGGTTACCAATCCATATAAGACACATGGTAATTTGATGTGGTATTACTATCTTATGTATTTTACAAACAAGAAAATAATTACTTTATAGATGATGAAACTGAGGTTCTAGGAATTTTCCGAGGTCACTTGATTAGTAAGTATTAGAGGCAAGAGTTAAAATCAGATGTTCAGCTTCCAAGCCTGCTTCTCTTTCTTTTATCCCATATGCTGGCAATGGGACTTTCCTGCATAGTGTATTTAAATTAATGGCATTTTGCCATGAATCTTCACCTCTTTAAGGTGCCAGTGAGTGCGGAGTTTTTGTTAGCTTCCACCATCAGAGCTGGTTATTACACAGAAAGTGTGCTTTACTAACTGTCATCTTTACTAGTAACTTTGGGGGCTTGGAAGCAGTCTGCAATCTTTGTGTTTCTCTCAGCCCTTGTGTTTGGATAGTATCTGAATGTGTGAGAACTGTGTGTTTGTTGGAAGCTGTGACTTCCAGAAAAACAAAAAACAAAAAACCCAAAAACCCAAAAAACCTCATCAGGGTAAGCATGAGAGGGAAGCTGAATTTTCAACAAACACCAGAACATCTACATCAAAATGAGTCTTTTTCTCTCAGATAGCTGCTTTGAGAGGATATCCAATTCAGTTGCTTTTTAGTTGTCTTATTTTATTCAAAATAGTAACACCATGTGCCTTACCGGGATTAGCTCTGGAAATCCTTTTCTTTGATTCCTTGGTGGTCTCTGAGCTCCTTCTGGGCAGGGCTGAGCCTTCTCCCCTCTGTGTCCTCAGGGATCCAGAGCATGGCCCTCCAGGGTGTTCAGACTGTGTCTCTTGAGTGGAACTGAACCAGAACTCATTCTCCAGGACAGAGCTGTCACTGCAGGGTGGAGGCTGGTCCACAGACACCTTATCCCCCTTGACCTCTGGCCTGAAGAACCTGGATGACAACCATGCAGGAAGCCTTAGCCCAAACTATCTCAGATGCCTGACTTTGCCCATGGGTTTATTAGTCATTCTGCGTAATCGTACTTCTTTCTTTGAGCCCACTTCATCTTGGCCATATTTCCTGCTTCCCTTTCTGTCATTTCTTCCAGGACTGTCCAGCTCTGCCCTGGGGGCCACTCCAAGCCTCATCTCACCCTAACTGACTGGTTTTTCTCGCCCCTTCCCTCATGCCATGGACCGAACATAGGTTTTTCACCCCTCCTTGCCCTGCTCCTCAGTCAGAAGCCCCAGTAGGGATGAACTGGTAATGAATGGAACCTCTAACTGGATTTTTCCTGGATCACCACTGATATTTCAGAGCACCCCTGATTTGCTAGCCTTTAAGGCAGAACCTCTCATCTCTAGGCCAGAGAGCAGGAAAAGAGAGAATCATCAAAACCTTCCCTGTACTGAGGGGGCCTCAGGAAGAGCCCGCCGTGCTCTGCCATATTTCCATCCAGAATCCCTATTGAGTGTTATCATCCACCACTCAGCCTCAGTTTTCCTCATCAAAATCTTAGAGGAAAATATCACCAGTGTGAGTTAAACTAAGAATGAACACTGAAGGAGATAAGTAAAAGAATGCTCTTCCCTCTTAATGTTGGCTTAACTTAAAATATGAACGAGCCTTATTCCAGTCCTAAGAGAAATAAGTTTATATGCTCCCACCTATTCAGAATGGTTGCAATCTATAGTTACCTATTCTCACTATGTGATGGAAAGTCTGCTGGTCTCGGAGTCTAGAGCCTGAATTCTATCACGCCATCTATGAAAGCTGAGTATCGCTTGCTTATGTCATCTGGGAATGACAGTGCTAATCACTGAGTGGCTTCCGCCCTAACACTCACTTGCACCCCCATTATTGAGCCAGCCAGCCAGCCCTATGCTCAGTTCCAGCGTGCAGTGAGAAAGACACATCCTTCCTTTCTCAAGTTGCCCACAGGCTCACTCTCCAGATAACCCTCCCTCTCAAAGAGCAAGTGATTTCTGAAGCTTTTCGGTGCAAGTGTCCCTTCTGTCTCATTAGACTGTGAGCCCCCCAGAGCAGTGATCATATCCACTTTCTTCTGTTTCCCCGCCATGCCTGGCCCCAAGGTCTGCAAGTGGTGGGCACCCACTGGCTTTTAGAAAGAAGTCTTTCAAGCCAGGAGGGCTCTTAGCCTACAGTACAAGCTCTCAAAGGCTAGATGGCACTGTTGCTAGAGCCAAATCAGGTGTGTTGGGAAAGAAGGGGGAGGTGGGAAGAGAAACCAGAGCAGGAGGCCCTGGACTGTTGACTTGCTGAGTTTGACCAGACTTGTTACAGCGATGCGTGAGGACTCCTGCCAGCTTTGCTTCAATAGGTCTTCACCACAACCATGGTAACAGACAGGACACTGCACCCATTCTAACTTTATAGAAAAGCAGCTCAGAGAAATCAAGTGCCCAGGCTCAAGTTAAATGGCAGCTAATGAGCAAGGATTTCTGCCATCTGTGCCTTGTTGGCATTGCCCTGCCAGGGTGAAGCCCCTGGAGTTTGCCCAAGGAGGATTGTGGTTGGTGGCATGGCTGTTCCAGGACAGTGGCTTGGGTGAACTGAACCTAGTCTGAGCAGAAAAGGTAGAGTTTGCAGACCTCTGCCTCAAAATGTTTACTTTTGTGACCAGGGGAGAATATAGTCATTTTGGAGGAAACAAATGATAACACATACAGGTTCTTTGAAGAACGGCAATTGTAGGTAATTTGTACACTCACTAGGATCTAAGGTGAATGGTTGATGTTTCATTTAAGGAATGAATTATTTTGAGATGTTGCTCTGTGGTTGGGTTCTATCTGTCATTTGTCCATTGCTTCATTATGTTTACAAGTTTCTCATTAAAATGAAACAAAGCAAATAAGACCATCCCGTGCAATAGGCAGGATGAGTGTCATGACTGTGCCCTTTTAACAGATGAAGAAATAGAGGGTCAGAAATGATCACATGGCTGATCACTGAAACTTCAGCTCAGTATGAGGCCAGAATCAAATCTTGTCCTCTTTGGAAAAACCATAGTTGTTCCAGGCTATGCAGAAATCACAAAATTAGGTGGGCTGTTGTGGATATGAAGAGTAAGGCGTCAGAGACTAGGAAAATACCTATTCAGAGTAATGAATGATTAAATATATGCAAATATGTGCAAATTTGAGAGAAAATCGATACATCTGTTGTTTGTGCCATCTGATTGTTTGTATTCTCCTGTTCCCCAGGATGATGAAGATAAGCTGACCTGGAAAGATCGTTTCCCGGGTTACTTGGTGAACTTCGCCTCCATCTTGTTCATGGTAATTTTCTTGATGGAACTCTTGCCTATGATTTATGCATGTGGATCCTGTAGAGCAAACGCTGTGGGTGTGTTATTCTAGCATGCTGTGGGGATAGTGAGGGGCTAGGAAAGATGAAGCCACAGTCCTGTCTAAACAGGGAGGATCTTACCTGATAGTGAGGCCTCTGTGGGTGTCAGCCACCTGAAGAGGGAAAGGTGATTCCCTCTGACCTGGGATGGGGGTCAGTGGCCTTGAATGGTTACAGAAGGGGGTTCTGTCTTCCCAGATAGAAGAGGGTAGGGAGGTTCTATCTCTCCAGCCCTGCGCACAGGGGTTTGAGGTCAGAACTTCCGGGGGTGGGCTGTGAGGTAATGCCTTCCTTGTTGAGACAAACCAAGACCTTGGAGGAGGTAACCCAGGTAAGATGACTGCAGAACTGTGGCGGCCTGTTCGGGCTATGGGCTGGATCTCCCTGAGGGTTTGTGGAATAGAACAGAGCTTGGAAACCACAGAGGACAGCCAGCGTGGGCTCTGCGTGAGCCTGATTCTTTAGCTCCCCTATAGTTGCTGTTTTATTTCCCTGTGTTCTCCCTTAGAGTTTGGAAGAGCCTTTTCAAAAGACCCACATGGGTCTCAGCTATGTCAGGGAAGATGAGGAATGGGTTTGTGATTCATGTTCAAGTCAGATCAATAAAGTAGTAACAGGTCATTCTTGGGAGCCAGGATGGGTGAGACAACAGTGAGTGGAGCAAGAAGGCCCCAAGAAGGTGAAACTCAGAGGACTACTAAGCTTGGGTCCCTGAGACCCCTGCCCCCCCTTTATGGGTAGATGCCTCCTGGTACCAAGGTTGGAACTTCTGTTTTACAAAAGAGTGCTATGTCCTTATAACATTTCTAAGCAGGACTACACATTAGTTGTAGGGTTGGGGGAGGATTGCTTATTCTGGGACTGAAATCATGGTCATTTTCTGGACCTACTTACCAGCGTTACCCCCTGGTCCTGACCCGAGGTTATTATTGCTGTTGTGATCATTGAGAACAGGAGCCATGTCTTAGTCTCAGAGATTTAAAAAAAGAAGGAATCCTAGGCACTGTCTATTTCAGCATCTCATTTCACAGATGAAGGACAGAGGTGATGGGTGCCTTGCCAAAATTGAGAAGTCTGCATTTGTTACCTTCTCATTGCTTAACAAGAGCAAGGCATGGAGAATTTATTCAAGAATATGTGGTGAATCGCAATGTGTTAAGCTGGAATGATGTAAAGTTTAATTTAGGATTTCAAAGCCTCCCACAATGTGCATATTGTTGTCAAAGAGTTTATTCACTCATTCAAGAAATATTTAACTGGGGGTGCTTGGCTGGCTCAGTTACTGGAGTGTGTGACTCTTGATCTCGGGGTTCTGAGTTCAAGGCCCATGTTGGGTGCAGAGGTTACTTAATATAAAATCTTTTAAAAGAAATTTTAAAAATATATTTAATGGGTGCCAAGTATATGCTTGACAGTGTTCTTAGGCATTGGGGATAGAGTAGAAAATAAAATAATCTCTCTAAGGAGTTCAAAGATAGCAAATACGCATATAAATAAGGAAACTGATAAGTAAAATAGACTTCTATCTCCAGTAGCGGTAGGTTAGGATATTTGTAGCATCCCATCTTGCTGAAAATAAGAAATATTGGGTGAATATATTTTTCATTCTTCTTAAAGCCTTGAAGGACTAATAGGTCAGTAAAGAATACTAGGCTATTCCTAATACAGATCCATCTAAGGGAAATGGAACCAAGGAGACAAATACCTGGGCATTAATATTGCTTTTGCCTTGGGGCGCCTGGGTGGCTCAGTCGTTAAGCGGCTGCCTTCAGCTCAGGTTATGATCCCAGGGTCCTGGATAGAGCCTCACGTCGGGCTCCCTGCTCAGTGGGGAGCCTGCTTCTCCCTCTTCCTCTGCCACTCCCCTTGCTTGTGCTTGCTCTCTCCCTCACTCTCTCTCTCTCTTGCTGTCAAATAAATAAATAAATAAAATCTTTTAAAAAAATACTGCTTTTGCCTTGAGGACATTTTCCCATCTAGGCAAACTTGGACTTTGGTTTTTGGTGGTTTTATGGGGCAAAGAAGATAGAAATGGGGTGTGGCTGGCCCAAAGTGGAGATGCTAACAGGAAATTCTCACCAAGTTACATTGGAACTCCACAAAGAGCTACACTCTCAGAATAGAGGTGAAGCAGCGCTAAACCCACCCCCTCCCCACTTATGGGACAGCAGAGAACATTGTTCTGGCTCTAAGTAGAACAGGGAGAAACAGGGAAACAAAACCCTGCCCCTGAGAAGTGGCCATGGACAATCCCCATCGTGGGCTTCCAGCCCAGTTTGTCACTTGAGAGGACGGGGGAAGCTCGGGCTGGGACCTTGGCCAGGGCAAGTCGTGCTTCCAGGTGCCCAGCAGAAGCAAGCACACGCTCTCTTTGTGGGATGGCAGATCTACACCAGGCCTCGAAAAATCCCCCCAAAGAATTTTTCAAGGGCAAAGAAGAGAATGCAGTTAAAAATAATCAGTTAGACAAGAATCTAAAGTGCAATGAAAGAGAACCAGTGCGGGGAGATGGCAAAGACTAAAGATACTGGAAATATCAGTCACAGGTTAAAACGTCCAGTTTGAAAATTTCTGCAAAAAATAAACTATCTTAAAGATTTTATTTATTTATTTGTCAGAGAGAGAGAGGGAAAGAGAGAGAGAGACCACACAAGCAGGGGGAGCGGCAGGCAGAGGGAGAAGCAGGCTGCCTGTTGAGCAGGGAGCCTGATGCAGGGCTCTATCCCAGGACCCTGGGGATCATGACCTGAGCCGAAGGCAGACACTTAACTGACTGAGCCACCCAGGCGCCCCGAAAATAAGAAACTATTTTAAAAATGACCTAAAGAGTTGAAAACTGGCCAATAAATCTTCTAGAAATGAATATATATCAATGAATGTGAATATATAATACATAATAATATATATGATATGAATATATAAATATACATATATGTAATATTGTATATATATATATACCCACATACAATAGGGATGGATTTAACAACAAATTAGACATAGTTGAAGAGATGATTTGTGAACTGCAGTTCAGGTTAGAAAAAATTATCCATAATGTAGCACAGGGAGGCAAAAGATTGAAAATTCAAAAGAGAAATTAATAGAGTGAAAGGATTTCACATGTATTTAATTGCACTACCAGAAAAAGAGGTGAGAATAGTAATGAATGAAATACACTGACTGGTGGTCTCCTAGTCAGCTAGTTCTGCTAACAGAATGCTAATTCAGAGATTGAAGAATCCCAGTGAAATTCAAGCAGGAAAAATAAAAAGAACTCTATCTCTGTGAAATCGTAGAATATATGAGACACAAGAAAAATCTCAAATGCAGTTAGAAATCAAAAGACAAATTACCTTTAACGAAGAGACTGATCGGCCATTGATTTCGCATAGCGGTTGGAGTCAGAATACAGTGACGTGTTTATCTTCATGTGCCGAAAAGAAAACAATTGCTAACCTGGAATTCTATACCCAAGAAAAATGTGATATAGAAGTATTAGTATAAAATACAGATATTTATAGCCAAACAAAAGCTGAGGGTTGGCAACCAACTGAATCTTTCACTAAAGGAAATCCTAAGAATGTACTTCAGATATGATCCCGCATAGAAAACCATAGTTTTAAGAATGAATGAAGAACAAAGTGGTAAATATGTGGGAAAACCTATGTGATTTTTACTGTAAACAATGATGATGCTGTCTCGTAGGGTTAAAAATAAGGCAGGGGGGTGCCTGGCTGGCTCAGTCAGTAGAGCATAGGACTCTTGATCTTGGGATTGTGCATTTGAGCCCCACACTGGGTGTGGAGCCTACTTAAAATAAAAAAAAATTAAAAAATAAGGTAGAAGTAGAGTGTACACATTAATAATAGCATATAAGTTGGATGGGCAGTAATGAAACAATAACACTGTAAGGCCTTTATATTTCCTCCCTGACAATTTATATGGAAGCACAAAAGCTAAGCGTCGTCAAGACACTGTTGGGGCACCGGGGTATTTCACTCGGTTATGCATCCAACTCTTGATTTCAGCTCAGGTCATGATCTCAGGGTTCTGGGATCAGGACGCATCAGGCTTTGCGCTCAGTGAGGAGTCTCCTTGAGGATTCTCTCTCCCGTTCTCCCCCCACCCCTTCTATCTCAAATAAATAAATAAATAAATCTTAAAAAAAAAAAAAAAAGTATAGTAAAGACACTCCTGAAGAGGAATAAAGAGGGCTAAGGTGCTCTACCAAATGGAAACTTAATTTAAAATAGTAATAAGTATGACAGTGTGGTATTATCGCAGGAATATAATTAGACCAGTGAAACAAAACCGAAGGCCAAGAATCAGATCCATGCAAGTGGCGCTGCATATACTTGAGGAAAATTAAGAATTGCATCCAGGAGGACTCTAAGGTTCTCATCCTGAGTAATCAAAAGCTGGAGTTCTCCCTTCCTGGGATAGGGAGGAATTCTGGAGTTGCCTTCATGATGGATATAAACTTGCAGCTCAGACTCCTCCTAGACAGATGGTACTGGTGGTATTTAAAACCATGAGATTGTATGAGATCACAGGGGTTGGGGGGCAGATAGAGGAAAGTCCAAGAGTTGAGTTCCAAGACGCTGCCATGTTGAAGTTTGGGAGCATGAGGAGGATCCAAAACACGAGATCAAAAGGAAAGCCGGGGGAGCATGTGGAGTCCTGGAAGCCAAGAAAGTATTGCAAGGGGAGGGCAATCAGTTATGTCAGATGCCAGCGATAGCTTGGGCGAGGAGAGGACTGGAAACAGAAGCTTGTCTACTATCTGAGAGAGGAACTGGCATCATCTGCATCACTCTCAGCAACAAATAGGTGACCACGTCACCACTGACAAATACAGGCATACCTTTATTTCATTGTGCTTCATTTTACTGCAGTTTGCAGGTATTGCATTTTTTACAAATTGAAGGTTTGTGGTAACCCTGCATCGAGCAAATCTGTTAGCGCCATTTTTCCAAGGGGTTTGCTTACTTCTTGCCTCTGTGTCATAGTTTGGCAATTTTTTTTTTCAGATTTATTTATTTATTTGAGAGAGAGAGCATGCACACGAGTGAGCATATGAGCAGGGGAGGGGCAGAGGGAGAGGAAGAGAATCTCAAGGAGACTCCTGCTGAGCAGGGAGCCTAATCCGGGGCTTGATCCCATGACCCTGAGATCATGACCTGAGCTGAAACCAAGAGTCAGATGCTTAATCAACTGAGCCACCCAGGCACCCTTAGCTTGGCAATTCTTACATTATTTCAAACTTTTTCATTATTTTTACATTTGTTATGGTGATCTGTGATCAGTGATTACAACTGACTGAAAGGTCAGATGGTGGTGATTAGCAGTTTTTAGCAATAAAGTATTTTTAATTAAGGTATGTACTTTTTTAAAGACATAATGCACACTTAACAGACTACAGTATAGTGTAAACATAACTTTTATATGTGCTTTAAGACCACAAAATTCATTTGACTTTCTTCATTGTGATATTTGCTTTATTGTGGTGGTCTGGAACTGAACCTGCAATACTCTTGAGGTCTGCCTGTACTGAAAACTGGCTCAGTTGTGGGTCATCTGCCCAAAATTCCGGTTTTTTTTTTTAAATTCCGTGGAGACCTCCTAACTAGACTGGAGGGTGCAGAAATTTTTTTGTGTTGTTTAGAAATATTATGTGATTATTTCTTTGTTCATCTTCCCTTTCCTAACCCCACCAACCTCCACATCTTGATACAAAGGGGAGATTCCGTATCAGAACCAAGAACTAATTACTGTATCTCACTGTGCCAGGGGTCCCCCACCTGTAGTCAGCCAGCACTGAGCACTGAACTGGTTGAGCAGGAGCTGGAAAGAGAGTGGTAGGGATGGGTTGGAACCCCTTTAAAAATCACCCCTTTATGGGCACCTGGGTGGCTCAGTGGGTTAAGTGTCTGCCTTTGTCTCAGGTCATGATTCCAGGGTCCTGGGATCGAGCCTTACATGGGGCTTCCTGCTCAGTGGGGAGCCTGTTTCTCCCTCTCCTCCTCCCCCTGCTTGTGTTCGCTCTCTCTCTGTGTCAAATAAATAAATAAAATCTTAAAAAAAAAAAAAAAGATCACCCCTTTTCAGTCAGGTGCTCTTAGGTTGACTGAGGTAAGGATTAATAGCACTCCATCTTACTTTCAAAAGTATTATAGGTTGGACAATAAATTATATAGTCTCCTATCTATTAGATTTTTAAAGATCGTTATTTTGTGCTAATTTTTCATTTTTTTCACTTAAAAAAAACGCCTCAGTCTTGTAAAGAGAAGGGCTTGGCACTGCCCTAGAATAAGGTTTGGAGTGGGAGATAAAGGGTCATGGTGGTGTTTATAAAGAAGTGGGATTTGCTTATAGAATTAGGGTAAGCCAAAGGCACTTACTGCAACACACATGAGTACTGAATATCCTTTCCTCCTCCACCCCCTGTGACTAGGTCTTGGCAGAAGATGCTGAGGTCATGGCCATGGGGAGGGTTTTAGGGATGCCACTCTGCCAGATCAGCTGGGGTATTTTTCATGGGCTGGTGAGAACAAAACAATGGCCCAGTGCTGTGTTCCTCTTCCCTGTGACAGAGGCCGGCATGGACAATGGTGAATTTTCTCTTTCTTTTCCAACCCAACGTCTTGAGCTATAGTTTCTTTCCTTTTTTTTTTTTTTTTTTTTTTTTTTAGAGATTTATGTATTTCTTTGAGAGCGAATGACAGAGAGAGAGTGAGCAGGGTGGGTGGGGGCAGAGGGAGAGAGAAAATCCCAAGCAGAGTCCCCGCTGAGCGTGGAGCTCAACGCGGGGCTCGATCCCACAACCCTGGGATCAGGACCTGAGCTGAAATCAAGAGTTGGACGCTCAACCAACTGAGCCACCCAGTCGCCCCTTTCTTTCCTTTTTGAATTATACTTGCTTCATTTTCTTTTTATGTGGGAGGAGATTATCAAAAGCAGTGTCCTTGGGGCGCCTGGGTGGCTCAGTTGGTTGGGCGACTGCTTTCAGCTCAGATCCTGATCCTGGAGTCCCGGGATCGAGTCCCACATCAGGCTCCCTGCTCGGCGGGGAGCCTGCTTCTCCCTCTGACCCTCCTCCCTCTCATGTGCTCTCTCTCTCTCATTCTCTCTGTCTCAAATAAATAAATAAAATCTTAAAAAAAAAAAAAAAAAACAGTGTCCTTGCTCTAAGCTAGGTGCCTGAGCTTCCCTCCCACATGCCCAAGACAGTCATTTACTTCTACTTGTGAATTGGGAACCAGCCATCAGAAACCCTTCTCCTTCACCTGGCTTGTTGCAAGGGCCCCCTAATTGTGCCCCCACAGATTATAGGCCAACTCATCTTTTTAAAATCTAGATCAAATCATGTCACTTCTCTGCTCAAAACTCTCTTAAGGCTCTGCATCTCATGAGCTAGAAGCCAGCATCCTCATGCTACATCCTTATCTGTACATCCTTGTACATCCTTGTCCTACATCCTCCTCTCCTCCCCCACCTTCCCCCTTCTTTCTCCCTTAGCCACCCTCTGCCCAAAAGCCCCTTCCATCAGACTTCTCCTCAGGAGCCTTGCTACAGTGTCACCTCCTAACCTACGCCTTTCCTGACCACCCTATTGTAAACTGCAACCTATCCCTATACTCCTGTTTTGCTTTATTTGTTTCTATAGTATTTATCACACCAGATATACTATATGTTTGATGTTATTTGGTAGTTGGTTGTCTGTCTTTCCCCACTGGAAGATCGGTGGCACGAGGGTAGGCGGTCCTGTGTGATTTGTTCACTGCTATATCCCTACCACTTAGCATGGTGACTGGCACTCAAGACATATCTTAGAAATGGCTGAATGAGAAAATAAGTTAATTAATAAGTTGCCAGGGACAACTTATTATGTCAATGATGAAGTCGTTAATGTGTGTATGCTCTAAAATGGAGCTACTGAGTCCATGCCCTGCTTTAGACTGGGTACGCTCCCACTGGTTCAGCCCAGGTTGCTTCTGACTTGTCCACTTCTGCTTGCTTGTTTAAAATTCCGTTTTCCCCAAGCCCTTATCATAGGAAACTGACCCAAAACTATTTCCGTGGGATTTTCTCTAATCCCTCCACTCTGCTCAGAGCATAGGAAGCACATGAGCTGAGCCTGTACTCTGCCCAGCTGCTACGAGGCTCATCCTTGTATATGTGCAATGATTTTCTCAACTTTGATTCAGAATGCAAGACTTGGAGGGTGGGGACAGGACCCGTTCTCCTTCCTGTCTCTCATAGCATTGAATAGGACTCTGGACTCCATAGCCTGACTTTCGTTACAGTTTGGCTATGTCCACAAGTAAAGCTACAGGAGCAGAACGCCAAAAGCAATGGGGAGTATGATAATGTTCCCATGTCCTTGGGAGCTAGATTCCTAGAGCTAGGGACCAGCAAGTCTTTACCAAGCAGGTTCCACAGCGAGGCACTGCTGTGAAATGGCATGAGGCACAGAATGCTGTACAAGACCAGTCCCCCCTTTTGGCCTATTTGGGGGGAGACTGATCACAAACATGAAATATATCCAGCGTATGTTTGTTGAATTTAATAAGCAAAATCAACATTGCAGCTAGAGTGGTAAAAACAGTGCTGGATTTAGTACTAGAGGACCTGCGTTCTAATGTCAGGATGGGATTGTAGGTGAGGTGTGGGAGCCACAGAGCAGGGCTCAGATCCTGGACAGTCAGTACATCACATCCACAAAAGGCATGTTTTATGCTATTGTTATAAGGATTAGTGCTCGTGAAGATGGGCATTGAATAACAAAATTGAGAGAGCACAGGTGGTTTAGGTCATGATGATGTTACCACTGCTAGGATCCCAGCTTTGCCAGGAACTGCCCAGACCTTGGACCCATCACATTGCTGCTTCTCAGGCCTCAGTTTCCTTATATATGAGATTAGAGGCTGGATGTGGATGATCCCTGAAGGCTGAAATCCTTTATCTCCTACCAGAATCCCAGAGACTATGGTTGTAGTCCATGCCTTGTGACCTTGAGCAAATCACTTCACTTTCCATGCCCGTTTCCTCATCTGCAAGGTCACCTGATGGGGCTGGTGTTCTCCAGGCTCTTCCAGCTTGACTACTGTGATCCTTGAGGGGCTTGTGGGAGCCACTGAAGGACAGGTCAGAGCCTGGTTTCTATAGTGGCATGGGAAATCAGGGGTTGAGAAGTTAGGATGGCACAGAACAGTAGCAGAGGCCTGGGGAGGGGTGCTTTGGAGGAAGGGAGGGTGGGAAAAGGGGCTTTCTTAAAAGAGCAGTGCCTCTAGAACTTGAATGGGAATCTTGTTCCAGGGCAGATTCTTTTTTTTTTTTTTTTTTTTAAGATTTTATTTATTTATTTGAGAGAGAGAGAATGAGAGACAGCATGAGAGGGAGGAGGGTCAGAGGGAGAAGCAGACTCCCTGCCGAGCAGGGAGCCCGATGCGGGACTCGATCCCGGGACTCCGGGATCATGACCTGAGCCGAAGGCAGTCGCTTAACCAACTGAGCCACCCAGGCGCCCCTCCAGGGCAGATTCTGAGCCAGTGCATCTGGAGCTGTGCTTGAGACCCTGCATGTTCCCCAAGCTCCCGGCTGATACAGCAGGTCCACAGACCACACTCTGGGTAACAATGAAGAGTTTTCTTCCTTCCCCAGTTGAGCGGCTGGGCCTCTTGGATAAGAATAGAAGCTGATCTCCTCCCCACTCATTCCTCCATGCTCCACCCCCAAGACCCCAAAGCCAAGGATGTTTTTGCCATTGTTGTTTTCCCCCAGACCTACCCCCAAATGCACACACAATCACTCTTTGATGCCCTGGCCTCCTCCCTACCCCCTCCCGCATGAATACTGCCATCACTGGCCTTCACTGCAAAAGTGATTTTGGGGGAAAAGAATCTCACACCACGTTTTCCAGGCCCTTACTGTCTGGCAGTGACAATCCCAGAGGAATGGGAAGTGAAAATGTCTACATTGTTGGAGAGCGGTGAGGTCATGTCCATATTTTCCAACTTACATGGTCATCGTTCCTCCCTAGTACTGGAGGCTGGGGCATCTGCTGTGCCCACCCCCACCCTGCAACAGAAGAGGGGTCTCCCATACAGTGTCCTTCCCATCTAACCTCTCGTCCACCCTGACACCCCTCTACGCAGAAAACATCACCATCCTGCCTGCCTTAGGGAAGCCTTCTTTTTCACACAGTGGCCCAGAGGGCAAATACCTAATATTTGTAAGGCACACAGGGATAAACAGCTAAGGTTGCATCCCCAGGCACCCCCCTGCAAGGTCTGACAACATGCATACCTGACTCCTCTGCAACCCATTCCCCATTTGCCCACCGGTGTCCTACCCACTGCATGCAAAGCATTGCCTGAGCCAGAGCCCCCTCCCCTCCTTTGCTCCCCTCCCCTTCTTTCTAGGGAGGGAACACATAGTCCAGGACAGTTTGTAGTTTCAGAGGGAACCTTTTCTCCCCATGTTTGTGTGTAGCTCTCCACAGCCAGTGCCAGCCCCCATCCCCTGACCCAGGGGGAATACTACCTGAACAGCTTCCTCTGCGGAAAGAATTCTAAGAAAGAAGACTTTGCTTGGCTGAAACAAATTAGAATTTTGCTCTGAGCAGGTTATGCACCCAGATGTTCCATCTCCTCCCTCTGCCCTCTCTGAGAGCTTACTCAGAGCACTTTCTTCCCCTAACATCCCCGTGCTTCACGGAAACAGGCCTGCCTGGGCTGTGATGGGGGACGAGAGGGGCTGGTCTGGGAGAGGGATTTATTATTCTTAAGTTCTAGAAGGAGGAAGTGGGGGACCCTTAGAGGTCCAGTGACTGGTAAACTTTCCTTTCAATGAAACAGCCAGAAATGTTGGCACCAAATGAGAATTCCGAGTCCTCCATTATAGGTGCCTGGTAGAGAAATCTTAGAGTGATGTTTTGTTCACCCTGAGGATCGAGAGTCTGCAAATCTCACTCCTGGTTTCTCTCCCTTGATTCTCCTTTGGGCAGCCTTCCCGCACCCAGCGCCTGAAGCTCTAACTCACCACTTCTCAGCTCAGACGCCTTCGGTGGCTCCCTGTTTCCCTTCACTGAGAGCCCAGTTTATCCCATTATTCCACCTGATCCGCTTGCTCATCTGTACTCAGTCCCTTCACTGAGCACGCAACACCTTCTCCGTTATTACTCCCTGTGGCTTAGTAAGAGTTCAGTCCCCTAGTGAAGGAAACCATGTCACGCATGCTGTGCACATCTCAGTGTCCTGCATTTTCATTCTTAGGCTTTTGTGTGTGTTGTCGACCATTTGGCTTCTGATAAAAATGGAAGATGCTCTCTCATGGACAGTGCACCTGTCCTCAGGATTGGCACGCAAGTTCAGAGGGTGTGCACGAGTGGACTCCAGATCCACAGCTCCTGACGTAGCGACTAGGACAGTTGGCTGAGCAAGTAATAGCTGCTCAGTACTTGTCTGCTGAGCTCTGACTCTCCCTGTTTCCCAAACAGATTGCCCTGACGTTCTCCATTGTATTTGGGGTCATCGTGTACCGCATCACGACCGCTGCGGCCCTGTCTCTCAACAAGTCCACGCGCTCCAATGTCCGGGTGACAGTGACAGCGACAGCAGTCATCATCAACCTCGTGGTCATCCTCGTCCTGGACGAGATCTACGGCGCGGTGGCCGAGTGGCTCACCAAAATCGGTACTGTGTCACCAAGCCCCATGCCTTCCCTAGGCCCCCTTGAACACGCTCAGTTCAACGTGCGCAAGGTTTTTGGTGGTGGTGACCGAAAATGAAGAAAAGGAACAGGGACAAAATGCCTTAGACAGTGCGTTTTAATTGGAGAAATGAGGCGGTACGGTGGTTCTGTACTCACAGGGCCTGCTAAGGGCCTCCCCTCAGGCAGAAATCCTCCCTAGAACATTCTCCATCAGTTGTCTTCCAGCCCAAGTTGATGAACTCCCTCACGGTCCCCTAAGACGCATCCCCGGGGTCTTTTCCTTTTAGCCTAACCTAGAGGCAAGACAGGTTCAACACTTCCTGTTACAAATCGTGGAGTTTTAGCCCTCCTCACTTTCCCAGGAATGTTTACAGAGTCGAGAAAGCTCTTGATACTTGAGCCCTGGGAGGGTCTTATCTATCCCCATATTGCCGAGCCCCCAGAAAATCCACACATTCCCCACGCACTGAGCAGACTTCAAAGGGGCATATCAGACTTCCCAAGCTTCAAGCCAGTGAGAAAAATGCAGTGGCCTCAGTATTCAGACGTGTCATTTGAGCGGCAACCTGCTGTTGCTGGAGCGCCACTTTTTGGCATTTGTGCTTATTAGGTGGGGGAGGGCTGAGAGCTGAGACCCTTTCCCCATGGTACTTACCCTGGGTGGCCTGGATGCATGCACCTCTTTCCCTGGTTGAATCTGGGCACTAGGACTGTCAGCCTCTCACTAACCTCAGGGAAGTTGAATTAATGATACGATATCTTTAATTCACTGACCAGTTAGAAGCTAGACACTTGATAGGATAACCCCATCTTCAAGCGAGCCTTCCCTAGAGGATCAGAAAATTCCAGAAAGGTTTCACTAATTCCAGTCAAAGGGATTCTTTCAGTGCATTTCCCTGGCCTGGACTCTACTCACAGTGGGCCTTGACTTTGGTTTCTATGTGGATACAGGCAAGGTGCCATCTAGAGTGGAGGCTCTGCTCCCTTTAGGTGTGTGCACGTTTATAAATGTTATCTGTGTCTCTTCATAAGTTTCTTGAGAAAAGTCAGCAGAGGATGTTGCTTCAGTGTGTTTAGTGGTATGTGGCATTCTATGGAAGCATTTAAGGGGAGCCTCCAACACTCCTGGGGGCTCAGGGGAGGCTCCTGAGACAAGGATTGCTCACAGATAAGTGATATTCACACAGGCAGGTGTAGAGGGAGGAGGCAGCGAGCAGGAGGACAAGAGGTTCCTGGCAGAGGGAACAGAATGAAAGGGCGAGATCAGATCCCTCAGGGGCAGGAAAGGCATGTGGAGGACTACACGTGGGCTGGGCTTGGACGATGACAACGGGTAGAATTTTGGTGCCGGGGAGGAGCCGAGAGCTCTGCCTATGGAAGAAGGAAAACACAAAGCGTGTCCAGGATGCGAGAGGAGCCCAGCGTGGCAGTTCCTTTTGGGTCCGAGGCATGTCCAGGGCGCAGTGGAGGGGGGAGATGGACCCAGAGCATTAACTGAGAGCTGATTTTTCAGTGAAAGACCTTGGATGCCAGGCTGAGAACTCTGCTTATTTTCATAGACAAGGAGAAAGTGTTTGCTGGAGCTCAAAGGGTCATCCAATAAAAAGTACCCATCTTTCTGGCCTGATCTCTGAACCGGCTGAGAAGTAAGGCAAAGGCAGATGTAGGCAAAAGCCAAGATTTCACTTTTAAAGCTGAGAAAGGCTACATGGGAGGAAGCAGCTTAACAGGAGAGGCAGATAGGCTTCCCAGTACCAGATGACAGACAGACTCCCCTGCCAGCAGTGGAGGACAGGGAAGCCTGGGAAGTGTTAGGACATGGGGTGGGGAGGCCCAGAAGAACACCTGCTTCCTGCAGCTCTTGGCTTCCCAGAGGAAGGGTAGAGGAAGAGGGTAGATGAGGAATGCCAGTGTCATCTTCCAGACGAACCAGTGAGATAAGCTTCTGTCCCCAAGAAGGGAAATGAGTGAGGTAGGGGAGACAAGGCAGGGCTTGACGACTAAGCCCTCTCCCTTCACATCAGGGAGACATCAGGAGAGGTAGGAAACGTTCCCCATCCCCCGCAAGTGCTCTGACCTCACACCACTGGGGAGGTGGGTTGTTTTTTTTTTTTTTAAAGATTTTATTTATTTATTTATTTATTTGAGAGAGAGAGAGAGGGAGAGAGAGAGAAACAGCATGAGAGGGGATAGGGTCAGAGGGAGAAGCAGGCTCCCCACCAAGCCAGGAGCCCGATGTGGGACTCGATCCCAGGACTCCGGGATCATGACCTGAGCCGAAGGCAGTCGCTTAACCAACTGAGCCACCCAGGCGCCCCAACTGGGGAGGTTTTGAAGAGGGTGACACGACTGGAGCTGTATGTTTGCAAAACTGTCCCAGCAGGGACATAGGATGCCCCAGAGAAGAGAGAGGCGGGAAGGCCTATTGCAAAGGAGATTATTGAGTGTGTGGGCAGGAAGAAAGGAAGGAAGAGAGGAGCAGAAAACGAGTGATGGTGCAGAAACATCTCCCTGCCACTCATCTGCATTACTTTATGTCACTTGTCTTCCACAACTCTAGAGAGTGCGAGGCCTAGAAGCTGGTGTGGCCCACAGTCCAAACCTCATTAACAAGTATTTACCTCCTGTGTACAAGGCTGGGCAAATTCTCTTTGCATTGGGCTGGAAAACACTTTCCACACTGTGAAGCTACATCCACTGTTTCTAATAGCACTTCCTCCCTCACCCAAAAAGTTCAGGCTCCTCCTGGCTGTGAAACCAGTCTGTGCCCTGGAAAGGAGATGAAATTCTAGCAACTACAATTTGTTCTTTGTGATAGTGATACTCATAAAGCAGCTTTAGACTTAAAAGAATTCCATTATCCCAATTCATCCTCACAAAAACTGTGTGTGGTCAGCAAGGGAAGTATTATATCCTCATTTTACTAAGGTTCACACTCAGATTCTCCCTCTGAAATGCAGATACCTTTTGTGCGATGCTGATGTGAGTTTCTTACTGTCTGGATTGACGTGATGTATTGGGTCTCCGTGCAGGAACCCACGTGGGCCTCCTCCCCAGATGGCTGCCCTTGTCTGCCCTACACCGGGTGTTCCCAGAGGGCTCAGAGAGGTGCTTTTGTATAATGGAAGGGCCACTGAATTCGGGAGCCTGGTGGAAGGAAACTTTGAGCTCTGGGCCTGGCTCCTTCTCCCTCCCATCCCCCAATGTGTGGCAGTGGGCAAACCAGGGAGCTTTTCTGGAATGAATTTTATTGATCCTTCCTTCATCATTTTCCTCCTTCCTGTCCACAGGTCGTCACCTCTGTGTGGGCTGTTGTCATAGCCTAAGGACTGTGCCCTTGTCTTTAGCCCCTTTCTCTGGGCCTCTAGCTTGGAAATCCCACCCAGTCAGTCTTTCTCAATCCTTCTTCCTGGGCTGGGGGAGGGGAGCACCACTCCCATTGGCCCCCACAGAGAGTTTCCTTTTGGTCTTGGATCAAATATAAACTAACATTTGAGGCTCTCAGCCGCCTTCTTCCCAGTGTCCTCCACCACCCTGGCGACCCACGCCACTCACGGTCACCCCAGATCACCCTGTGTGTTCCCACCTCTGTGCTGTGCTTAGGCTGCTGGAAGGTACTTGAACTCATGGCTTTCAGGGGAAGGAGAATAGCCCTCGGTGACCCTCCTTTTAAAGGACCTCGAGAGGCCTGCCTCCCCCATCCTTTTCTGGACACTCAGCCCTCAGGGAGTTTCCTCCCACCCACTTCTGAACTCCTCGGGTGCAGATCACGCGTTCACTCGTTCATCCCCTGGATGTGGAGTGCCCACTTTGTGCCAGGCACGATTCTGGGAGCACAGCCGTCGACAGGGAAGACGTGGTCCTGCTCTCACTGTGCTTATGCCGTAATAAGGGAAAGATAGACAGTGAGTGGGAACATCTCCCAGAGGGTGAGAAAGCAAAATGGTCATGGGACCGTGGTGTGGGGTTGTGCGCTCTGGTCCGGTGGTCAGGAAAGGCCTGTTGAAGTGGTAACATGGTGGCTGAGCCTAGGGTGACAGGAAGGGACCAGCACACAGAGACCTGGGGGGAGGGCTCTAGGAAGAGGGGACACCACACCAGAGACTGGTGGCCCATAAACCAGCAGGTGCGAGTAAGCTTGGGGTGCATTATCTGCTCCTCTCACTGTCTTCTCTCATCGCTGGACTTGTCTGTGTGTTTACTAGTCTTAGAACAGACGAGGCTCTGCCAGGGTGAAAAATTAATCTTAAAATCTCAGGTGCATAACACGAAGTTGTTTATCTGACCTCGCTCACGCTCCATGTCCTTGGTGGCAGGGCAGGGGGCTCGGGCTCCCACAGCCATGGGAGGACCACACCGATGGAGGCCTCGCGGACGCCATGTCGGCTGTGAGCCGCTCCAGTCCAGGAGCGCCATCCCTCCCTTCCGCTCACCAGCACGCTGGCTGGAAGCGGCCTGTGAGGACGCGGGAAAATGTGTAGAAGTGCGTGGACATTCCGTGAGTGGGAAAGGTCCCTGCTGCTGACTCCAACAGGCCGCAGAGCCCTGGAGGACAGCTGCTCGCTCTTAACATTTTCTTTGTATCCCCTGCATGGGGCCTGCCTCACAGTAGATCTTAGCACAACTTTGTTGATGTAGTTATTGGCTAAATCCATCTCTGTCTTCATTTGTGCATTTGAAAATTTGTTTTCAAGGAATGCCCATAGGCTAGGCATCCTGCCAGCCACAGTGGGAGCTACAGTGAGCATTTATGCGTTCATTATTTCCTACTTACCAGAGGATTTGAAGGGATTTTGAGATGAAGAAGGTAAATGTGAAGTTGTCCTGATGGGACAGTGACTGAAAGACGCAACAAAGGCATCCGAAGACTTGACGCATCCTTAATGGCAGAGGGTGCGTGTGAACCCACTGACAGAGGTGGCCATGCACAGTGGGGGTGCCCAGCACCCCTGCAGTAGAGGGGTGGCTGCAGAGTCCCCCAGGCCTCCCTGGGACACAAAGCTGTGAATAATGCCACCTAATGGAATGAGGATTCTGCCAGGCTTAGGGGCTTCCTTTGCCATTCTCACGCTGGCTTTAATACCCGTCTGGCTTCTTGCCTCGGATCTCCTGATTGATGAGGAGGCTGTGACGACCGCCTTGCTCACCAGGTGCAAACAGCTGGTGTAAACAACCCCAACAAGTTCCCAAGTGTTTCCTGCAAGGCTGGGTGGTGAATACCGATTTCTTGGGAGCATCCCCCAGCAGGCCCAGACATCAGGCCAATCTGAGGTCCATTCTTGCCACAAGTATTTGTGACCAAAAAAACCCCAGAATTTGCTAAGAGTTGGCTCCGCCGTGGTAGATAAAGGCAGTGATTGTCTCCCTGGCTGCCATGTAACAATGGTCATGGGCTTGGGTGCAAGACACACTGTGATCTGGTGGAGGGAAAAGTGAGTGAAGCCTGGGGCCTTGGTGGCCAAGGCCCTCTATATAAGGTGCGTAGCCTGGTTCAGCAGCATCAGTGATGAGTTTGAGGATCCCAGTGAATGCGTGGGACAGGGTGGTCTCCAGTGATCTGTTCATTCTTAAAGGGGTCTCAGACGGTCGTTCTAGGAAAGGGTCTGGCTCCTGGGATGGGAAACAAGCAATAGCTGTCCAGGACATCGGATTCCCAGGCAAATCAGACAGGGCTCAGATGTCCTGGGAGCCAGGGGATGAAGCAAGGTGACAGGGGTCACCAAGTAGACGAGCTCGAGGTATGCTTCGGTCCTACTCTGTTCAGCTGCCATCCCAGAATCCCACTCTGTGGGATAAACCGCGGAAATGTGTTTCTCCTACTCTGGAGGCTGGAAGTCTGAGGTCAAGATGCCTGCAGGGTTGGGGAAGGGTCCTCGCCCAGGCCACAGACTTCTGGCTGTGTCCTCCCCTGGCAGAGGGAGTAGGGGCCTCTCTGGAGCCTCTTTTATGAGGGTACTCATCTCACTCGTATGAGCTCCATCCTCATGGCCTGAGCCCCTCCCAAAGGCACCACCTCCTAATACCATCACATTGGGGATTAGGTTTTCAACATGTGAATTTGGGGGGGACACAAACATGCAGATCATAGCAGCTTCCTCCTTGGGACACAGGCAGATACCAGGCCTTTGAGACAGCAAGCTTCTGAGCCCACACAGAGGGAGCAGAATGTCTGGTGCTCCTGAAAACCGCAGGGTCTTAGGATGCTGACGGAGGTAGGCCTGGATCTGGCTTGGCCTGGAAGGGAAGCCTATCCGCACTCTAGTTGTGGGGAACTCTTCTAGCTGGAGGCAGGGTGGGGGAGGCAGGGCTCACAGCAGGCTTCTAGACTGAATACCCTGGATGCCAGCCGCTTGCTTTTCTTGGGCCCAGTCTCCATCTCTAGCTCTGCCGCCTCTGCCTCTCCCTTCCAAAGCTGTGTGTGTGCACAGTGCTGGTTGTGTGAGGAGCTGGGCCGTTCACCCTTCACGCTCCCAGTTACAGGGTTGGGCTTCTTGTAGGTGCTCAGAGAATGGTGAGTGTGTCAAGTCAGAGTCTCCAGTTCTCCTGAAAGTGGCTGTGTTTGTGAGTTGTTTAAATATTGCCAATGTCCTGCAGCGTTGCCGCCCTGGGGCCACTGAGGTGGGGCCAGGAAGTGAGCGAAAGGAGGGGTGGTGTTAATGGAGCATCCACCTCTGTGTATGGGGCACTGGTGGGCATTGGACATACATGATGCCATGGAATCTTCACCGTAGGGCCAGGAATTGGTCATTGCTTTCATGGCTCTTCTGGGAAGCCTGAGGAGCTTTAGAAACTTGACGCGTGAGCACATGGTTAGTGGTATGTGTGTGTGTGTGCGTGTGTGCGCGTGTGTGCGCGTGTGTGTGCGTGTGTGTGTGTGCGCACGCACACGCATGCATGCACGTGCGCACGCCAAACACTGGTCTAACCACTTTCTGTTTATCAATATACTTAATCCTCAAAACAGCCCCAAGGGCGTCGGTAGTCTTAACATGCCCATTTTAGAGTCAGAAGACAGCCACAGAGAGATGAAGAACAGGCCCAAGGTCTTGCGGCTGGTGGGGGTGAGTCAGGCCTCAGCGCTGAGACCCTGACACTCTACTGTCTGGTAATATGTAGCCGTCCTTGTCCTCAGGGAAGTTTAGAGGTATTGAAAAAGGAAAGGAAAACACCATGAGAGGCTCCAGATGGTTTACAGGGCAACGCCCCCACCCATGTGGGTGTCAGGTGGTAGGGGTCTTGGGAGGGGCAGGGAGACTCAGAGGGAGCCAGCTCTGTGTGCACTGTCACCTGCCTCCTAGGCCCGTGTGCATGAGGACACCTGCGTAGGTTCACAGACTTTGGGGTCCTACATGCTTTATTAAACTAAAAAAAATTTTTTTTGAAGAATTGAAATGCCTCAGTTTAAAATTTTGTATCCAGTTCTAAGCTGTCCCCAGGGAAAGCCGATCTATTACAACTAAGGAGAAGAGGGAGGGAAAGAAAAAAGGGAGAGGAAGCTCAGTACCAAAGGCTGCCAGGATATCAAAAATTCTTTGAAGAACATTTTGGACATACACGGATGGATCTAATTTTCCATCAAATGTGGACAATGTGTGTTTTCAGAGTCAGGGGGAAGCGCTACTTTGTTGGCTCCAAGCACTGGGACAAAGGGAGTCGGCTTCACTGCAGCCTGAGCCTGCTCGGGATCGTATGTTCACAGCAGGGATACGTGTGGACGCGTGTGGATGCGTGTGGGCCAGGACGTGTGCCTTCCCAGTGTGGGGGGTGGGGGCGGGTGGAGACCGTAGTGCTGGGAATTTGAAATCTGGCCTGAGAGTCAGATCTGCGGGGGTCGTATTCGTGCTCTGCCGCCAGTTCCTGACTCTCTGGGTGGCCTCAGGCAACGGGGCGGGAGGGGGGGGGGGGGGGGGGAAGAGCCTCCTGCCGGCCTGTCAGTGCAGCCAGGGGAAGGGTGTGGCATGAGGGGATCCTGCCATTGTCTGGGGGTGGCGTGAAGTCTTGTGAATGCTGTCTGGGAGGGACGAGGACCATGGGAGGCTGCTGCTAATAATAAGAGAGACCTGATTGTGGTTATAGCCCAAGTTCATGGCACAATTCATTCCAGTTACAGGAAACCATGATTACGAACGTGCTACTTATAATAGTTTAATACAACTGGCAAGAACTCCTTCCCAAACTTGAGCTGTAACTATGAACATGTCTCTTTCATGTTTCCAGTTAATCGCGGAAGCATTCCTCTCTCCTGTTAGCAGAAGTCCAATATATTCCTCTCCTTTGGGGTTTCTCAGAACCCTGACTCAAGACTTAAGCCACAAGAAGAGAAAGGAATATGGTGGGCATTGTCTGTTTGCCGTGTTTTCCCTCCAGACCCCTTCTCCCCCCTTCTCCACCACGTCCTGTGCCCCTAAGCCCCAAGCAGGTGGTATCACAGGGGGTCCCCGACTCTGACTTCCAGTTGGGTCCAGCCGACAGGAAGCCGTGGGAGAGGAGGAAGCCTAGCGGGCAGGAGAGGGAGTTGGGGGTAGGTCTCCCCTGCTTCTCCCTCATCTCTGGGAGAACTGCCTCCTTTCCTAACCACGGCTTCTACGGGATGAGTCCTCCCTCACGGTCCTTCTTGGGCTCCAGGGACACCATGTCTTCTTTTCACCCCTCCGCCGCTCTAAGAGAAGCTTCATTAGATGCACGTCCTTTGAACCATCTGAGGTGAATTCTGTTTCCTGCTGGGATCTTGACTAGTAGAGGCGGTCAGGCCAACATCCTTGTTTAAACAGGGAAACACCTGCAGTATGTCCGGCCCTTCACTCTTTCGGGTCTCACTGCTGCACACCATTGTTGCTGGACGCCTGCCCTGTCCCATCTGACAGAAGAAGCTGGGCCCTCGGTGAGAGGGTCGCTCCGTACTGCAGGTCCCAGGCAGCCCATTGCTCCTGAGGGAGGATGATCCTCCCCTCCAGAGTAAGCTCAGTGAGGAGGGGGCTGTAGCTGTCAGGGTCCCCTGCTTTCAGGGACTCTTATGTACCTCCACCCCCATCTCCAGGATGCCCTCCCTTCTCGCCCTAGAAATCCACCTAAGGAGCCTACAGCTTGTCCTCTTCAACTTGCACAACACAGTAGGTCTGATGCTACCCCTTTTCATCTCCCTCAGAGAGAGGTTACCCTCAGCGACTCCAGGGACCCTCACTAACCCAAGTGATGCCCACCCCAACCTTCTAAGAGGACTCTGTCAGAGATTTTTCGGTCACTTGCTGGCATCTCTCTCACTAAGGATTTTCACTAACACCCAGATTAAATGCCTGCTACAGTGCTTTGCTACACTAGTCAAAGCAGACGTCTGAGCCCTTACTCTCTGCTTGGTGCTCCCCATACTTGGTTTCCCTCAGTCTTTACAAGAGATGTTTAAGGAAGGTCCCATCTTAGGAATTGGGACAGTGAGGCTTGGCAAAGGAAATCACTTGTCTGGGAACACTGGGACCGAAAAGCCCAAGGTCTTCATCTGTTCTTCTGTTACAGCCTTGTGACTTGTGTCACGGGACACAGAAGACCAGAAGCAGGAAGCACTTGGGATATCACCCGGTGCACCGTCCGCCTGAGGCCGCGACTTGCTTGAGGCTCTGGTTCCTTGAAGCTGGAAGCTGGCTGGGTGCTTTGAAGGATGGTTTGCAGTTGGTGCAAAGCTCCTTCCCGCTGGGGGCATGACCCCGGGGGGACAAAAGCAAGGAGGTCCAAGGACTCCGTGTGTCCAACTTTGAGCTTTTAATTTTTTCCTCCAAACCTGTTACCTTTCACGCATTTATTTTCTGTCTCAGTAACTGGAACCACCAACCACTCAAATGCTCGTACCCAAACCCGAGTGTCGTCCTGGACCTACCTCTCTCTCTCTCTCTCTCTTTTTTTTTTTTCTTCCACACCTAGATTTCCAGTCTGTTAAGTATGGCCCATTCCACCTTCAGACATACCCCAGATCTGACCACTGTTCACAGGTTCCATCCTAATATTGGTCATCTCTTGCCTGGACCACTGTACATTCCTCATTGGTCTCTCTGCTTCTACGACTGTCCCCCCCACTAAACACACACACACACACACACACACATCCACAGCTCATTTTCTGTGATCCTTTTAAAATCTAATCTTGCTCTATCCCTTCCCTCTGTAGAACCCCAAGGCGATTTCCCATTGTGCTTCCAGTGAGATCTGAAGTCCTTCCTGTGGCCTGTGGAGGCCCACTGACCCGCCCCTGCCTTCCTCTCCAGCTTTACTGCCTACTAAATGCTCTCTCCTTGCTCAGAATGCTCCAGTCCCTTGGGCCTTTCCGTTCCCTGGACATCCGTAGATCTCTCCCATCCGCAGCCCTTCCGAGGCTGCCACCCCTGCAGGATCCGTGGGGCCTCAGCTGAGAGGTCAGCTCCCCAGAGCCCTTTCTCGACCACTCTGACTAAACTGTCTTCCTGCCCCCTTTTCTTCCCCTCTCTCCCTGCCTTTTATCCTCATTGCTCTCCAGAGTGGTACATTTGTCTGCGCCCCTCTTCTAGATTCTCAGTCCACGGGGCGGGGAGCGTATTGGTTTGGCCACCCCTCTATTCCCAGTGCCCAGCGCCTGGCACATAATAGCCCCTTGAGAAACATTTGTTGAACAACAACAAAAAAAGGATGAAAAAGATAAACCATTCCCTCTGCGCTGCCTTCCCTGGGAAGAGGTGAGGAGATGGGCTAAGGTGGCATGACTCCCTTCCCACTCACTGGGCTTGGTTTCCAGACCAGTGTGCTTGTGAGATGATGCACTGGTGTCACAGGAGTGTCTGTGGTTGCAAACTGGGCTCACCTACCTACCTGTCTGTTCTCTCCCTACTGCTCTCAGTGCCGTGGGGAGACAGTCCTCATAGCGCAGCTGCAACAGTCAGATGCGGAATCCACGTTGAGTGCCTGGACGGTGCCTGGCACACGGTGGCCCATAGCGGGGTCCATCAATCTCTCCTCTCTCTCTCTCTTTCTCTCCCCCTTCCCAGGTGCTCCCTGCCTACTTAGTCTCCTTCTTTCTTAAAATGAGGCGCCCTGGGGTGCTGTCGCCTTGGGCGAGGCTGCTAGACAGCACAGTAGGTCTCCCGTCCGTTTGTCTGGGATCCCGAGTCATCTTCCTGACTCTACGAGGGGGATCCCTTGCACGAAGACACTCTCTGGGCTGCAGGAGTATCTCAGGAACACCCATCCTTAATCTCCAGTTCTGGGGCTCTCCGCTCCCTTAGGCAATGGGCGGGCAGCTAAATTACCCAGCTGGCTGGCTTTTCCTATGGATTCCCTTCCTCTCAATGGCACAAACAAGGCAACAACATCAACACACACAGAGGCTGAGACACACCTACCCCCGCCCCCACAAACACACACACACACACACACACAAATAGAGGGAAGGCCAGATGGTAGGGCTGTCAGAATACATTGCTGTTTGCAAAAGCTTGATCTGCCCTGAGAGAGAAGCAGGCATCTTTGCCTTCTGACTGAGCCCCAGAGGTTCAGGCCAGGGCTGGTACTAGTTGAAATACACGCTTGGACATCTCCTCATCTTGTTTTGTCGCCCTTGCTATATCTGCGCCGGCTGGGCTCTTGGGGGCTCCAGTGATGCTGAGCTCCTCCTCGAAAATTCAGATCCTGCAGCTGGCATCCTCTTGCGGGCCATGCTGTTTCCATATGATTAAGATGGAGCTCTGGGGACTTTGAATTCTGAGCTGGCCCCCTGGGACTAACTTGGGCTTTCAAACTAATTATTTTCCAAGGCAGTTTACAGCTGGGTCATTTGTACTCATATTTTGTCATGACACAATGCTCCAGAGGTTTAACACTTAAGAGAAAAGGGGGCTATGTAGTGGCTCGGCCCAGGAATTCTATCCAGTTGCCCTTCTGGTCCTGGATAGAGTCTGCCCTCTGTTGGAAATCTGCTTCAGTAGGTCGTCCCGACCTGCTGGTGAAACCCTCAGAAGGCCTCTAATCAACACGGGGTGACTTTCTGGGGGACGTGGGATTTCAGGAGTGAATAAGGGTGGAGAGGGGTTGCCTTCTACCTGCTCACACGCTCTTCACATCGACTCCCCTCCTGTATACCCCTGTAGCGATCACAATCTAAAGGCACTGTGTTTGGAGTTTTATGAAGCCCGAGGCTCTGGGCCATTTTCTCCTGGGTTTAGGCCCACTCCAGAGGTCTGTGTCTTATGAGGGCGTCCTGCCAGTGGCCTGAACTGCGGATTATGCTTGGCCTGAAGACATCATCCCCATCCCAAGTGGACTCTGGGAAATCTTGTTCTATTTCTTGAGTCATGTAGTCTCTGTGGTAGACGGATGAGGCTCCTCGTGTTGGCTGCTGAGAGAGATCCAGTAGTCCAACTGGAGCTTCCGGGCTTTGATAACCCCCACCCCCATCCCCAGTTATCTGCGTCCCTGGGGGGCTGGGGGGTGTTCCCTGGAAGGCTCAGCAAAGCCCAGAACGGGGCTGCAGAGCTTCTCTGAGGTGGGGGCATCCAGCTGATTTAGTGGCCTATCAAGTGGATTTGGATTGTTTATTGGAAGTGCCCATTATTTATGGTGGCTCATGGCCCTAAGAGCACAGACAAAGGCTGTTTTTAGAACTAAAACTAATAAATAATAACTAGGCCCATGATTTATCAGCATAGAGGAAGGGAGCCACTCATTTCCAGTTGGAGCAAAGCATCCCAAAAGGATTGGATTCTCTTTCCCAAGAACTTGGAGGAAATTCCTGCAGGGATTGGGAGATCTGAGCACAAAGAGTTCAAAGGAGATTATAAAAGAAAATCAAATACACGTGCCTCTTTGTACCTCGTCCTTAATCCCCTTCTAGCCACATTTACAAGACAAGTTTACCAAATTTTCAGCTCCTTAGACCTGATTACTCATTTTTGGGTGACACAAGTTTTAATTTTCTTATCCCCCAAATATTTTAAAATGAGAGACAAGGAGTGATTGTTACTGTTGAATTGGCTGCCTTGGGTACACTGGGCAAAGGCTCAAAATCCCACTGAAAAATTTTCCTTCCTCCCTCCCTCCCTCCCTCCCTCCCTCCCTCCCTCCCTCCCTCCCTTCCTTCCTTCCTTCCCTCCCTCCCTCCCCCTTCCTCCCTCCCTTCCTCCTTTCCTCCCTCCCTCTCTCCTTCCTTCCCCTTTCCTTTCCCTTCCCTCCTTCCTTCCTTCCCTCCCTCCTTCTTCTTTCCCTCTCCCCCTCCCTCCCTTCCTCCCCCCTTCCTTCTTTTTTTGACAGGGAAGTTAAGGAACATTTCTGCTGGGCGCCTCCACCCCTCCCCCATCACTCACATTTTCTTCTTTGGCAGGGGCTCTGCCTCACCTCCTGTCCTTCTCTGCCCCTCCCATGGCAAGGGCTATAGCCCTTCTAGGTCCTGCATCTAACTCCAATACCCCCATCTCTTATCTCATGGATAAGATAGGGAAATTTAAATTAATTAAATGAAATTGAAATGAGGGAGATTTCACTCTCTTTCGGCTATTGCTTTCTTGTGATTTCATACCCACAGGGAATTTTTAGTAAATGATAAATACTTTTTCGCTATTCTAAATGATATTTTCATGTCATGTCATGTCATGTCATGTCATGTCATGTCATTCATTCATTCAATAAATGTGCTTAGTCTGATACATCTAGTGTCAGCCGTGGCCCAGCAGAAGGCGGACCTGACTGTGCTCATTGTGGGAACGCCATCCACACTGTGCGTGGCGGGGCCAGGGTGGCAGGCTGGGGAGAGCCAGGGTTAATGGCCACTTGGTGGTTCGGAGTTAGGAGATCTTAAAATGGAAAGCGACCTTAGAAATGGGTGGCAGGCATTTCCTGGGCCTCAGCATTATTTCCTTTTGTCAAGGAAAATAGGAATCAGACTGAAGAAAGGGATGTGGATCTTGAGCCCAGGGAAGACTTGAGAAGCATAAGTCAAACAGGGACACATTGGCCTTTTGGTTGGGCAGACTTTGTAGCAGGGAGGGAAAAGCCCTTACAGGTGAAATATCTGTGGGGCTTTGCTTATGTCCATAAACTAAAGAAGTCTCAGTGTTCACTGTGAGTGGTGAGTACAGACCATCATCCAAGTGCTTGCTGGGCAAGGCGGTGTGGGACTGGCTGGACTTCTAGCTCATGGGACTGTGCCCGTGGCCCTCTACGCGTGGCAGGAAGGAGAAAACCACAAAGCTGTCTGCCAGCTGAGGGATATCATGGGAGACTGTTCCAGCTTCATCTCCTATAAAATTATGAAAATGTCTCTAGGTTCCCTAGCAGACAATGTTTATTTCCCATGTTTAGAGGACGTCAGGAAGCATGGGCTGGGAGTTCTGTGGAGGTGGGGAGAGGGGCTGTTTTGATTAGACCTTCCCAGCTATGTGCCAGCAGGGTCACCTACTAGCTATCCTTTCCTCTGATTGGTAGAAAGCGCTCATTCATCAGCATGGAAACAATGCCCAGAACTTTAGGGGTTAGAGATGTGCACAAACACCTGGCCACAGGTGGCCCAACTGTGCTGCAGAAAGCAGGGCTGCCAGCTTGGAGGAGGTGATGGCATCAGAGGACACTGTTTAGGACAACAGGAGCTATCGTTTATTGAGGTCCAGCACTTGCCAAGCTCTTGGCTGAGGGCTTTATAAGCATCCTATCCTGTCTTCAACAACCTGTGAGGGAGATGTCGGTATCCTTTCTATATAAGTTCAGTCCTCTACCTACATTCTGCATTTGAAGTCAGGTGTGTCTGATGTGAAAATCTGTCCCTACGGCCATCTCTGGAGCAAAACAAGCAAGTAGTCACTCCCCTCAACATACAGCTGAGCCAAGAATAGCATGACTGGGTGCTCTGTAGGTTCAGCATGGCCTGCCAGGGCCTCCAGGACTGTTAGAAAGCATAAGCAAACTAAAGTAGGCTTCAGGATGATGGGGTTCTCAGAGAATGAACCAGTTTTCAGTGTTGCTGGCTGCCCAGGGGTGACACCATGTTTCTTAGGGTTCATGGGGGCTAGGACATGACTAGAGGATGAATAGGCCTCATTTCCGCAGGCCTTAGGCAGAAGTTGAGGCCAGGATTGCAAATGTGAGAGTAGCACTATGGCATCTCTAAGCTTTCTGGTTCTCAAGGCCACTCCCAGGGCCAAGGGTCCCCATGGGCTGACGTCTGCCTGCGACAGTCTCCTCGGGTCTCTGCTCGTGCTTGGACCACCGCTGATGCTATTGGGCATCATCCTTTATACTCAGGACTATGTTCTAAGATTGCAAATGAATGAGGGGCTCACTGTGCTGTGTGGGAAAACAGGTCATGGAAATACAGCATTTTTCTCTCTAAGATCCCCTTTGGTCATGACGAGAGGGGGTAGGATTCTTTGCCACTCACAGATTAAATCTTGAAAAGACTGGCAGTTTGCAAAAGGCTCTCCCAGAGACCTTGGTAAATGAAGCTCCTTGCAGGAAGTGTGGAGTCGCCGTTCACCCTGGCAACATGCAGCTGGTGCTCAATGCCTGTGACCTGACCGCTCACAAATATTTCTTAGGTACATATCATGTGGGCTGGGGGTGGAGGGTGGGGAGGTGAAAGAGGAGGTCTGATGGAGACAGCAGTCCAAGGTCCTGATTTCACATTGTGGTGGAGTAAACATCATCTTTGGAGACAGGTGGATCTGGGTTCAGACCTTAACTCTTTTGTAACCCGAACTTATGGCCTGTATGATCTAGAGCAAGGCTGTCACCCCTCTGGACCTCAGCTGCCTTTCTTTGTAAAAGTGAGATGCGCTACGCCCTCACATAGGTAGGTAAGGAGGAAACGAGTTAGCAGGTGTGCGCGCCTGGGTGTAATGCCACGCGTGGAGCAGCTTGGAGCAGACACTACGGTACAGCACACATATTCCTTTGGCGTCCCTGGAGGTCCCCGCCGCTCCCTGCCTGCAGGCGTTTTCCGGTTGTGAGCATGCTCAGCCCATGTGTACGACAAGGCGGAAGTGCTGGGGAGTCAAGTCCAGCGGTACCCTTCACCCAATGAGGGACTCCACTTGCTCACTCCTCAGTGTAGTAATTATGAGGGGTGTTTCAGAGTCTCTTAGAAGGTCCCCAGGGGGACTGAGCCCCAGTCGCCTGTGGCCTTCAATTGTTCAGAACCCATGCGTGCTGCCTTCCCTCTCCTCTCTGTCTCACTACCCCACTCCCTCACCAAAGCTTCCTGGGAGCACTTCCAAAATAAACTACTTACTTCTTGACGTAGCAGGTAACCCCAACTAAGACAGAAGACCAATGAAACCTCCTATTGTGATTTTCAGAGGGCATGGAAGTAGGTAATTAATAAGGAGAAATATAAAATACTATAGAAGAAAAAGAGATTACTACCATCTGAAGTCATCGGGGAAGTCTTTGGGAAGGAGATTACAGGCAACATTTGATCTGATTGCTAAAGGATGTGAAGGATTTGTACATAGGGGATGGGACAAGGAAGGGAATATCAGGAGAGGGAACAGAATTTTGCATCCACTTTTCCAAAGATTGCTACTAAAGCTGTGTGTGAGTCAGGTGGGCAGACAAGTCAGATGGGTCCATGCATCAACCTCATCTGGACACAGAACCTCCTGGCTGGCATGGTCCTGATACTTTGGCCCTGTGCTCAGCACACTTTCGGGTGATATTTATCAGTGCGCATGATACAGGCTAGTGCTTTCTTTCTGCCCCTGAAGTGTGGCCCTATAACCTCCTATCTTTGCCAAGCCATTTGTCACAATCTGTGAATCCCCAGCAAACACTGTGCCCTGTTGTCCACCAGAACATCCCATGGGTCTCGAGTCTTCTGAAGGCATCAGTGAGGTTTCTGCCAGTGTTTCTTAGGGTCCTTGGGGGAATTATGAGCTGACTCCTCTCTTTGAACCTCACAGGACTCGCTGGGGCTGTGACCCCCGAGTTTGAGACATTAGGCTTATGTTCGTTTCACTTATTTGATGATTCTCCATCATTTGAGCGAGTGAGTATAAGGTGTCCCAGTCTATCCAAAGAGCATACAGATGCAGGCTTTCCTGCTGGAAATGAAGGAGGCGAGAAAGAGGAAAAATGTCATGGTACCCAAGACAAGTCTTTGCTGCCTGTTGACTGTAGTTCATTGGTTAACAAGTCTTTTTCATCAGGGACTTTGGTTCAAATAAAATCTTATGGAAGTGGCAATCACACAGTTAAAAACTGCGTTCCCCTTGATGAGGTGAGGGTGGTTAGAGGAAGTTCTGTTTGCTCACATCCCCCTTACAGGAGTACAGCATGAAACTGCTGCTGGAGTGGATAAGAGGAGGGAAGTGGAGGGAGAAAGGTGATGATTCTGTGTACCCTTTGCCTTCTGTGGCTTCACAGTACCTGGCAATCCATTTGGGACCTCCCGGATGAATTCAGTTCTAATGTGCCAGAGACAGATCGCTTGGTTTCTACTCTGAAGGAATGAGAGCCGAGAGACAATGGTTCATGTAGTCAGGATTAAAACTCTGAAGAGGTGAAAATCTGTCTCTCAGTCTTACCAGCTTTGCTCTTTTCTTTCAGAGGTTCCCAAAACAGAACAGACTTTTGAAGAACGCCTGATACTCAAAGCTTTCTTGCTAAAGTTTGTCAATGCCTACTCACCCATCTTCTATGTGGCCTTTTTCAAGGGGAGGTGAGTATAATGGTTTCACACATGGAAGTGCAACTTGTCCCTAAGACTGGGTCCCCGCCAGAGTCAACTTGTCCCCACTGTCAGTTCACACTCTCAGTCCCATTCCCCATCTCCATCCCCACTGTACTGTTTGTGAAGCGGTGGCATAAGCATTATGTCATTTTGGATTAGAATCTTTGGATTCTGATAACCAGAGAAACTATAGGGATTTGACCCTGGGCCCCAGAGGGTGAGTCTTAGAATAATCTTGACCTCCCAACTTTGAGCATGAGATAAGAAGGAATTTCAGGTTTCGTGAATGGCTCATAGGTCTTGCAATGCAATTCTGACACCAGCTACCCCGAGCTAGCACAGACTTCGCAGATTAAGGGCACAGTCTTCCACAAGATTGCCCTCCCTCCAAACACTAGCTGCAGGCTCTGGAGTTCCTATGCCACTCATGATTCAGACCAACTGGCTACAGCCGCAAACTGCTCAGGTTTGCTAATTCTCTAGAATGACTCATAGAACTCAGGAATGTCCTGTACTTAAAATTACAGTTTTACTGTAGAAAGGGGGTACAAATGCAAACCAGCAAGTGGGAGAGGCACATAGGGTGAGGTTTAGGAGGGTCCTAAACAGAAGCTTCCAGGTCCTCAGGATGCATTAGTTTCCTGGCACGTTGATGTGTCCCACCAACCAGGAAGCTCATCCAAGCCTCCGTGCCCAGAATTTGGAAGTTTGCAGTACGTAGGTGTGATTGGTTGAAGCATTCACCATGTGACTGAGCTCAGCCTCCGCCCCCCTTCCATCCCCTGAGGTCAGGCTGCTACTACCTGGATGAAAGGCCCAACCCTCTAATCACACAGTTGGTTTCTGTGGCATGGCCTCCCCCATCCTGAGTGATCTCATTAGCATAAATTTAGGTATAGTCTCAAGATCCCAACTATCAATAACAAAGAGAATCCTAGGGGGAAGTTCTAAGGATTTAGAGGCTTCTCCAAGAACCAGCAACAAAGGCCAGTCAGATTCTTTATTATGCAATGTGTCTAGCTGTAAAATCACTTCTGACAATTAGATCAGTTGGCTACCTATAAGGAGATTTCCTAGTAGGCATTAACTTTGTCAGAAAAGCTTCCTTAGCACTAAAACCTCATCAAGCAGGCCTCCATAGCAAGAGCTATTATTGTGCATATTTGATAGTTTCTTATAAATAGGTTTGTGACACAAACCACAACCCCCTTCCTGGGATCTCTGCCCTTGACTCGTATAAAATTATAGTAGCAGAGAGACTATCCATATTAATGGGTATATACTCCACTGGTGCTTTCACTCTAGATTTAATATCAATAGCAAATTTCCTACATAGATATTTCAGGCCAAAAAATAGGGTCCCGACCCTTAGATAAATCTGTGGTCTATTGAAAGAGATGGTCTTATCTACAGCACATGCAATGAGTTGCTATCATAGAAGTATAAAGAAAGTGCCCGGGAAATACTTAATTGTGAACCGAGACAGAAGACTTCACAGAGAAGGAAAGATTTGAGCTGAGCCTTAAATAGATGGGTAGGACCATTTCCTGGGAAATCAGAATCTCCCACCGAGGAGCCTCGATCAGAACTCAATTCTTAACATTGGTTGAGGGAGGAAGGTGCACAGATAGTACATTTAGGGATAATCCAAACCTCGTGGCACTGAGGCTCAGAAATTGTCACAGGTGCCCATACACAGGACCTTCCCAGGCGCACACCAGCCCCAGCCTCAGCCCCTGTCCCCTGGAACTCGGGTTAAGAGGTGAACCCTCGATGGTCAGGTGACAGCTAGCCAATAACGCAGTGTCCACGCCCACCCCTGGGTGAGTTGGCCCCTGCCCTGGCCAGTTCTTTCCAGGAGGCTGTTGGGCGGTGCCTCTTCCACTCAGAAGGCAGGCCTTCTAGCAGCCCTGCCTTCCCCTTCCCTAACTCTCCCACGCTTCTGGATTTCAGGTTCGTGGGCAGACCTGGAAGCTATGTTTACGTGTTCGACGGTTACCGCATGGAAGAGGCAAGTACGGTCCGGCTGGTGGTGTCCCCGTGCACCCCTGGCCCCCGCCGTCCCCCCTTGCAGCATGCCTCACTTCTTGCCCTTGCTTCTCTGAGCTCCGCTTGGTCTAACCACATCCTCCGTTATCTTCTTTTCCGGGCAGTGTGCTCCAGGGGGCTGCCTCATGGAGCTCTGCATTCAGCTCAGCATCATCATGTTGGGGAAACAGCTGATCCAGAACAACATCTTTGAGATTGGAGTCCCGTATGTAATGAACTCCTCTTCCCTCTCCGCTTGCCACCAGGGCCTAGCCCAGCAGGGCCAGACTTCCAGCAGGGTGTTCCCGGCCTCCTCTTCTCAGAGAGCCTGGTTATTTACTCCTCTGTCCACTTGACAATAATTCTCCCCATGAGGCAGGGCCCCTCCCACAAGCCTTGTTTGCCGATCTGATTTGGGAGGTTTGAAGCTTAGAAAGATTAATAAGCACTTGCTTCAGTAACCTAAGGACCAAGTGGCAGAACTAGGAGTCAGGTAGCTCGGACCTCAAAGTGTAAAGTATGTTTAATGCTCACTGTCCTCCCACTGAGTTAGTAAAAAAGGACTCTCATTATGGTGGATATAAATGAATACGAAAGTTTGAAATACTGTGTAATAATTTAGAGCAATCTCTAAGAAGCTGTGGGATATGTGATCTTAGGAGGGGAAGGATGCAGAGCTGGTAAAGCTCAGACTGGATCTTCACGTGGATCTTCTATCCCCTCCCACATGGTTTGATACAAATTTCATAGAAGGACCTCTTTCAGTGAGGTGTTGCATGGAGATAGGTGACTCATAGGCACTGGATCTAAAAGAAATGAAAACTCAATAATGAAAATCTACCTTCAGGTCAAAGAAAAATGTAACCCCCCTCCTCCATCTTGCGTTTCTATTGCTTTTTGGTGCTCACGTACCATTCCTTAGGCTCAATGCTTTGGGTGTTTTTCTGCCCTCACTCCGAGACAGTCGCGGGTAGCCCTTGAGTATGTGCCTTTATAGGAGGAGGATGGGTAAGAATGTCGTGTCTGGCCATCCTGTTGCACCTCCCTGCTTAAGCCAGCCTCTAGTCATCAGTCAGGAAGTGATCACTTTTGAGAAACTCCGCCCTCTGAAAGTATGCCCTGTTCCCAGCTTTCTGATCGAAAGTCATTCAGTGATAGTCGAGCGAAGCTGGTGAAACACATGGCCACCGTTCTCTAGGAGCTTACCATCTCAGAGAGAGACCACATTTGTTATGGATAAACATCCAGAAAATATACAGACCAAGAAAAGATGTACCAAAGCCCCATCTGGCTCCTTTGAAGCTACATGACCAGCCCATCCACTCCTGCTACAAAGGAAAGTCTCCATTCTCCTTCAGACATCTGGGGAAGACACCTGTCCTTCCAGTGTGTCGTTATTCTGCTCTGGATGGAATTGTACACAGCTTGCAGGCATGAGATTTATTCATCCCTGGACATCTGCTCTACCACTTAGTCCATTCACTCTGGACCCAGAGGCCTTTTATAGAGGATAAGAGAGACAAGAGCTCAGGCATATGTTTGGATAATGTATTGGCATGTCCCCCCACCCATCAACTCCATCGGCTCCATAACAGATGAATTAACACATGGCTATTTGCCTTGAAGGCTAAATTTTCTTGTTTATGCTTGATGCGTGTTTAATATGCCACACTTTAATTGATGGCAATTGCACAGGGACCCATAAAGCTATGGGCAAGTCACTTCTTTAAGTCTTGCTGTCCTCCTCTCTTGATGAAAATGATGGCATAAGAATCATCTCTGAGGTGTTCTCATTTCAGCTCTGACATTCAGTGACCTTCTCCTCTATTCAGTGAAACTGGACACTGCTGGTTCCAAATACAGGTCACTTCTGTTTCAAAAGATTGTTCCTCATTTCAGTTTCTAGTCTGCTAGAGGAAACATACAATGTAATTATGTAGTTAATTTCATATATACATATAATATATTAACTATATAAGATATGTAGTTAATTATAATAATGAATATGTAGTTAATCCCTGAGGATGTAGAGCAAAAATTCTTCTACCAAGCCCCAGTGTCTTTTATCTCCAAAGTTCTTTGTAATTCTACAGGTTGTATTCTGAGTTTGGCCACATGAAATCACCATGATAGTGATTATTGGATTTTCCACTCCCTACTGAGATCCCACTCTCTAGAAATTAGACCCCACCCAATCCAGAGTTCAAGCACCTGGTGATATCCTTATGTGTGACACTGTTGAGAAACATGACATAAGCAAGAAAACAGAAGGAGTCTTTCATAGTCAAAAGAGAAATGACAGTTGAACCTGACAGTGAGGAAGGAGAGGTATAAATTATAAAACTTAGACTCAGTGGTCTTGAATTCTGTGGTGGAGGTAGCACATCTCAGTAGGACAGAGATTGTCCAACAGATCTGGGTTTAAATTGAGGCATTATAATGTACTCACTGTATGACCTTGTTATAGTTATTCTAAAAAGATTTTCATGCAACATGGCTTATGTAAAAATAAAGGTTGGATGAATGCCCAGCTGTCTAGAAAATAGAAAATATGGAGTCCAAGAAAGGAGGGACCATTCTTCGGGGTTCCAGGCAGCCTAGGTGTACTGAGCATCACTACCTTTACATTTGTAAGTGATGCGTTGTGAGTGCTGCAAGTCTGAGAATGAGATTGAGAAGACCAATTCAGGAGCACTATTTTTCTCTTCTGTTCAGGGCTTAATGGCTTTTGGCTCATGTACCTTCAGTTTCTTTCCCCAGAAGAGATAAATATTAGTCTTAGAGGCCAGATTTGATTTTTAAAAACAGAAGCAAGTCTGAGGAGTTCGGTAGGTGATTATGCTAGTTAAGAACACGGGATAAAAGATATAAGATTATACAGTTAGAAGATGTTTATCTTGAATCATAGATCTGTGCCTCTGAAACAAATAATACATTATATGTTAAAAAAAAAGAAGAAGATAGCAGGAGGGGAAGAATGAAGGGGGGGAAATTGGAGGGGGAGATGAACCATGAGAGACTATGGAGTCTGAAAAACAAACTGGGGGTTCTAGAGGGGAGGAGGGTGGGAGGATGGGTTAGCCTGGTGATGGGTATTAAGGAGGGCATGTTCTGCATGGAGCACTGGGTGTTATGCGCAAATAGTGAATCATGGAACACTGCATCAAAAATTAATGAGGTAATGTATGGTGATTAACATAACATAATAATAATAAAAAAGAACTGAGAAATGCTAGTGGCGAGTGAAAGACTCTCTGAAATAAACAAGTAATTGAAAAAAAAAGGTGTTTATCATCTACTTCTGAAAGTGATTTTTTAAGATTCTTCCAAAGAAAATTTTGAAATATTAAAGACTATCTAATTGACTATTATCAGTAGCCAGTCAGCTATAATTTATCTCTCTCCCTGAGGGTGAAACATTCTTATTAGATTCTGTGTGTGTGTCTTGCAAAAAGTACCACAACCACAATTTTGATGCCCTTGAGAATCTTACAGTCCAGTAGGTTTCTTATAGAACATTCTTACCCGGGGCGCCTGGGTGGCTCAGTTGGTTAAGCGACTGCCTTCGGCTCAGGTCATGATCCTGGAGTCCCGGGATCGAGTCCCGCATCGAGTCCCGCATCGGGCTCCCTGCTCGGCAGGGAGTCTGCTTCTCCCTCTGACCCTCCCCCCTCTCATGTGCTCTCTCTCATGCTCTCTGTCTCTCATTCTCTCTGTCTCAAATAAATAAATAAAATCTTTAAAAAAAAAAAAAGAACATTCTTACCCAATCTTCAGTGATTTGTAAGCTAACTCTTAAAGTTTTTTTTCTCCATATCTACCTAAACAGCTATTTGCCTATTCATTTCCTCTAAACCAACGCACTTTTTATTTAAATTCATAACATTTCTGAAAATGGAAAATGAACACTGCCAGCTATCATGAATAGCAACTCACAGTAGAAAGAAATACGATAAAAGTAAACACTATTAAACAACCAATGACATCAGCCTAAGATCTGCATTCTCTCTGTTATAAAGGAAGCTGGACAGGCACTGGGGAGTTGTTAAAGGCATGCCAGCAGCAGACTGGGGTTTTCTCCTTGACCGCCATCAGAGGGGCTGAACGAGAGCAGGGAAGGAGGGAATTCTCCCAGATGCTCTAAAGAGATGAAGGCCAAGTGTAGAGACCTCCAAAGGTGTCCAATGGACTGCCGGTGCAATGTGTCTGTTGCTCGGGAAACATTGCTTTAGACCAATAGCATCCCTGCTAATCCCGCAGGCTTCCACAAGGCTGGCACAGATGCGGGGCATGTCCATGGATACTGTACAGCTGCCCTTTGGGACCTGGATAAGCCTCGCCAGCTCGCTCAGACCCCGCTTTGCTACCCCTTAAATCTGGCAGGTGCCAGATCTACCCCGAAATCCTCAGGGCTGTGCGGCAGCCCGGCTCGTCCAAGCACCTCCCCCCAGGCAGTGGCAGTCCCACCTTGGCCAGGCCTGGATTCAGAGGCCCTGTGGATGAAAGGAACACAGTGCTTCAAAGGGAGGCAGTGAAACTGGGGGCAGTGGGCTCTTTAAAGGCAGCTCTGCGACTAATTGAGGACATGATAATAAATAAAACTGAGTTGCGTGATCTGGCCTTGGACTATCCCCACTCAGCATCCCCAGGCTCCTGGGGCCTGACACAGTTGTGACAGATGCTTTCCAGAGAGGCACTGGATGGTTTTAAACATTACAGGCCCCAGAACAATGCTCATCGGCAGCTCCATCTGAGATGCCTTCAGCCACGGCGGGCGGCGTGGCAGAATCGGATCTTGTGCTATTTATTACCCGAGTCCCCTGACAGGGGTTTCCATTCTCCCCTGCTGCTGCCCCACACACCCCGCCTTTCCCACATGTGTCTGTGCAAGATAGACTTTGCATCCAGATCGCATGGGGCCCCCGAAACGTGCCACCCCACAACCCAACTTCTCACCATAATTTTATCTCAAACTTAGCTCCAGTCTTCCTTGAAGCAAAATTGGAAATGGGCCTTTTATTATTAAGAAGGATTTTTTTTTTTGATAAAAAATAAAATGCTATCTTTTTCAAATGCCAGATTCTTTCCTGGGCGAAGTCCGAGGCAGACAGAGCAAATACATGAATACTCCCACCAGCAAAATGTCCCCCCATCCCTATTCTTACTAAAAACACCAGATCACATCCCAAAATAGCTGTAATGTACCCTGGACACGGCCAGCAAGATTTTATAAACTCTGCTTTTTTTTTTTTTTTTCGGTAAATGTGATAAATATTACATTTCAAGACATAAAACAGTCTCTCTTTAAAGGCATCACAGGCGAAGGAGGTCTGTGTTCTCAAAGACAGTGGAATCTGGCCATGAATCAGAAGTTTAAGGAACAAATTTGAACCTTGTCAGGTGTCAAAGAAAGGAATACATAGCCTAGAGGTTGCTATGTTCCTCTTCTTTGGTCCATTTAGGGCTTGGTTCTGCCTTCTCTAATGAGGCTTGAGGCATGTGGAGCCAGGTCTGTGGAGAGCTGCCTGGGGCCCAGATCCCTGTGGCAGGAAGCCTAAGGTGTGACGGACAGTCACCATGGTCTTGGGGTGAGCCCATGGGGCACAAGCAAAAGAAAGGCTCCAAGCCTTCCGGACAGTTTCTCAGACCTGTCATTAAAAAGGGACGGAAAAATAGCAGAGCAGATGAAAAGGACAAGGGGGTAACATCAAAGGAGTTATTTTAACAAGCGAGTGCATCATACGGTCGGAATCATAATCTGAAGTTTTCCAAATGGCCCATCTGTATGTTATACAATTTGCAGGATTCCTGTTAAATCTTGTTCTCTAGGGACTTTCTTTATTAATTTTTTTTAATGCTCACGGAGATCTCCAGGAGGGGAACTTCTGGGAAGGAGGGGGTGCATAAGAATTATTTGTGGATTTTTTTTCCCCTCATCGTCTTTGACCTCCCCACAGTGTGTAACACTGTGGCTGAAGTCTTTCCTGAAACACCCCTTCCACCCTTCCCTTCTTTGCCACATGGGTTCACAGTTGACCTTCTGTTCCTACAATGGCTGCTTTCTTTGACCTTGGAAGGCTCCACTCCCTCTCCCCATCCCTTGACTGTTGGAATGCCTTTCCTGTGCTCCATCCACACACAGGTGGGGCTCATTGCTATGGTTTTGGTTCCTCTCTCCAGGATGATTCTTATTATTGTTAGCTTCCACCCAGACCTGTTTTAAGGGCTCTAGACCTGTGTATAAAATGCTTACTAGATATCCCTACTTAGTTGTCATGTGGGATCCTCTGCCTCAACCATTCCTCCCCCACCCCTTCATCAAAATGGCCTCTTCTTTAGTGTTCCTGTCTTAGCAAACTGTACCACCATCCACACCCATGCCTGAAGACCCTAGAATGGTCCTTAGTTCCTTATTCTGCTTTCTTTCCCTCATACGGGTCACCACCAGCTTCTTAACTCTGCTTCCTGAGCCTGTCTCAGTCTGTCCTCATGTCCACTGTGGTTACCATGGACTCTGGGGCCATAATCTCTCACCTCAGCCACTGCCTAAGATGGCCGACAAGGCCTTCATGCTGTGAACTTGCACTACCTTTTCACTCTTCTCTTTCCTCATTTTTTCTGTCCTACTCTCTGCTCTGAGCATTTTGAACTCCTTTCGGTCCCTTCTCTGAGCCATTCTCATATTTGCCTTGGGCCATTGCACAGATAATCTCCTCTGCCTAGAACATAACTTCTCCCTCTTTCCCATACTTCTGTCATCTTTCATCATTTAGTTGGTTTACACATCTCTTCCTCGGGGAAAACTTTCCCTGATTTAGGTCAGGTTAGTTTTCTGTTTTCATTATTACCTAAATTTCTCCCTTCATAATACTCTTTACACATTATTGGTAGCACTTGTTTAAGTGTCCACTTTCCCAGATAGATCACCTCATTAAACACATCAGAAGTCATGTTTTCTCCTGGAGACCATCCTCTGGGAATCTTTATTCTCTTGTTCAAACCAAAACTGTTTGTTCACTAAACCTTCTACATAGCTACCAATCCCAGTTAGATCCAGCACTTCCTTGTTCTGATGGATTTCTTGTTTGTTGGATTCCACTGTTTCCTTTCTTGTTTTATATCCTTGGTTGGTGAAATTCATCCTCCAAGAACTTCACGAGGGTAGATGCATAGAAGGATATCTTTTTTAAAACCTTGCATGGTTTACATTTCTTTATTCTGCCTTTGCACTTGATGTATAATTTGGTTGGGTATAAAATCCCTTGCTAAAAATCAGTTTGCCTTCTCAATATTAATAGATTTTTCTAGTATTTTCTAGTGTCAAGGGCTGATGTTGAGAATTTCTTTTTTTGTTTCCAAATAATTTTTAGAGAATCTGTCTCTCTGGACATGGAAGCTTTTAGAATCCTGTTCATTATTCCTAGAGTGGTGAAATCTCATGATGATGGGCTTTGGTGGAAGTCCTTTTCCTTATCGTTATGCTGAGTGGGTCCTTCCAATCCGAAAATGCATATCTTTCAGCTCTGAGACATTTTCTTGTATTTCCTTATACTTTATTCACCATTTTCTTTTGTCTTCTCTTTCTGATTAAATGCTGGAGTTGCTAGACTGATTAATTTTCTTATTTTTTCTTTCCTATTGTCCATTTATTTGTCTTTTCTATTTTTTTCTGAGAGTTTATTGATTCTTTAACTTCCTATCATTTTATTGGATTTATTGCAGATCTAGAATTTCCCCAGTTCATTTTTTCCTTTGAATAAACTTTTTACTCCTGCTGGTATTGGGAAAATGGTAGTCAGTCACCTGGGCAATATGGGTGGACAGAGACACTAGGGCCTACTGTTCCTTAAACAATGCATTGACCAATCACTATTGCCTGCCTTTGATGGCACCTGGTACCTGAAACTCCTGAACACTTCCTGAGATTGCAGCATGAGCTGGCTTGCTTTACTCTGCTGTCTTTCACTGTAGGGACTTCGTAGTCAGCCATCACAGCTTTGTTAACCCCTTTATCCACTGTCTGTCTTCCAAAATATTTATTAACATCTCTCATACACTGTTGTACTCATGACCCTTTTCTTTAACCTTGTAGTTTTAGACATTTTAAAATTCGTTTACTGTCATTTTAGTAGCATTTCAGAAATGGAATGTGCTCAATTTTCTTTTTTTTTTAATTATTTTTTTATTCTTATATTAATCCCCATACATTACATCATTAGTTTTAGATGAAGTGTTCCATGATTCATTGTTTGTGCATAACACCCAGCGCTCCATGCAGAATGTGCCCTCCTCAATACCCACCACCAGGCTAACCCATCCTCCCACCCCCCTCCCCTCTAGAACCCTCAGTTTGTTTTTCAGAGTCCATCGTCTCTCATGGTTTGTCTACCCCTCTGATTTCCCCCGCTTCATTCTTCCCCTCCCGCTACCTTCTTCTTCTTCTTTTTTTTTTCTTAACATATATTGCATTATTTGTTTCAGAGGTACAGATCTGAGATTCAACAGTCTTGCACAATTCACAGCGCTTACCAGAGCACACACCCTCCCCAGTGTCTATCACCCAGTCACCCCATCCCTCCCACCCCACCCCCCACTCCAGCAACCCGCAGTTTGTTTCCTGCGATTAAGAATTCCTCATATCAGTGAGATCATATGATACATGTCTTTCTCTGATTGACTTATTTCACTCAACATAATACCCTCCAGTTCCATCCACGTCATTGCAAATGGCAAGATCTCATTCCTTTTGATGGCTGCATAATATTTCATTATATATATATACCACATCTTCTTTATCCATTCATCTGTTGATGGACATCTTGGCTCTTTCCACAGTTTGGCTATTGTGGACATTGCTGCTATAAACATCGGGGTGCACGTACCCTTTCGGATCCCTACTTTTGTATCTTTGGGGTAAATACCCAGTAGTGCAATTGCTGGATCATGTGGTAGCTCTATTTTCAACTTTTTGAGGAACCTCCATACAGTTTTCCAGAGTGGCTGCACCAGCTCGCATTCCCACCAACAGTGTAGGAGGGTTCCCCTTTCTCCGCATCCCCACCAACATCTGTCGTTTCCTGACTTGTTAATTTTAGCCATTCTGAATGGTGTGAGGTGGTATCTCATTGAGGTTTTGATTTGGATTTTCCCGATGCCGAGCGATATTGAGCACTTTTTCATGTGTCTGTTGGCCATTTGGATGTCTTCTTTGGGAAAATGTCTGTTCATGTCTTCTGCCCATTTCTTGATTGGATTCTTTGTTCTTTGGGTGTTGAGTTTGATGAGTTCTTTATAGATTTTGGATACTAGCCCTTTATCCAATATGTCATTTGCAAATATCTTCTCCCATTCTGTCGGTTGTCTTTTGGTCTTGTTGACTGTTTCCTTTGCTTTGCAAAAGCTTTTAACTTGATGAAATCCCAATAGTTCATTTTTGCCCTTACCTCCCTTGCCTTTGGCGATGTTTCTAGGAAGAAGTTGCTTCGGCTGAGGTCAAAGAGGTTGCTGCCTGTGTTCTCCTTTAGGATTTTGATGGACTCCTGTCTCACATTGAGGTCTTTCAACCATTTGGAGTCTATTTTTGTGTGTGGTGTAAGGAAATGGTCCAGTTTCATTCTTCTGCATGTGGCTGTCCAATTTTCCCAACACCATTTGTTGAAGAGACTGTCTTTATTCCATTGGACATTCTTTCCTGCTTTGTCAAAGATGAGTTGACCATAGAGTTGAGGGTCCATTTCTGGGCTCTCTATTCTGTTCCATTGATTTATGTGTCTGTTTTTGTGCCAGTACCATGCTGTCTTGATGATGACAGCTTTGTAATAGAGCATGAAGTCCGGAATTGTGATGCCGCCAGCTTTGCTTTTCTTTTTCAACATTCCTCTGGCTATGCGGGGTCTTTTCTGGTTCCATACAAATTTTAGGATTCTTTGTTCCATTTCTTTGAAAAAAGTGGATGGTATTTTGATGAGGATTGCATTGAATGTGTAGATTGCTCTAGGTAGCATTGACATCTTCACAATATTTGTTCTTCCAATCCATGAGCATGGAACGTTTTTCCATTTCTTTGTGTCTTCCTCAATTTCTTTCATGAGTATTTTATAGTTTTCTGAGTAAAGATCCTTTGCCTCTTTGGTTAGATTTATTCCTAGGTATCTTATGGTTTTGGGTGCAATTGTAAATGGGATCGACTCCTTAATTTCTCTTTCTTCGGTCTTGTTGTTGGTGTATAGGAATGCCACTGACTTCTGTGCATTGATTTTCTATCCTGCCACTTTACTGAATTCGTGTATGAGTTCTAGCAGTTTTGGGGTGGAGTCTTTTGGGTTTTCCACATAAAGTATCATATCATCTGGAATGTGCTCAATTTTCTATATTTAATTAAAACCACTGACTATTCTTTACTAAAGATTTGGCCAAGTTTTCCGATTACTGGCATCTGGAGGAAAAGTCTCAGTCTGAGTTCTGATTCTGGACCTCCCCCTTCCTCCATCCTTAACTCCCTCTCTCCTTTTCCTTTTTTTTTTCTTCTCTCTCTCCTTTATTATTTTTTCTTCACCTCACCTTCTGTCTTGACCTGTAGACAGGGTCCCAGCCAGTCCACACTATTTGGCTTCAGAATCTTTAGGCTCCACCTAGGTTTTTCTTAATTTCTTATTATCACAGAATTATTGCTTGCTCTTTTATTATGAAATACTGTATTTTACTGCTGCTTCTGTGGGATCTCATTCTTTAAATCCTTCTGTGATGGTGATGATGATGATGATGATGATGATGGTGGTGGTTGGTGGTGGTGACGACAGGGACAAGGATAAATATATTGAGCTCTTAGCATGTACCAAGCCCTAAGTTAAGCATATTACATAGATTATCTCCTTTAATTGCCCCTTTGGGCTAGTTAATATTTATTTTCTCATAGATAATACAATTAAAGCTTATGGAGTTTTAATAGCCTGTCCAAGAAAATATAGCTGGTGAGTTGTAAACCTGGGTTTTAAGCAATTATTTTCTGCCATCAAAGATCAGACTTTTACCCACTACACTACACCACTACACTACGTCTTCTTGATGGCAAATGGTATTACACAGGACACTGATCGGGCACGTACTGCATGAAGCACTGGGTGTTATATGCAAACAATGAATCATGGAACACTACATCAAAAACTAATGATGTACTGTATGGTGACTAACATAACATAAAAAAACAAAACATTATTTTGAACCATTAGATTTCCACTCACTGTCAGGAGCATATCCTAACAATGAAAGCCATACCTAAATGATATTGAGAACGGTCTTCTGGAAATAGCTGCATAGAGGTTAGATGATCCCATGTGGGGAATGTGGCAGGAATTCCTGCATTGGATGGAGCATGGACTTCAAAGTCCCTTTAACTCTTCAAGTCTATGATTCTGACTGTTCTGCTATTAATTCTCCTCCTATTTCCTAGAAACTTTCTTCTAGATTGATCAACACAACTAGTACCTTGTTCCTTTACCTGATTTCATTCTCTGTGATGGTGTATCAATGGAAAGTATGAAAAAACTATACCCTCAGGCATATTTTAGCATTTAATATTAAAAATAATAATAGTTATTATCTACTGAATGCTTCCTATGTCCAGATATTATGCTAAGGATTGTATAAACATCATTTCACTTAATCCTCAGATTAAGAATACTTAAACCATTCTTATTTTGGTTGACTTAGTCTACTCGAGCTGCCATCACAAAATATCATAGGCTGTGTGGCATAAACAACAGATACTGATTTCTCACAGTTTTGGAGGCTGGAAAGTCCAAGATCAAAGACTGGCAGAGTTTGGTTTCTAATGAGGGCCACCTTCCTGGATTGCAGATAACCACCTTCTTACTGTGTCCTCCCTCACATAGTGGAGAAAGAAAGATCACTGTCTCTTCCTTTTCTTATAAGACTACCAATCCTATTGGATTAGGACCCCAGTTTTATGACCTCACTTAATCTTAATTACCTCTTAAAAGCCCTATTATCCCCAAATGAGGTCACATCTGGGGTTAGCCTTTCAACATATGAATCTTGGGGAGATTCAGTTCAACCCATAAGAGTGGTAGACAACATTTAGGTTGGCTTTAATGGAAGTATGATGCTGTTTATGTTATTAAGACCTGAAAATGTTTGAGCTGGGAGGAGAGCATCTTTCTAGTATTTTCTAGACATCCTCTCTTCCCCATGAAGAGGATGGACAGATTACCTGTTATACAATAGGATGGTCTCAACATTTGGCAAGAAGGGCCAACTGTCTTGTTGCTTCTCAAACAGTAGGAAGAGTTCAGTTTCTTCGGGTTTGAAGAAACCAGACCCTTTGTGGGGGGGACCTTTCATCATCCTGTTAAAAAACCTCACGTTGTCTTAAAGAGAAAAGTAGTCTTTTTAGTGTCCCTCTCTCAGTCCTTAGAGCAGAGATGACTTTAGTGTCAAAAAGCCTTAGTTATTTATTTATTTTTTTTTCTCCTTCAGTCTGTAGAACTAACTCCGTCCTCCAGAGGCTTTTGATGACTGGTCCATTTCTTTCCCAGGAAGCTAAAGAAACTATTTCGAAAGCTGAAAGATGAGACAGAACCTGGAGAAACTGACTCTACCCACTCAAGGCATCCAGAGCAGTGGGACCTAGACTACAGCTTGGAGCCATACACTGGACTGACTCCAGAGTACATGGAGATGAGTAAGATCACATGATCTTTCCTTCCACCTGGGGGAGGTTCACACGGGTGGTCTGCATGGAGGGCAAGGAAAGGGGCTAGGGAAATGACAGGGGCAGTCTCTGCATCTTCTTGGGCTTCATGGCTACACAGTGTCACCTTCAGTGCCACATGGAAGTGAGGAGGGTAGGGCAGAAGGAACCCTGGAATGAGAACCAGGAGCAACTCTATTACCACCTTGACACTAGGGTGATACACTCTTCTTTTTGGCCTTCCTCTCATCTATGAAATGAGAAGTTTGGTCGCTCAGGCCCCTTTCCATAGTTTCTGTCATTGATAAAAGGGAAATAGTGAAAGGGAAATTTAAGAATGAAAGTTCCATTAAGGAAGAGTAAAGTAATCCTAGGACACTCAGGCCAAGGATACTTATATCTTTGACTTGGAGAATATAGGAGAGTCCACCACTCTACTCAGGTGGGGCTGGGTAAAGTGTCAGCTTTTCTCTTAAAAAGTTGGGTTGTTTTGTGTAGGGGTTGAGAGGTAGATTTCTAGTTACAGAACCTCTTGCTATTCTTGGCTAGGGCTGGAAAGCAAGCGTGCATGTGGTATAAGTTGGTGGAACACAGTCATTTCACATGTGGTTTAAAAGCCATGAGTTCTCCATTATATGTGTACTAATTTAGATTAGCCACCTTCAAGCTCTTGGTTGCTTGTGACTAATCCTGACCTTTTATTGGGGTGGATATTTGAGAAGCTTATTCACAAGATTTGGAACTAATGAATTAAAAACATAGGACCAAGAGGTCAGCCACATCATCTCAACATTTACTCAATCTAGAATGTGTGGAGAATCATCAATCAGATCCATCAGAAGAATCACTTGGTAATTTGTCATTGGACCTATCATTGTGTTTGCATGATAGCTCCTTCCTCCTTTGGTTCATCACTTGTAATAGGGGGCTCCTGATGTCTCTCTGTGCACCAGGTCCCAAGCTTGTTATTTCTCATGGATATTTCTCCTCTTCTGTTTATACGAATATGTGTATGTTAAGGGTAGAGGGATGGACAGGGTCTAGAGTAGATGGCTATAAAAGGTCTGTTCTAGTTCTGGGGTTCTAAAATTCCAGGTAAAATCTGTACTTTGTAATCTAAATAAACTCACCAGAGAAGGAACAATCCTTATATCTGCTTCAGGAACGATAGGCTAGGACCCAGTTAAGGTAAACATGTAGCTCCTTATGCTTTTTATCTTTATCTAAGTGCTACTGACCACTGATCCCTCTCTGGCACTGAACCAGGTATTTACACAGAGGTGATCGTGCATACTCCGGATGCCACTCCTCTGTGTCTGCCATCCTGTCAGACAGAAATTGCTGCCAGCAGTTGAGGTTTCTGCTGAGGAAGTGGCTTATGTTAAAAATCCCTGGGCTCTGTCTCACAACCCCCAGCCCTCCAACCCCAGTCCCCCTCCCTGACCACTGAGGTATCCATGTAGGTTTTTCTGGCCTGCCTGCCTGTCTGTCCAGATAGCTGGCTATTCCAAAGCTTCCTCTTTTGAGGCCTTAAGAGCAGAGACACTAGAGCTTTACCCCCTGGGTTCAAATCCTGGCTTTGTGACCAACTATTTGGACAGCTTTGGGTAAGTGGCTAACTTTTATGTGTCTCAATTTGCTTTAGCTGTAAATAAATACATAAATAAAATAATAATTAATGATAATAATATCTACCTCATGGGATTGTTGTATTTAATGAATTAGTATCTGCAAAGTGCTTAGAAGAATGTCTAGCACATAAAAAAGCTGTGTTGTCAAGTATTGCTGTTTCTCTTAATGGTCTTGAGGCACCAGGAAAGCAGAGTGTAGGGATATATGTGTACTTTGTCAGCCACCATATCACTGGATGGACATCCACTATGTGTAAGACTTGAGCACTTTACAAAGTAATGAGAAGAGGAAAAAAAAAACCCCAAGAACTAGATTTAGTGGCTTCTGGAAGACGTTCATACCCCGATTTTGTAGAGAGTGAAATTCATTCTGTAGCTTAAACAAAACGCACACACACAAAACTCTTTACAGACTATAAGGGAACAAATCAACCATGTAACAGGAAGTTTGAAAATAGAGAAAAGAGGGGAGCAGATCTCCCAAACTTACCTCATTTCAGCCCATTTTTAATTAGCATCTTGGCACCATTTCTTCTTAGACCCTTTTTGTTATGTATATGATTTAAAAATAAAGTTGTAATCATATGCACACATTTGTTGCTCTTTTTTCAGTTAGTATTTCCAAGTTGTCATATAATATTCAAAACTAAGAGCTGCATGATAAATGATCCCTCCAATAAATGTACCATAGTTTATTTGCTGATTTTTCCAATGAAGAATATTGGAGGCTCATTTTTGAATTCTTCCCCAATTTACTGATCTAATATATATTATCTTCATATTGACTCCTCAAGGTAGAGTCCTACAGATGTGATTACTAGATCAAAGGTATCGCCATTGTAAAGTTCTCAATTTATTTTACCAGATTGCTTTCTAAAAGGATTAGACCGATTCACCAAGCCCCGGGCGATGTACAAAATACTCTTCCAGTGAATACAAATTATTTAGTATCCTGAAGTAATGTGATCTGAAGGAATTATCAGTGTACAGTAAGCTTGGGATTCTCAGCCTGTGGCCACCTCATTCCACCTTGTTGATTTGAATATTCCCAGACTCATCCTTTAAGACTTAGCTTTTCAGTGTTTCCACTGTGATGTCCTCCTAGACCAAGCCCCATTCCTCCTGGGAGGAATTGCTAATTATTTGCGTTTCTGTCCCATCATTGCATATGGTACACACACTGATAGTGTATCTTACAGAATTATGGTAATATTGCTCACATATCTGTTCTTCTGCAGACCTAGTCTATCAGAGTCTAGTGTGTAGGAATCATGGTTTATTCATTTCCATGTCCTCTATAACCCAGCACATTTCCTGGTACATAATAGATATTCACTGTGTCTGATAAACAAATGAGTAAATGAATGATTTATTAATTAATGAGGGAAGGTTTCTTAACAGAAATAAGTGTTTAATAACAACTTTATGTGGCAAATGAAGGATCATCTTCAAAGTGGGGCTTGGTTGATGGTGGGTCAAGGATGTTTTGAAGAGATTTCCAGCTGTAGGTAGAAGGTTGGACTTGATCTCCAAGGTCACTTCTGGTTTTGAGGGTCTACATACTAATTAATGATAAGAATAAGGGAGAGCATTCCAAGGAAAAGGACTCACAAGGTCAAAGAGTCTCCTGGCCACAAGTAAGTGTTGCCAAAGCAAATGGTGGATTTTGGGTAGGGAGGGTTTGGATGAAGATCTGGTAGGTTAATGGTGGGCCCTGAAGATCAGACAAGTTTGTGTTTCGTATCAGGCCATTAGGAGCAATTGTAAAATCTTGGCCAGTGTTTCCCTTTAGGAAATAGGCAGCAAGTACAGAGAGGAGGTAGTAAGACAAAGGAAGGAAGAAGAAACAGAGATGGACTTATTCACTTATTCTTTCATTCATCAAACACTTACTAAGCACATAAGGGGAGGAACAAGTTTGGAGACCAGGACAGAGTCAACAGTTCAGAATGATATTGATTCAGTCAACAATTCAATTGATACTGATTCAGTCTTCTGTGGAGGAGGAAGCCTGAATCACACATGGGTGTTCCCAGCTGGGTTCCACAGAAACTCACTCCCAGAATTCTTTAGGCCATTTTGCTAAGCTATCAGTCGTTTCGGAGACATGACTACTTTATTTCATATTTTATATAAGTGCAAGGACAATGTTTCTGAGTTAGATTCCTTTCATTCCTTTTGTCCTGGAATATCCTCTTCACCTTGGAAGGGAATATTTGCTCCCATGTACAAAGTCTGGGCTGCAGACTAAACTTTGCCAAATATTACTCCATCTAGTAGTGTAGGCTAAGTGAGCGTTAGGGTAGGCTCTGGAGTCCAACCACCAGGCTTCTAGTCCCCAGCCTGCATCAGCTAGTGACATGACTCTGGGCTTGATGCATAAAGTCAGCCAGGCTCAATTTCCTCATCTAGAAAATAGACTTGACGATAATAGCACCTACCTTATGGAATGGTTTCGAGAAGTAGGTCATGGATATAGAGTAGTTAAAAACCAGTGCTAGGTACATGTAAGCTCTCCATGAATATGAACTGCCACTGTTCTCATCAAGAGTCCAATCTCTTTCCCTTTAATCTAGGAATTGACTGAAAACAGTTTGAAGCCTAGGGTGCCTGGTTGGCTCAGTCGGTTAAGCGTCTGACTCTTGGTTTCCACTCAGATTGTGATGTCAGGGTCGTGAGATTGAGCCCTGCATCAGGCTCCATGCTCAGCAGAGGGTCAGCTTGAGATTCCCTCTCTCTCTCCTTGCCCCTTCCGTCCCCGCCCCTGCTCACTCATGCATGCACTCTCTCTCTCAAGGAAAGAATGAATGAAAGAAATGAAGAAAAAGAAAGAAAGAAAGAAGAAAGAAAGAAAAATAAGAGAAAAGAAAGAAAAGAATAAATAAATAAAATCTTTAAAAAAACAACAACAACAGTCTGAAGCCATCAGTGTAGCGAGCCCTGGAGTTTCTTCCCAACCCATGAGTGTAGGGTTGGGCAGTAATGTTGATAGATGGAGGGTACCAGACTCCAAAGCAAATCTAAGAATCCCACTCAGAAGCCTTAAATGTAAACACTTAAAGATGTTTGTCTTTTCAGAGAACTCTAAGCCCTTAGGGCTCTACTTGTCAAGTCTGGCATCTCAAATGGGCTCTTTTTGTCATCTGTTTATCTAAAACCCACAAACTTTTGTTCCTCCAGTCATCTAAAAAATAATCACTATTGTCTTCCTGCTTCAGGAATTCAATTATCCCCCTTCAAGCCTTCCTCCAGCTTCTTGAATACAGCCCAAGTTTTGAGCCCTTAATGTGGGTGATAAGACAAATTTCTTCTGTCATTCACATAATCATTAGAGGAAATCTCATTTTTCTTGGTCATGAGTTTACATCCTGTCAAACTTTAATAGAAAGGGGGGTGCATTGTGCTTGCAAACATAAATATTCATTCATTTGGAGTGAAGGCCAGATGACTTTGGAGGGCCAAGGGCTATCTCTCCCCACCCAACCCCCATTGTATAGATGTGTCCACCAAGACCCGTGAGCATCACCCAGCGGATGGATATGCATGAGACAGGTCTGCTCAGAGACCAGGGTTGCAACACCATCCTAAAATTGCAGATTTGAAGGAGCATCCCAGAAATGGCATAGACCCTGTCTTCTCCTCCAAGATTCCTCTCTGACTTTGCATCAACCCCAGCTGGGGAGAGGCCTGCTCAGTATGATCCAGGACCTTTTTTATTCATGGCTCCTTACCTCACTGGTTTTGTCTCTACTAAGAATTTTGCATTCCCACTTAAGCCCTCACCATTCCTCCTTTTCTTCTTCTTCCTCTTCTTTTTTCTAATTAATTAGTTAATCTTTAAAAGAGTTTACTTATTCATTTGAGAGAGAGAGAGCATGAACAGGGGGAAGGGCAGAGGGAGAGGGAGAAGCAGACTCCCCGCTGACCAGGGAGCCTGAACTGGGGCTCGATCCCAGGACCCTGGGATCATGACCTGAGCAGAAGGCAGACACTTAACCAACTGAGCCACCCAGGTGCCCCTATCTTCTTTTTTATTATTGTCTGTGTTCCCCATGCTATACTTTTCATCTCCATGGCTTATTTAGTTTATAACCAGAATGCTTACCTCCTTTATGTGACTGCAGATGCATCCTAACTTGTCCCCTGCTTCTTTTCCCCCCCTCTTTCCCATTTTCTTCTCACTTTTTAAAATGGCTTTTCTAAAATGCAGTCCAGAGCCTGTTTTCTTTTCTACATAAAATCCTTCAACGTTACTGACTTCCCTTAAGTTAAAGTTCAAATGCCCTGCAGGGCATAGCTTGCAAGGTCAGCCAGGAGCTGGCTCTGCAAATATGCACCTGCTTATCTCCTGCTTCCAGGGCTGGATTTGCCTGTGCTGGTCTGTCTGCCTGCAGCAAGTTCTTGCTGAGTTGCTCAGGCTCAGACATGTCTCTTGGAAGCAGTTTTGGGTTCTTCCATGGACAATTCTTCTTGTCTCCTACACCTGCTTTGGTAGAGGAAAAAATGTGAGTGTTTGAGGGCAGAGACCCTCTTATTCTTCCTAGTCTCAACTGGCACAATTCCTGGAATGTAGTAAGACCCAAATAAAAAGGTTTCTTTCTTTTTTAAAGACGTATTTATTTATTTGAGAGATAGAGAGAGCCTGAGCAGGAGGGGCAGAGGGAGAGGGAGAGAGAATCTCAAGCAGACTCCCCACTGAACATAGAGCCTGATGCAGAGCTGGATCTCATGAACCTGAGATCATGACCTGAGCTGAAACCAAGAATTAGAAGCTTAACTGACTACGCCACCCAGGCTCCCCTCAATAAAATGTTTCTTGAATGAATGGCACTTTAGCTTCCTTCCTTCAGTGACAGAGAAATAGAGGCCTTACTTCTTTCTATCCCATGATAGTTGGGCTAGCCTCCCTTTTCACTGTGGACATATTTATTTATTTATTTATTTATTTAAAAGATTTTATTTATTTGAGAGAGAGAATGAGAGAGAGCATGAGAGGGGGGAAGGTCAGAGGGAGAAGCAGACTCCCCGCCGAGCAGGGAGCCCGATGCGGACTCGGTCCTGGGACTCCAGGATCATAACCTGAGCCGAAGGCAGTCGCCCAACCAACTGAGCCACCCAGGCACCCCATCACTGTGGACATATTTAGATATATTTTTTATATGCAACAATTTTCATCTCCCAAGACCAAAGTGAACCACGTTTATGATCATGGCTTCCCTCAGAGAAAAGTCCCTTCTGGCTTTAATTTACCCCTTTGCCTTCAGGGACCAAGTCATTAGTGGAAGTGGACAGAGTAGAATGCTGTCCCTCAGACTCATATTTAAGCTCAACTCCGATTTCATGTCCTCTCTCTGCAGTGCCCTCATCCTGGCCATCCCCGAGGGCATTGCTGGGTCAGGACCTGTGCCAGGCACCAGGCCCGCAGGGGCGACAAGTGGGACCCAGGCCCTTCAGGACCTCAGGGGCTAGCGGCAGAGAGAGAGGGGGGCAGACAGTTACAAGCAAGGGCCCCATGGTCACAAAACAAAAACGAAACAAAACAAAATGCAGCTAACTTTGCTTTCTTCAGAGAGGCTAGGCCCTGAAAGCTTCCATTTGACTGAGCAGAGGTGTGTTATAGAAAATTGTCCGTTCTCTTCTTTGTTCCTGGCTGTCATTGCCCGCTTACCAAACTTTTTTGGGTTTTGGAACCCATGTACTGAGGCTGAACAAACTCTGGCCTGAAAAGAGGAACTCCCCTCCCAGCCACCACCTCAGCCTTGTTTTGAGGCATTGGGCAAGGCCAGGAGGAGAATCCATCCCCAGGGAGACATTTCCCCGCTCCTCTGCCTGGAAACTCCGCTCCTGGGACCGTTCCTGTGTTTCCAACCACAGGGAGGGCTCCACCGCCCTCCAGGCCCCAAGCTGAGAAATCGCAACATCGCTGTTCTTCCACTCTTCTGTCCGGGGGGTTTGATCTTGCCTCTGGAATATCTCTGGAAGATGCTGCTTCTGCTCAGCCTCTGAACCTCCTGCACCTGGTGTTTTGCCTGGCACACCCTCAACACAGCCCTTTGCATCCACCACCATCTTGCTACTGCCCTGTTTATGCTTTCCAGCGTTAGCCTTGGTCTTACCATCCTTTGTTCAAAGGCTTCCAGGGTTCCCATATCTTTACCAAGGCCTCTGTGGGACATTCTTTCAATGTATTTAATCCTAGGCCCCTTTACACATCCTTGGTCCAGCCAAAATGGACCTCAACAGACAATTTCTCACCCATAGTCTCCATTTCACTCCTTTTGTGTCTGACCTTCCCTAGCCACCTTGCCCTGGGACTCCCTGGGCCTTCTCATTCTGGTGTCACCTCCTCCCCAAAGCCCCTCCCCTTCCCTTCCCTCCCTGCCCTTCCCCTCCCCTCCCTCCTCCCCCATGCCTCAGGATTTTAGCTTCCCCCACTCCCACCCCAGGATTTCAGACAAGCTGCCTCCTAAGACAGCAATGCCTCTGATACCTCTTGGTAACTAACTTCCTGGGGACAGGCCCTACCACTGCACCAGCCCTGAAAACACACCAGAGAGCCCTGTGAAGGAGTGACTGAACACAGGAGGGTATCCCTTCTCTGGCTCCGCCTTTCTCTTATCTAGGCTGAAACATCTCACTTCTAGCAAAACTGCAGTCAGTTCTCATGTACTAATGGGCTGGTAATCCAATGGGTGGATTCCCAAGAATTACCCATGTTTCTCTTTCTCTGTCTGCCTCCCCCTTTCCTGTCTCCCCCTCCCCCTCCTCCCCTTTGCTTCTGCCTTCTCCCCTCCCCCAGCTCAGGCCTATTATGTACTCCTTTCCAGTGAGTAAGCCAAGGAAATAAGAGAAGATGTAATATGAACCCTTCCATGCTGCTTGTAGGTAGCAGCCCTGGGAAACAGCTTGCTGGGGGAAGAGAAGAGAAGTCCACAAATGTCAAAACCTTGTTGGAGGCGATAGTTTCTGCCACCCCTACGGACAAGTAAGGTTTGGTGGTAGTAATCCTATCACTGCTTCTGATTCCTCTGCACCTCTGTCTTCATAGTGAAGCCCCTTTTCTCTTCAGATGATCACTGTAGGGCAGAGCAAGGAGCCTCTCTCCTTCCCATCTTCACAGGGTGTCTGTCAGGTGAGAAGCGGGTGTGAATCCAGCTCTGCCTTTATCAAGAAGTGTGACCCTGAGCATGTCATATCATCTCTCCTTTCACTTCACTTTCCTCCTTGACATGACAGGGAATTAGACCAGATGACGATTTTTTCCTTGCAGAGATGTGACCCATGGGTTTGTGGTCAAAACCAACTGTGGAATAGGTCACAAGTTAGGTGCTACTACTGATCATATAGTTTAAAAATATAAGGTAAAGCAGAGTCAATGTTACCCTCACTTCCTCATATTTCTAGATTATTTTTGAGTGAGAGAGCAAGAGAAGTTTCAGCATGCACAAAACCTGGCCACCCCAATGGAAGTGAATGATGCACATAATCATTTTTCACTGAGTGTCTTGACAAGAATAAAGAATTGCAAACTGGACCAGGTAACCTCCTGGGACACTTCCAGTGCTGGCATCCCAGTTCATACATCCAGCCAGACAATGCACCTTGAAGGCAAGAGGCACAGGAAGTGATGCAAGGTGCCTAAGGTCACCCCACAGACCCATTAGTGGAACTGGGGCTAGAGCCCCTTTCCAGATCATTGCACAAGACACTTTCCTCAGGACCCATGGGAACTTGGGCTTTCGTGGAGGGATAGGGGTAGAGGGAGATTTCTTCCTTCTTTCCCAACAGGTTGGACCTCCCAATTCCAGAAAGGCCCTTGTCTTGGGCTTTGAACAAAAATGAGAGCAGTGAAACCAAAGCTGCCCACTCCCTCTGGTGTGCCTGACATAGTGATCCCTGGCTCCACTCTCAGCTGTCAGCTTCCTTCCCCGTGATCCCCAGGACCACCCATGCAGACAGGAAGTGCATTGAGCCCACTCTGAGCCTGTCAGTTGTAATGGTGAGGCAGGTCATCAGTTGAGGGAAGCAGCAGGGAGAAATGTATTATATTTACATGTTTCTAAATTGAGCTGGAACCAGGGCTCAGGGCCCAGCAGGCATGGGGGAATGGCCCTGAGGTGAAGGGGAAGCTGGGAGTAGGGGGTGGAGCTGGGAGTCAGCCTGTGGAGGTAGGGAGCTACCTCTAGGCAGCACCCGGTGGTGGAGATAGGCTGGCCCCAGACAAAGAGAAACCTGAGAGTGAGGGATTAAGCTGGAGAAACCTGTGAAGGGAGCAGCAAGCTTTCGAGGGAATCTCCAATATCAAACCCTTTTCCTGAAGAGCTTACTAAGGGGGACTAACGGGGACTTCAAGAGTAGTCTCCCACCCCCACCGCTGAGGGGAGGAAAGAATGCTGGCCCAGGAGCAGGCCGTGACATTAATCATTACTGTCCCCAACCCCAAAATGAGGCTTCAAAGCTTTTTGGCCACAGGCCCCTCACAGCCCCATTCTGGAGTTTTCCTCAGGGCCTGATGGGAGGAAATTCTTCAGTTGCTTTAAGGGCTGCAAGCGAAGTTCTCTGACACTTAAGGCAGTCTGACTTTTACAGAGTGGAATTTGGCATGAGAATGTAGGCCTGAACTTAATTCTGGAAGTTCCAAAAGAATCTCTTGATCAAGTTTTATTACCATTTTATCAGATAAATAAGTGATACAATTGAACACCAGTGGCCTATGTTCATATTCACAAAATTGTGAAGGGAGCTTCTTGAGGGCAGGAATTGTGTCTTATTCATTCATAGCACCTAACCACAGGGCCTGGCATACAGTAGGTGCTTAATAAATGTTTGAATAAGGAAGAAGAGGAATAAAGAGTGAAAGAGGTAATCCTATAGAAAGGACCTTGAAGACAAAGTGATAATTGGACTCTATAGACATCACTGTTCACCAGAGCTCTCCAGAACCCCTGGCTGTGTTGATTTACGTGGGACAATCTACCCCTTGACTTCCTCCAACCAGAGGCCAAGATGCCTTATTTTCAAGTGTTTATGATGAGGGAATGCTATCCTCTCAAACGCAGATCTCCTACAGCAATACAAATTGGTAGACTTGTCCAGTCATCCGGGTAGTTCAGGCAAAATATCCCATGTAATAGTCAGCTACTGCTATGATAAAGCTTTATAACAGATAGCCCAAAGTCTCAGTGATTTGCAACTGAGACAGAGAATAAAGAGCAATGGAAAGAGCTGGCTCCAGACATTACTGTCTTCCCCTGGGTAATGATCAGGTAAAGGTAGCCACTTATTAAAGAAAGAGTAGAAAGGTTCAGATACACCAATGACTTAGGTGTCATCCAAGATCCCTTCCATATTCCAATATCCTTTGGTCATGGATGGTGGGGACCACACTGGGTAATTTCCAAGTTTCCAACAGACCAGACCTATAAATCTAGTCCCAAGGGTGCCTTAGCTGTAAGTGATGAAATATTCCAGAGTATCTGTACAGTCATTAGCACTGAAGCCTGAATATTCTTTCATAGAACTCCAAGATTGTATGCTACAAGGCAATGGCTCAACGAGCCAGGAAATTCCTTTCCCTGAGCCATCCTGTCTATACAGACTGAGTCATCTCACTGGATAATCAAGCACCTGCCATCTTCTCCAAATGGCATTTAAACACAGTTCAGGCAGTATCCAGGGTCTCATCCCAGTATTTCTGGGAAGTAGGGTGAGTCACAGGTCATCTCTCTCTCTCTCTCTCTCTCTCTCTCACTCGCTCGCTTTTGAAGCATACATTGCTTGTCATTTTCTGTGCTAAGAGTCCCTCTCCCCATATGTACTTAAGAGAAAAGGCAAGAGTATATCTGGATACCATATCCCTCAATGTACTACAGAAGGCTCCTGACATGCAGAAGATGCCCACTCAGTGCTTGTGAAATGAGTGGATGAGTAAATGGAAGGCAGTCTTTAAGATAAAAACTTACTGAGAACTACATCACTTTCCCATTTCTCTTCTTGCTGTAACAGCCAGGAAGCTCAGAGTACACTGGGTTGCTCAGTCATAGCCCCGGAATGGGTCCTTAGAGTTTGCATATTTGTTTCTCCTTCCTTCGTCATTTCCTTTTTTTTCTAAAATTCCATAAACCTAATTTTGTGTTCTTTTTGTTGACTTTTTCACAGCCCTTTGGGAAGATGAAGGGCAAAGGAATAAAGGAAACAAAGGTTCTCAGACATGATTTGTTGCTTGGGAACTTCTTTCTGATCACGCTTAGTTTCATTGCCCTTCCACCTCATGGACTGTGTTACCACAGCCCAAATGGGTGGATGGAGGATGGGTGGATGGGTGGATGGATGGGAGGAAGGAATGAATAACTGGTCTTCACATTCCCATTTTGCAGGTGGATAAAGTAAACAAGAGTGAGTAAGCCAGGTCATTCATTTGTTCACAATAAACATTTACTGGAAATTCACCAGGCTGTTCTCTGAAAATCAGAAATAAATCAGTAGATCTCACCAACTCAATTCTCTCTAGTTTTAAGAAGCTGAATTAGTGGGCTCCTGGGTGGCTCAGTTGGTTAAGCATCTGCCTTCAGCTCAGGTCATGATCCCAGGGTCCTGGCATCAAGCCCCACAACGGGCTCCCTGCTCAGCAGGGAGTCTGCTTCTCCCGCTCCCTCTGCCTCTCCCCCTGCTTGTGCTTTCTCTGTCTCTCTCTCAAACAAATAAATCTTAAAAAAAAAAAAAAGAAGCTGAACTAGGTCCACTGATACAAGTTTTTTGAGGTGGCACAAATGTAGGCCAGACAGGAGCAATGACACAGAAAATGGCAGGGACAGCTCCAATGCACCAGCCATAGAAGACATGGGAGCGAAGATGCTTTGGAGAGTGAAAATATCAGTACAGATTGCCTGACAGGAAGATTAGAAATCAGATTGGAGAAGATCCAATAAAGGAAAACTAAGAGACATGAGAGCAGCTAGGGAGAGGGATGGACACTATCGCATCAGGGCCAAATATTTACCTTTTTGTGTGGTGAAAGGACATTGAATTTGGTTGGCATCAGAAGCTATCTTTGTTTCCCAGCTTCATCAGTTGCTAGGTCCGTGGCCCTGGGAAAATTATTTCACCTCTCTGAGACTCAGCTTTCTTAATGGAAAAATTGAAATAATACTTGACATTGAAGATTATTTTTATGAACCAGAGAGCATGCTGCCTACACAGGGTAGATGTGTAGGAAATGTTGGTTGAAGCTCCACGAAGTCTGAGCATTGGAGTTTGGTTTAGACGCTATGGAAGGGGATCAATGTGCAGATTTTTCCAGAAGAGCACAGTGTCCAGGCCTTTAAGTTCCCTGTGGCTGAGAGCCACATTCTTCTGCCCTTTGCTGTGGTCATCAGCAGGGCTCATCCCAGAAGGCTCCCATGGCGCTAGCCTCTTTTCCCAAGGTAGAGAAGAGGGCTGCTTATGGACTGGTCTACATCGTACTATCAACCTGTGTTCTGCTGTTAAAACTAGACTCTGAATTATCGAGTAGCAGGACTCTCAAAAGTCACTGGACCTTTTTTGTCCATCTGAAGAAACTAGTATTTCACAGTTCATGTGGCAGTGAGGAAAAAGTGGGGACTGGGTCTCCCTTAATCACAAAGAATTGAAGAGAATATGCCTTGCCAATCTGTCCCAATGTTGCATTGATTTGTATGCAGTAAACTCTTAATATTTAAACTGTTCCTTCAAGCCTGTTCCTTCCTGTTATGACTTCCAGAGTTTCTGAATTGAGCCCAATCCATTGTATAAACCCCAAGTGACTCTGTACATATTGAAGAGGAATTCCACTTACTATTTTTATTTCCTAAGTAGTTTGTTTGGAAATTTGGATGAGTGGTTTTCAGGACAGATCTTAACTACCAACCCTATAGCCAACCTTCAAATGCCTCCTTTACTTTGTTCTTCAAGTCAAGCCCAGTGGTTGTGAAGCCTTATGGATCTGCTGGTAAACATGAATTATTCCTGCCCCGGTGCTCTGTGAATGCTGCCATTAGAGTTCTAACTCTGTGACACCAGCGGGGTTTGTTTACATGTCCACCTTCTCCACTGTGTACTAGGAGCTCTTGGGAGGATGGCTCAGTAATCTGTTCATCTTTGTTTCCTGGCAGTAGACATGGTGCCCAGCATATAGAATATGCTCAATAAATGATAGTTGGATGGATGAATGAATGGTGAATGATGGACACTGAGAACCTTCCTATATTCTTTCAGGACTTTTAACTGTTTTCCAAAGCAGTTGAGGCCCATGCTCATGCCCTCATTATCTCTTTCTATTTAATGATCAACTGACACTTGCAATTCCTTTTTACACCAGATACTCTTGGTGCTGAGCCCAGTTGGCTTCCCTTGCCCTCAGGGGAAGGGCATCACTGGCTACAGCCTTGAAATATGGGCTGATGAAATAAACAGTGATGACCTTCCCTTGCTCTATTTTCACATAAGCATTTATATTAATGGACTGTTCCTAGCTGAATCTTTTCAGCAACTGCTTCCTGAGTGAGAAGACAAACTCACACCAATGTGTCCCTTAATAATTTCCGTGTATTGTTTGTTAGTGGTTCAAGAAAGGGAGGATTCTTAAGCCCCCAGTTTTTAATCCCCTTAAGAAGATTGTGTTACTTTCACTAAGCTATAGAAAGTTAAGGGAAAAAATACTGTAATGATTTTGATTAGATTTAGACTCTCCTGACTAACTGGTTTTATACTCACTTTCTTCCAAGTCTTCCATGCAAGTTACAGCACGGAGAACTGCCGTGTGGAGGTGTCAGCATTTCATGTCCCATCTTTCCTCACCGTCACTAAGTACAATGATTTCCCTTCACACAGTTGAGTCAGCCTCTTTTTGTATCTGTTTTGTGTTTATAGCTGGTGAAAAAATAAGCTTGTATTTATGAACCAACTAACCTCTGGACACCTGTTGTGGGATAGGCACCACACAAAATTGTGAGGACTCAGAAAAGAATCAGATATGTCCATGGTCCCCAGGGGTTCCCCATCTAGGAAGCAAATTAAATAGACCAGTAGAGCGACATGTGCAAGGCATGATGGGAGTGAGGTGGAGAGATGCCCATGGCACTCACTTCTGCCTGGGCGAGGTGGTGGGACTGAGGCTCTTCATAGAGAAGGTTAGGTTTGAGTCGGACCTGAAATATGGATTGTAATTCATTCAGCACACAAGAAGAGAAGGAAAATTAGAGCAGCACAGATAGTAGTGGTATGTATGAAGGCTCAGAAATGTGGAAAATGTGGTGAGTTCGAAGAGGTACAAATGGCTTTTGAAATGGTTGGAAAGCAAGCAGAGTTGGTCTCCAAGCTTACCAGCTAAATATTAGCCCTGAGCTCAGAGCATGGGTGGGGAGGACATGTGTCTGGAAAAACAAATTAGGGTTAGATCACGAAGGGTCTTGTATGTCATGACAAGGATCTGGGCTTGAGAGAGAGAGAGAGTGTGTGTGTGTGGGGGGTGTGCATGCACACGTGTGTGCATGCACACTTATGCATGTATGTGTGTGGGCACATGAGCCCATGTGTGATGGGAGTGTGGTTTCACTGAAGAATTTTATATTAATGAGTAAAAACTGTTCGATCAAGAGCTTTTCCACCAATCCTGGCCAATCTTTTCTACCTAATGCACTATTTTTCTTCTTTAAGCAGATTGTCCTGGAATGTCCTTGCTGGAAGCCATCTTGTTTAGTTTAAATCACTCCTCCTTGTTATTTTAACCTAAGCCCAGATAACGAAGGCCAAGATTTTAATTGTCTCCAGCATCAGGCAGTATGGGGCTGGTGTTGATTTTAGAAGGTCCTGGAGAGTGAGAGGAGAAAAGCAATGGTGTTTGTGCCTCCGAGTGTTTCCAGTCTTTGTGCTTCCAGCTCAGCATTTCTGGAGCACTTTACAGCAGGCCTTGTAGAGATTTAGTTGAAAATCAACTTATGGATTCCTCCCTAATTGGCTTGGTCAGGTTTAATCTGTTATTGGTCAAGCCAAGCTGGCTTCTATTATGCAGTGCACTGGGGTTCCCAGGGACGTTCTTATCCTAATGGAGGCTGGCTGTTTTTAGAAGCAAATTGTGGTGTTGATGAAGGCCGATATCATTGTGTCCTCTGAAGTGAACCCAGAAGGACGCCCATCTGATATAGCATTTAGGTCTTTGACTAAAAAGAAAAAGTCTTGGATTTGGCATGTGTATGCTAGAGGGTTAGAGTTTTATAACTCTTTTCTCCACAAGATAAAACAAAGCTTCCTATTTGTTTCTGCCTCTTTGGGCCGATTCCTGGAAATGTGCAGTGTACCCCCTCTAAGCAGGAAGTACCTGCAGCTTAGAACAACTGCAGAGAGGGGCTCCTCATGGCCTCGGGTACCCTGAGGAACATTGGAGCAGGGACGGGGGTGTCCTGTCACTGCAGGCCTGGAACCACTGGCCTTTGCTGAGTCCACCCCCTTGAGGTCATCCAGTGCTGGACACACAGACTTACGTGACAAGGAGAAAAATAAGAACTGCATCATGGCCTTGGGGTAATTCAGGCGCACCGTGAGCATTTAGCCACCACTGAAAGTCGTTTATGTAGACCCAAGAGAGACCAAAGGGAGCCTGTGGGTCTGGAGAGTTTATGAAGGTAAAAAAGCAAACCATCAGGGCAACCCCAGGGAGAGGGCTCATCTCTGTCCCTGGAGATCACGTGAAGGAAAGGAGAGTGAGTGCACAGTCCTATTTTCCTATTTCCTGGAAGACCCTGGGTGTCTGGGTGGGCTGTTTGCACAAGTATGGTGAGGGCGTTCTGTCTACATTTACAGAGTAACCTGCCCCTTCCTCCCCCTACCAGTCTCCTTGCGAGGCCCTTGTTGGGGCTTTGGAGAGTTTGCATGGTTTTGCTCAAGGAAGTCGCTGACAAGAAGAAGAACACTTGCCCTGTAGAACTGAGCTTATTAGAATCAAGAAGACCAACTTAGAAGGCCATAAATAAAGACACGTTCATATATATGCTTAAACACAGACATGCATTTTACAGGTTTTAGAAAACTAGTCTAACATCTGTTTTGCTTTCCTTGTTAATTCCAACCCCCCACCCCCTCTGCCCCCACCCCTACCCCTGACTCTAAAGTGAATTCCTCAGCAAATCCTGATTTAAAAGATGCCTTAGACCCTGCATTTTGAACTGGCTCCCAGAACTTGTTTTTGAAGATTTCTCCTCCCCCTCCCCACTGCCCCAACCCCTTCAGCCAGCCAGCTTGGCAGGCCTTCATTCCAAGATCCAACTTTGACAAATCTGTGTCTTCTGGTGCATTTTGCCACCAACTGACACCTGCCAGTCTCCTGGGGCCAGCTGAGAATCCACTGGCCATCAAGGACCATGGCAGAGACAGACTTGCATCAGCAAGAGCAATAACCCACAACTGTGGGCCCAAGCAAACTGCCAAATCAAAAGCAGTTCCATGCATGTTCTCTTTCTCAAAACTGCTGTGGTTAGGCATATCCCTCTGTGAACATTTTCTATTTTATTATTACTTTTTTAGTTTAGATCCTGGGTTTTCATTCTTTATTTGAATATCCTAGAATCTTGAAGTTTGTCCAAGAAAATGAGAATCACAGCATCATTACAAATCAGACCTCAAGAGGAATTTAAACCTGTCTCTTCAGAACTTATCAGTGAGGATGCTGAAGCTCATTGAAGCAGAGAGAATTACCCAAGGACATATGGCTAGTGAGAAATATATCCAGGGCTAGAGGTCAGGCCTCCTGACTCTCATTCAGGGCTTATACCTTAAATTTGTGTCTGTTTAACATATCCGTATGCAATATACATTGCAGCTACCTGTAAGTGTTGATATTTATCCCAATAAGGGGATAAATAACAGATAACATTATTGAACAATTATTAAGTGGCAGAAATTGTTCTAAGTGCTTAATTTGTGCAATATCATTTACCGTCGTGACAACCTAGATGGGCATTGTCATCCTCGATTTGCAGTCAAAGTAACCAAGACCTGGAGAAGTTAAATAAGTTGCCCTTGGTACATAGGGGGTTCCTATTAGACTGTGGCTTTCCTGGGACTCAGGACTGTGGTGGCTGAGCCCCTAGGGATGGATAGAGCCCTTGCCTGTCTAGTGGAAAAGAGGTGTGAGCACACAGTGAGGGCTGTAACAGAGGCAGGCACCAAGGTGGGGTGAGGGTAGAGCAGGAGGAAGATGGCAAGGAGATGGCATTGGTCTTGGGGATGGAATGGTCTTGGGGATGCATAGATATTGTTAGCTGGAGAGCAGGTGTACAGGCGAGTGGGGGCACCTGCTGCCTTCAGGGAAGACCCCGAGGGGGAGAAACCCAGTGCCAGAAGGCAGAAGCTCGATGGCTGTGGGGGAAATGTGGAGAGATGGGGCTAGAGAGGTAGGTGGGGGGCAGACTGTGAAGTACTTGCCTCCCAAGATAAGGAATTTGGCCTATAGCCAAGAAACAGAGGGGAGCCCACAGCCATTTTTATGAGAGGTAAGTGACAGGATCAGACTACTGGGGGTTTTGAGGGAGGAGACTATAGAGGCCTGGGCAGACTGGTGACAAAGGAAGCAGTTAGGGGGTCGTGCAGTTGCCCAGGCTGAAGTGATGAGGGGCTGGAAACCGTACAGCCATCTGTTTGGCTCAGGCTTCCTCCCCTCCTTTGCTCACACTGCTTCCTCGGCTTGGAATGCTCTCTTCAGTCTAGGCCCGTCTTTCAAGACCAAGCTCAGGTGTTTGATCTGGAGGCTCTCCTCAGTCCCCAGCCTGAATAGGCTTGTGCTCCCCCTCCCCTGGGTCTCCGCTACCTCTGGTACATTCCTCATTCTCTCTTGGCACGCAGAAAATCTCGGTGCACATCTTTGTGTACATTTCTCTCTTCTGCTTTACACCCAGCTCCCTGAAAGCAGGACCAGACCTTTGCCTCCTGAAATACTTGGCAAGGTGCCTGACATTCAGTGAGCTCTCAATAAATGTGTGATGAATGAATAAACTTTCTAAATAAAGGCAGTGACTATGGATATGGAAAGAAGAGGCCAAATTTGGGAGGTGTTTTTTTTTTTTAAGTTACATCAGGGGTTGGCAAATTATGGCCCATGAAGGCGCCTGGGTGGCTTAGTCGTTAAGTATCTGCCTTCGGCTCAGGTCATGATCCCAGGGTACTGGGATTGAGTCCCACATCGGGCTCCCTTCTCGAGGGGAAGCCTGCTTCTCCCTCTCCCACTCCCACTGCTTGTGTTCCTGCTCTCGCTATCTCTGTCTCTGTCAAATAAATAAATAAAATCTTTAAAAAAAAAAACAACTATGGACCATGGGCCAAATCCAGCCCACTTTATGTACTGCTTTTGTGAATAAAGTTTTATTGGAACACAGCCAAGCTCGTCTGTCCACGTGTTGTCTCTAGCTGCTTTTGCTCTACAATGGCAGAGTTAAGTCATTGTGACAAGACTGTGGCCTGCAAATGCAAAAATATTTACTATCTATACACTTACTGAGAAAGGTTGTCAACCTGTGAGTTAGAGGACCAGGATTAGTGACTGGAGATAAAGAGTGACGGAAAGGAGAGAGTCAAGACTTCTCCTTTTCTCACATCTCCTCATTGTGCCTAACACAGAGCTTTGCTCTGGGGTGATGGCCTTGGCCTGTGGGCCTGCAGGCACTGAGAGAGAAAGACCCATGACTGTGGGGCAGGAGGAAAAAGGATCCTAGGAGACCAAGTTGGGAAAGAGACCCCGTAAGAAAAGACAAGGGGCCATAGCTGCAAGGCGAAGTTTACCTAGATCCTGCTTCTTCCTGGTGAAGCTTCTCACACTCTTCTCTCTCTTAGTCATCCAGTTTGGCTTTGTCACCCTCTTTGTGGCCTCCTTTCCTCTGGCACCTGTGTTCGCCCTCCTCAACAATGTCATTGAAGTACGGCTTGATGCAAAGAAGTTTGTGACTGAGCTGAGACGGCCAGATGCCGTGAGAACCAAAGATATTGGTATGTCCCCTGCTTACAGATCATGGCAGGCCCTCCACCTCCGTTGGTCCCCTCGGGCTCCCCACCACCACCTGCCACCACCATCGTACTCTGGATTCAGGAGGGCTGGGGGAAACCCTTGCCTCTTTATCCCTTGGAGCTCCTCATCCTCATATCTTTGGGCTCTGGGAGGCCTTTATCCACACCCACTTGTCCCCCTGGTTTCCAGACAGGGTGGCACCTAAGCCTTTCTAGGCAAGCCCATTCCTGGGGGGGCCTGCAAACCTCCACTGGTACCTTGCCCGTGGAGCATCACCCTGAGCTGCAGCCTTGTCAGTCACCAGGCCAAGGGTGGGAGTGAGCCAGACGCCCTGCTTTCTGTCTTACAGGGATTTGGTTTGACATTCTCTCTGGGATCGGCAAATTCTCCGTCATCAGCAATGTAAGTGTTCCATCTGTGACACCCTAGCTCTGTGGGAAGGGAGCTGCAGAGGGGGCCTCCAGAGGAGCTGAGGTCTTCAAAGCAGGGTACCAGCTCTTGTTACCTTCCAGCCTTTTCCTTTTGGAGCTTCGTTCAAGGCAGCGCCCTGGTTAATAGTGCATACATGCCTTCTAACTCATCGGGCCGTGGCCAGGGCTCTGTGACTTTCTTGTTAACTTCACGACACGAAAGAAAGGTAATTATCCACCGGAATGCATACCTTGGCCTTAAGAGTCAAAATCTGATCTTTCCTCGGAGCCAAGAATAATGAGGAAAGAGTTCCGCCTATCTATCCATCTCTTTCCTTTCTTTTTCTACTCCCGAGCTAAACAGTACCTGGACCATTGCCCGGGCCATGGTTCCTAATTATGGTTCCTCCAAGCTGTCAATGTGAAGTCATGATTATTCCCATGGACTCTGGCATGTGTAGGTTAAGACAGGATATACAAGAAGAGGGGTCCTACCTGTTGTGACCTCCTTAACTGCCTTGCCAGACGTGTCCACATTTCTGAGGAAATCTTGCTGGGCCCAAGCCAATGGCAGCTTTGGCTTCTGCTTTCTGTGTGGATGGTGGCCGGGTAGGGCCTTTTGTTGGAGGAAAATCCTGCTGGCCTGGCGCATACCAAGAAAGCCACCACCCATTTTCCCCCAGGAGAAAAACTTTGGTTCTGGCTGTGACTTGGTTGCCTATTAAGAACACATAAAATGACTAGAGAGGCATGAGGAGAAGCAGAGAGAATCAGCCCGCTGCATTTTGAATGCTCAGTGTAGGAAGTGCACATCTTAAGGCTGACAAATAAGGTGCAATTTGGAAACTAGATCAGTAGATATTTTAGAGTTGTGTTACCTAGAAAAGAGGCCTTGCATACTAGGCACTTTCCATCATACAACAGGATGACAAGAAGTCTTACCTCCCTGGCCTTTCTAAGACTTATTTATTTATCTGTAAGAATGGGAGAGCATAAGATTACCCTCCAAAAAGGATCATTCTGGAAATTAACTGGGAAGATGAAAGGACCTATAGCAAGTGCTCAGTAAGTTACTCATTCTCAAATATGGTTATGGCCATCCACACTCATACATACATTTCGAAAACAATGCCTAAACTACATTTTTTTTTTAAAGGGCTTTAATTGTTGGTGCAGAATACAGTATAAACACCTGCCAGAAAGATTTAAGATTTTCTTTGCAGAAAGTACCTCCACATTCAAACATGCAATCATTCACTCATTGTTTGGTTTGCTCCGTAGACATTTATAGAACACTTAAATATGCCAGACAGTGCGTTGGGTACGTGTGGTGGGATCAGGCAAGACCCACGCCTTCCCCCATTGTCTCTGTGTTCCTAAGTCAAATGGATGAAAGAACAACTTCCATTACATGCTGTGCTAAAAAGTGTTGAGAGACAGTGGTCAAATGGAAGGAACTGTGGCACCATATCCCTGGGGTTCCTGGTTCTCTGGTGTCCCCCAGAGACAGAAGTTCATGGTCATCCAGTGTCCTTGCATATCACCTGAAAGTGGCCCTCTTATCACAATCAGTAATTTTCTCAGAAAATCTTCCACTCTGCCTTGGCTTGGCCAACACCAGTGTCAATTCAAATATCTCAGAGGTGCTCATTCCCTCCAGAACCCAACGATCCACACTGGCTTAGCATCCTTAGCAACCAGCCACTGTCTGGTGGGTTCACTTACCAAAGGTGGAAAAGCTGCATGAGCTCAGAGTAAGGACTTCTCTAGCAGAGCGGTGCCTCTGGATGGGGAGCCCAAGGAGGACCAGTCTCTCAGCCAGAGGGACCCTGCCCCACCGAGACAGCATCCATCCTGACCACCCCTCAAGCACATGTGCTTCTGTACTTCAGGCTTTCGTCATTGCCATCACCTCCGACTTTATCCCCCGCCTTGTGTACCAGTATGGCTATAGTCACAATGGGACCTTGCACGGCTTTGTCAACCACACCCTCTCCTTTTTCAACGTCAGCCAGCTGAAGGAAGGAACGCAGCCAGAAAACTCACAGTTTGACCAAGAGGTTCAATTCTGCAGGTAAAGTAATTGGGAGGAGGAGGGTGGCAGCAGGTGACCAGAAGTGGTAGATCCAATTATCTGGAAGATCTAGATTTATATCACTCTCCGCTCCCTCTTTCTCCTACCCTCAGCCCCCCAAATCATGATAAATCAATTTCAGTAAATCAATAAATATTTATTGAGGGCCTTTTGCCAGACACTACAGAGCAAAGAAGTATATAGCCTTGTCTTTACCACTAAGGGGTTTGTGGTCTGGTTGGAAGAATCAAGCAGAGCAGATGGGACAGAGCTGGCTATTCAGGGATTCTATCCAGTGTGGACCAGGAGCACTGTGGGTGTTCAGAGGAGAGGAAGATCGGTGGGGGCTAGAAAGGAAAGGGTAGGGTTCCTGGAGGGCCCAGGAGGAGTTGTAAGACAAAGAGAGAGTATGCTAGGTGGGGAGTCAGCATGGGCTAAGTTGTGGGGTGAGGATGAATTTGGGGTGTTAGGTGAACACTTAGGGGTTAGGTAATGTAGTTAGGAAGAAGAGCACTTAAAAGATAATAAAAAGGAATAATATAGGAAATACAATATATCAAAACTCCTAGGATAGAATAAGCCAAAGCATTGTTGAATTTGAATAGGTAGGACGAAGTCGATAATGGGAAATCTTGATGTATTCCAGGCATTGTAATGTGATGTGATAGGAAGTTACCTCTTTAGTACCAGGAATGATAGATAAAGTGTAGGCTAAGGACAATTAGTCTGAGAGAGAAGGATGCACTAGAATTGGGGGAACTCAGGGAAGGCAGCTGAGCTGCTGCCGTCAGTCAGCCATGAACCACGGCAGGCATAGCCCGGAGTGGTGGAAGGAATTAGGAGGAGGTGAGGAGATGAGCTATTTACTGTAATACATGACAACATTGGTGGCAAGAGACATAGAGGGCGCCCGAACCAAGGATATCTCTCACGGTTAGGCTGAAGTCAAAGGTGGGTCCATTGACAGTGATGGGGAAGATGCTAAAAGAATCCAGTTTTATGGTACATATGATGAATTTGATTTCAAGCACATCAATTAAAAAAGTGGTGAGAAAGTTTTCACCTAACTCCGAGACACAGTAAGCTGGAATTCCTGAGAGGTCCAGGTCAGAGTCGTGATTGAAAACCACCAGCACGGGGATCATGGAAGCCAAGAAACAGAAAACTCTCCACTATTAACCCAAGAAAGGCAAATAAAGAGAACAGAGGGGAATGAATTCTTTAACCGTTTTGTACCCTCGTGAGATGATAGTCCCCATGAAGGGCTTGAGCAAAGATCACACCTCATATTTTAAAAAAGAGAGCAATAACTACAACAAAAACCAAAACCTAGGAAAGGTATCAAGGGCTTTTCTGGGCCATCCCCAAGAGTGTCTGACGTAAGAGCTGGTGATCCCTCCGTCAAAGAAGCCATACCCTGGGTGCATCCGTCGTGCATTCCCGCTTGGTACCTTAAGGCCCGCCATTCATGCAATGGCTGCTCAGGTTCAGACTCACAGTCTGCCGCCACGCAGGAGAGAAAACGAATTGGTCTTCCCAACTCAGATGACTGAGTGATGCAGCCTTACCAATGTGTGATTTAAATAGAAGGGTATTCTGGTCCTAGCTGGGATAACTGTAGGGATCCACTCTAGCCAACCGGGAGGAGACTCAAAACCGGGGACCAGATCTAAGAACAGGTAAGTACATTCATTCACAGGTCTTGATTTATGTCAGCCTAGATGTTTCCAGTATTTGCCCATCTGAAGCTATAAAGAGTCTCACTCTGGGACTGAGGTCCTCTGCTGCTACACGATGCACTGCCCAGGGCCGCTCTGCTGTATGCCCAGCATACCAGACTGTGCTTGGTGTTACATTCTGGCCTACAGGTCCGAGAAAGACATAGTTCCACTACACAGAGACTGTCCCAGCTCGAGGCTTTTCTGGTAGCATCTAGACTGGCTCCAGCAGGGTACACAAAGTTAGTCAGCAGTTGGCACTGAAAAGTAATATTTACGAAATCATTTTTATAACCAGAAGGTATAGAAATGGTCTTGTTGAAGCTCCTCATTCTACATAAAAAGAAACCAAGGCTTAGAAAGGTGAAGAATTCTCCGAGGTACTGAGGTTTCACTGACAGATTCTGAAGTAAAACTAACATTTATCCAAGAATGCAGGCTCAACCCCCAGGCGCAGCGGGAGCAACACCAATGTGGGTTGTGTGGGGAAGCAAGGCTCACTGTGTGGGTTTTTTTTTGTTGTTTGTTTGTTTTAGATTTATTTATTTATTTATTTATTTATTTGAGAGCGAGAGAAAGAGCACAGATGGGGAAGGGCAGAAGGAAGAGGGAGAGGGAGAAACTAAGCAGACTCCGCACTGAGTATGGAGCCTGATGCCTGGCTCAGTCTCATGACCCTGAGGTCATGACCTGAGCCAAAACCAAGAGTTGAACACTTAACCCACTGAACCACCCAGGTGCCCCCTGTGTTTTCTTTCTTTCTTTCTTTTTCTTTTTTTCTTTTTAGAGGGAGAGAGAGAGCACAAGCAGGGGGAGTGGCAGGAAGAGCGAGAAGCAGGCTCCCCACTGAGGAGGGAGCCCGATGTGGGGCTCAATCCCAGGACCCTGAGATCATGACCTGAGCTGAAGGCAGATGCTTAACTGACTGAGCCACCCAGACATCCCATTCCCCTGTGTGTGTTTCTTTAGTTGGTCTAGAAGGACTGAGGATCTGGGACCTTGCTTCTGACCATCAGATCTCCCAGAAATACTATGAATATGCTTTCCAGATATATCAGGGGCTTAACTAGCTTAAACATAAAAGGACTTTAATGGGCCCCCAAGGCAAGACTTGATTCAATTAGGTCTGCCTAAATCAGATCTTTCTCCACCTCCCTCCCAAGTAACTGGAGTATGACAGCCAGCAGCTACTGGGTCCAAGTCCAAGTGGGAACATACCTCTTTGCCAGTGATCCTGCAAAAGTCTCATCGGCTAGGACCAGTATGCATGCCCTCCCAGAACCAATCACGGTAGCCTGAGGAGGAGTGGGGGGTCGGAGGTGAAATGATCTCCATCTGAGGCACAGAGTAGGAGGTAGTGCCCTGGTGAGAAGTTAAGATGAATGGCTACAACAACAAAGCCCAGCAGACCAGGTATTATTAGTACACATGGAGCAGATCAGGCTTTGTTGTAGCTGCTTTCAGAGTCACTGGACTCCCCAGCCTGCTGCAAAGCCCTGGCGACTCTTCTCTTCATCGTTTCTGTGCAAGCTGATGGGATCATGGCTTATTGGTGGCCCATTAAACAACAACAACAACAACAAACAAAACGAAACAAAACAAAACCTCTTCCAGCAAAGTGGCAGAATTATTACTGGGTGCATAAGTAGGAAGTGCATTTTATATTTCTGCTAAGAAAATGTATCTGCAAGATCACACCAAAATGATTTCCGGAGCATCTGTCATGCTTTCTTACTCAGTACCAGTAACGATTATGGGTTCACTGTGCAACCATTTTTGAGACCTTATGATAAAGGCTTGTCGTTGGTGCCATAATAAGGAACAAGACACAAGGCCTCCCTCAAGAAGTCTAGATGAGGAGACGAGCAAGTAAGCAAGCAGTTAAAATCTAGCTTTAATAATTTATAACAGGGTAACTGCAAGGAGCTCTGAGAGCCCTGAAGAAGGAGGCATGCATCTAACCCAGACCTAAGTATTGTGTGGAAACTTCAAGGGAGCTAAAACCTGAAGGTCGAACGGTGCAAGGTTGGCCAGACTGATGCTCTTGGCCAGACTAATGCTCTTGTCGACGTTCCTCATTCACACAACCAAGCCAGCCTGGGAGGGATGGGAAGAGTGCTGGGGGACCGGAAAGGACCTTAAGTGGTGAAGGAGGTCTGGGGAGAACAAGGCCTTCCAGGTAGACGGGCTCCTTGGTGCTTGGTGGTGGGAGCTGGAGTGATGGATAAACTAAGGGGCGAGGCAGGAAGAGAATACAGAAGCCAGACCAAGAAGAGCATGGTGGGCATATGGAGGTGCGTGGACTCCCTCTTAGGGCAGTGGGGAGCCACAGGGAGCAGGGATGAGATCATACTTTTCTTTGGTGTTCTCTCTGGCTGCAGTGTGAAGACCGGGGAGTACATTTGAAATAAAGAGATGCTCCATTCTACGGTGTAAGCAGGTGTCCAGACAGCAGGGTCAGCCTATTATCTAGATATCATATAGGTGTACTTTGGGGCTACCTTTTCCTAGATGGATAATAATTATTGATGGAAATCTCTGCCTCAGTGGGTCCTGCTCACTGCGTGCTGTGTGAACTTGGCTGGCTCACCAGAGTCTCAGAAAGTGGTGGCATAGCCTACTGATGTTGTAAGCCAGGAATCATCAGTGGCTGTAAGAAGTAGAAATGCAGGAGAATGAGAGAGAGAGAGAGGAGAGGGAGGGAGAGAGAGGTTGGGGAAGGGAGGGAGAGAAGGAGAGAGCGCTCTGGAGCTAGCTCCAAAGCCAGTGTTTAAAACTGCTTCCGTGGTGGGAAATGAAAAGTTTGCCCTGATTTTCTGGCAAATAGTGTTGGGAACTCGATGACCCTTCTTATTCTTAGCTTTCAGTGACCTCTGGAGATAAATGTGGTCAAATAAAACTGAGGTCTCCGGCTCCAACCCAGCCTCGCCAGGGATAGAGGTATCTTAAAAATAGCAGTAAAAGTTAGGACAAGTCTCCAGCTGCCCATTTGAGATGCATTCCCAGCATTTTTGGAGCAATGTTTGCTTCAGTCCTTTCACTGCTCTGGCAGGGCTGCTTCATAAACAGTCCGATGACGTCGGTCTGCGGGCAGGGGCAGTGGCTATTGACAGGGCAGAAGGGCTACCATGTCCTGGAGGGCGGATGGTGGCCCAGGCTCCTGGCTCCATTGGAAGGGAGCGGAGGGGCCGGCAGGGGAGGACCTGGCCAAGGATCTGGGGCCTGGAAACTGGGGAGCCTACTTGGGCATGGTCAACCCAATGGGCCTGCTGTGGGGGTGCTGAGCATCCTTGGGTGGTGCCTGCTGGGTTTCTCCGCAGGGCCTGAGTTCTTTCATATCCCCAGGTCACATGAAGAGTCTTTGAAGAGGATAGTTCTCTTCAGTGCATGGCTGTCTCTCATCTGCTCCTTGCTGAATCCAGAGGGAGAGTCAGCTTTTCCGGGCGTCGCCTTTCCTGATCTTTATCGACCCCTGGATTAACGTGGTTCTCATTAGTTCCTAATTGCCTGTACTGTTTTCCCTTGTTAAAGGCCAATTTCAGAAGGCAGTTTGAAGTAGCTCAGATGGTATGAAAATATTGTATGTAATGGTGTTTAGCATTAATATGACATTAATTTCCATTGGGACTATTAAAACAATTTTTTTAAACATACCACTGTTTGGAGTTGAGAAATGTATTTCCTAACTGATTCATAATGTAACTAAAACCTCATTTTTGGAAAAAGCCGTCCCTGATTGTTGATGACTAACTCCTCAGTTTGTTACTTTGGCACACTTCCTGCCTACGGCAATTTTGGATGATGATGAATTGTGGCAGATGTCCCTGTCCCTGTCACTGGCCACCCCTGCAAGTGAGGATGGGAGGGGGACATCTGAGCCAGGAGTCTCTCTTTCCCCTTCACACCTCAGTGTCCCCATCTATAAAAATGGGGACATGGAATGAATAATCTCTAAAGATTCTTTTCTGCTTCTTTCTTTAAAAAATTAATTATTTCATGATACATGTAACATACTAAAAACCCTAAACATTACGGGCAGCCTCTCTGACTGTCCCACGTCCACCCTACCCTCTGCCTGGTCCTAGGCACCTCCCCAACGGTACTCACGGCAAGGCATTTGTGCACGTCTTTCTCAGACTCTTCCGTGCGTTAACACCAAGTGAGCTCATAGAACCTTGAAGGGGTTTCATGGCTTTGTTTAAAATAATGAAATATATTTTGAATTAATGGGAACCTTATTTCTTTAGGTAGTGTATAAATTCAACTCCCTGTGATTCTTCATAGTGTTAGAACAATCTAGATATAATCTTGAAGTAATTTAAAGCTAAATTATAATAATGAGTTTTGTACCAGTTTCACTTACTGTATATGAGTCTGTCTCAGTTAACACTATAATTTTGCTCCTCAAAGCTTAGTATAAAAATGTGTTTGGGTCCCCCAAATATTGCCATTAATTATATCCTTTTGAAATTATGATTTTTTTTTATCATAAAAGCAATTCTGTATACATATGTATATATACAAAAGGAAAACACTTTCTTCATAGTCCTGACCCCAGTCATTCTCTCCCGGAAGAAACCATTGTATTTATTCTCTGTGGAAGCCTCCAGAGATCACAGTCACATGCATTGTCTTACTTAATTTTCACTGTGCTTTCCTTTAACATTTGATGTACATGCACGTGCATGCATGTACACGTTCATTTATTTGTGGTCGCTGGGAGAGAGCTGGAGCACTTCTGTGTGCTCAGCACGGAGATGCACGTTTTACTAGCTCCATTTTACAGATTCGAATGCTGAGGTTCAGAGATGAGAAACAGGTTACTCGGGGTCTTATAGCTTGTAAGTGACAGAGGCCACTCCCAGTGCACACTTGCTGTTTAGACACTCTAGTGGTTTTGTAATTGCAAACCTCTCATTATTACCAGACTCAAGGGCACTCTCAAAATTAATACTAAGGCTCAAAAGAATAAGGAGAGCTTTGGAGTGGTGAGGATGAGATCTAGGAATGGTTCCTAAAATCATACCTCTGAACTTAAATCCCAGCCAGCAGGTGCAGGAAGTGACCAGATGTGGGGGTTCACCCAGTGCTTCGCCACTCAGTGAGACTTTGGGAGAACCACACTCCCTCAACCAGGGAAAAGCATCTGGTTTTGGAAGGCCTTTGAGCTGCTGGGAATGGAGCAGAAGTTCTACCGCCCACTGGCCTGAGGCTTCCCTATTTTGTGCCGTTTACCTGGACGCAGATCCTGGGAGAAGACCCTGGCAGTTGTGGTGATGGCTGACTCTTTCTGATTCATATCAGCATGAGGGGAAGCTTGGAGCATCTGTGCCCAAGAGCTCAAAAATCCCCCTGGAATGCCAGGAGGCACTGGGAGCAGGGGTATATGTGCTCTGTCCTCTTCATAGGAGAGGTGTCAGCTACCTCCAGGCAAAGGAGAAAGAATAGCTACTGTTTATTGGGCATATATCTGATAGGTTGGGTGGTGTGCCACGTGCTCTTCATTGACATTTCCTCTTCATTACATCCCTGTAAGATGGAATGTTGAGGCCATTTTTTAGACCAGCACCTTGGCCATCAGAACATCGGGTAACTTTCTAGAGGACATAGAACCAAAGTGGTAGAGGTTGCATCAAGCCCTCACCTGGTGACTCCAAAGCCCATGCTTTTGCCAGTGCTGGGCACTGGGCTTAGAAGCTAAACACACCTGGCCGACAGCTCATGTGTCATGGTGGACACAATTAAGTTCATTGATCACTCGTCTTTTTTTTTTTTTTAAAGATTTTATTCATTTACTTGACAGAGAGCGAGCGAGAGAGAGAGGATGCACAAGCAGGGGGAGCAGCACAAGGAGAGGGAGAAGCAGATTCCCCACTGAGCGGGGAGCCCGACACAGGACTCGATCCCAGGACCCTGGGATCATGACCTGAGCCGAAGGCAGACGCTTAATTGACTGAGCCACCCAGGCACCCCGGTCACTCATCTTTTGTGGCCATTTCTAGTCTTAAAAATTATCTCTTTGTTTAAGTAGTGTCTTCTTGTTACTCAGTGAAAACATTTGCTAAGCTTGACTTCTTAAGATGACACTTGAAAAAAATGATGCAATCTGAACTTATATTGGAATGTAAACAACCAATCCTTTCCTGGTGGCAGAGGCTTGTGGGAATAATATTTTTCAAACTGTGAGTCATTGTTCATGAATGGGTTAGAAAATCACCTTAGTGGGTCAGGATCAGCATTTTAAAGATGAAAATAGGATAAGACAGGAGAGAATAGAATAAGAAAATATCGGGGCATCGCACACGGCAAGGGTGTGATTTTCATTTCAGTGACATACTTACATATGCATTAATGGAAAATGATCTCTTACTACTGTAGGTCACAGTTCTTTTTAAAAGTTAGCTTCAGAAAGGGAAAGATGAACAGACGCATAATTCATTAAATTGTGCGTTGTTCTTTTCTATGGATAGTTCGTCCTCTAGGTCCTACCAGAGCTACCTTTAGCCCATTGGCATGGGGGTGTTTTCAAGTAAAGCTTTCTGGAAATATCTATGTTACTCTTTCCCCAGATCTTTGATTCAATGGATGTGTTTGTTAAATTTTAAAAATGTTTTGGACACTCAGGGAGGGCAAAGGAACATCTCCAAAATCTGTGGTGTTAGTATCAGAGGTGGGACCAGAATTAGATTATTTATGGGTTCTTTTCAGACCAGGAAAAAAGAGGGGTGAGCAGTGGCCCCTAGAGCAAGGTCAGTGAGCAGCTGTTCCTTCATTGATGGAGCTAGAACACAAGGGAAACAGACTGGTTATAGCAGGAGGGATGGGGCTGGACCTGGGGAAGGGTGTCCTCATGGTACAGAGTGGGCAGATGTGTCACACCTGTCCTCCTGAGGTCTTGAGAAGAGTAGATAAATCCCCTTGGGGGACCATGGGGTCTTTTGGGGGGCAGCTGGAGGGCAGTGAGCCTGAGCTTTTTCCCACCCCAAGGTGTTCTTCTCCATTTAGCCATGCTCTCCCTCTCTCCTGTTAGCAAGCCTAATCTGGAGCTGGCCGTGCTTCTGTCCTCAGCCTTGGATGGATATGCTGAATCCCGTCATGTTTTGCTGGGCTGCAGTTAGCTTTGCTTTTCATCCGGATGTCAAAGCAAGCCTGCAACAGCTGTGATCAGCTGTTGGAAGGGGGAGGTGGGGAAGGGACAGCTCCTGGCTTCCTGCCCAACCCTAGTCGACTGCTTACTGTCCACGTCTGTTTGTCTCTTCCTGTTGTTGACTCTGTCGCTCTGCCTTTTTCTTTCTGTGTGCATCTCTTTTCCTCTTCCTCTTTTTTCCTTCTCTTCTTCCTGCATCTCTCTGTGGACAGTTGGAAGCCACCATGCTTTTACCCGGATCTTTTAGGGCAGCTGGCTCATTCTGGGTGGGGAAGGGACAGAAAGCACCCATTTTTTGGGCACCTGGGTGGCTCAGTCCATTAAGCATCCGACTCTTGATTTCAGCTCAGGTCATGATCTCAGGGTGGTGGGATCAAGCCTCACGTTGGGCTCCGCGCTCATTGGGGAGTCTCCTTGAGATTCTCTCTCTCCCTCTGCTCCTCCCTCTACTCTCTCTCTCAAGTAAGTAAATACATCTTAAAAATAAATCTTAAAAAAAACCCAAAACACCCATTTCTGAACCCCCCACCTCAAACTGCAGCTCTTGGCGAGGTGCTTTGTGACAATAGAGGAAAGGCCTGCCTTTAGCCAGACTGGGATTCTTGCCTTGACTCTAGTTCTTGCTGGCCATGAGAGAGACCTGGGCAAGTAACTGACCTTCCCTGAGCCTCAGTGTCCCCCTATATTCATTCTATCGGGATATCTGTGCCTGCTGGAAGATGCTATGGAGATTGAATGGGAAAGCTTCCAGAAAAGCTCCTTGCTCAGGGATTGGTGCGTATTGCATGTTCAGTGTAGGTCGTTTTCCTTGTTGGCCCCTCCTCAGACAGAGTCCCCACCCTGCCTTCCTCCGCAGCCAGGTGCCCCACTCCTTCACCCAGGGCTTGTTTTGCTTTGACTAAGCCTCAAAGATCTGTTGAATTCCATGGAGAAAACAGTTCCATGAAGGGTCATAATTCTTCTGGTACCAGCTCTTGTCACTTGTCCAGGCTTAGAAAAAACTGAGTCTGAGAAAATGAGCCTTTTTTGGGGGGGTGGCAGAGGGGGTGGGAGAGAGAGAATCTCAAGCAGGCTCCCTGCTGAGCCTGATGTGGGGCTTGATCTCAGGACCCTGAGAATCATGACCTGAGCCAAAATCAAGAGTCAGATGCTTAGCTGACTGAGCCACGCAGGTGCCCCCAAAATAAGCGGTTTTTAACATGAGTCGTCACAGAATGGGGGTGAAAAGGCAGCAGTGAGGAAAATCTCTCCATGGGTCTGAAAAAGAGGCGTGAGCTCATGTCAGACGCTGACATTTTGTTTCTTAAGCCACATGGACAGATCATAAGTGTGGTCAGTAGAAGAGGATACTGACCAACCATCACTATTACCACCATTCCCCCAAATTCACTCAGCCTTGAGCTTGGTTTGAGTCAGCCTTCCTTGGGGTGCAAGAATGAAGCCACCTCTATGGCCGTGGTCCCGAAGCAGCCAGCCAGGAAGGAAGCCTGGGGTTGTCTGCAGCCACCTGTGTCATCCCTGAGCCCAGGGGCTGCTGAGAGCTGTCCAAAGTTTCTGGGCATCTCCCTCCCCTCTTGAGCTCATGGCCAGTGGGGCCAACATGGACCACTGTGCTGGGCTCTTCTCATGATTCTTGGGCTTCTCTGGAAGAAGAATCCAGACACCAGAGGAAGCCGTGGGGGATGTTCAAGAGAGAGAGTAGGAAAAAGACATTTCCAGGCCAACACTGGGTTTTTTTTAGGACTTTGGTCCTTTTATTCCATGGACGCTTGTTGGTGGGGCTGTGAATTCCTCCCTCCCTGCTTCCTGCTATTTCCCAAGTCTGGGAGCCTGAGGCTTACCTGCTGCTCTGATCCTTGAGGATCAGAAGCACCCGCTTCTCTCCGTCTCTTCCCAGTCTTAACACCACATTCCTCTCTGGGCAGGTTTAAGGATTACCGAGAGCCGCCGTGGGCCCCGAACCCATATGAGTTTTCCAAACAGTACTGGGCCATTCTGTCTGCCCGTCTGGCTTTCGTCATCATCTTCCAGGTGAGTTGTTCAGATAAGGAATAGAATCTGGGCTGCAGGGGTAAAGACAGCCACGTCTCCTCTCCTGCCCCTCTGCCCCATGCTTTCAGGACACTGTGACACAGGGGTCTCTGCAAGTGGAGGAGGCAGGGAGCACTCTCAAGAGGACTTCCATTAATGGATGGATTTGCAGAAAGAGAATAGAATGCAGAGTAAGGTTACAAGAAGATGTGGGGTAAGATGCAGGGTGGAGACAGAGTCCCATTTAGACCTAAGACAAGAAAGGAAGCGAGAAGAGCAGTGGGGACCAAAGTCTCAACCCTACTGCAGACAAACAGAGCCCCGCCTGGTCTCCGCAGCTCAAGAAAGGGCTCGAGTTCTGAACCATTCTTCTAGCTCTCAGCTGGCTCCCTCCTTTGTTAGCATGCTCCGGCCCCTGAGACATCTGGTGGGGAGGGCTCCAGAGCCATCCGGCCATGCCTCCATGGATGAATAGCAAACTCGAGCCCCACGATCGCTATCTCTGACAATAGCCGTAGCTCGGGTTGCATGGCCGAGATCTGCGGGTGTGCGGCCCCAGGTCCCACTAGGGGTCCTGCTGCCCTTCAAGAGGGGCTGGAGTGCGAGCCCAGATCCTTTTCTCTTCCACTCCCTCAGGCTTTTGTATTCCTTGAAGGCAGATCTCTGGGGGGCTCTAAGATATCCTGGCCCGACCCTGGCCCAGGAAGTGGAGAAGCCCATCGGCTAGTCTTTCACCTAAAGAAGACAGCCATTCTTGCTCTGTGGAGATGGGGCGATGGATTTGAAAAGCTGCTCCCCCCTGCAGGCGTCCCCTGGCTTTCTCACAGGGCACATGGAACACTTGTTATGTTAACACTGTGAAAGTTGGTTTAAGAGGAGAGTGTGGCTTGAAGCTGCTCTAGAGCATGAAAGGCACCCAGGAGCCTCTGGACGCAGCAGCTGGTCCGCTGGCCCTCCCCGGGGCCCCTAGGTGTGGGGGAGGGTCAAGGTCAAGGTGGGAATAGGTTTAGAGCCTGGAAGACAGCCGTGCCCTAGAGATCTCGTCTGGGGCTCCGTCGCTGTCCCGGATCTCAGAGTGCACGTGTGCCTGGAGGGCAGAGAATGCCCCAGCTCGGGGGGCGAACTGGGTGGGAACCGGGCTATGAAGGGAGCTGCCATGTACCGGGCTGAGCTGGCGCTGTTGTGAGGTATTCGCCACTTCAGTGGGAAGTGCTGCAGGAATGTTTGCAAGCGCAGGGGTGGGGCTCAGCAGGTGGAAGAAGGAAGCCAGTTACCAGCGTGCACAGAAGCTGAGAATGGAGAAGGGGCAGCTGCAGGCAGGGGCCCTAGATGGGCTGGTGTGGCCTGTTCAGCGGGATGGGAGAGAGAGCGGGATCGGGTGAGGGCGAGGTTGGCTGAGGCCAGAAGTCAGGGCAGAAACCAAAGGTCCATCTCTGACCTGGAGGACTGAGGGCGGGCTGGAAGCCAGAGAGGAGCAGCGGGCTCGGGGGGAGCTCTGGGGGGGCCAGCGGGCCCTGTGCCCACTTCCCAGGGAGCGCTGGAGCAGGGCGCCTGCGGGCTGAGAGGCCGGGCAGGAAGGACAGGAGGAGGCCAGCAACAGCCCCGCCCCGTGTGAGGCACTGACTGGTGTCATCCTCACAACAGCTCGGGGGACAGGTACTTATTTAACTGCTCCACTTTCTATATGGGGATGCACCTCTGCCCGCCAGCTCGGGGCACCTGCTAGAAAGTAGCAGAGCCAGAAGGGCACGGCGGTGTCCTGCTCCTGGGTCTGTCCTTGCCACCGCCCCCCCCTCGGCGCCACACCGCCCGCCCCACTCTGATGGGCAAGGGTGACTGTCGGGGGGAAGCCCTGGTGTCCCACTGGGCCGGGCCTCTCCTCTCAACCCCTCTCCCTGGCTTTTGGCAGAACCTCGTGATGTTCCTGAGTGTCCTTGTGGACTGGATGATTCCCGACATCCCCACGGACATCAGCGACCAGATCAAGAAAGAGAAGGGCTTGTTGGTGGACTTCTTCCTGAAAGAGGAGCATGAGAAACTCAAGCTGACGGACGAGCCGGCCCAGAGGAGCCTGGGAGGGGGGCGGCGCAGCACGAGCCGGGCGCCCAGCTCAGCACCCTCGGGCCGGAGCCAGCCGGGCAGCATCGCGTCCTCTGGTTCTCAGCACACAAACGTGTGAGTGAGCCAGCCCCGCTTGGGGGCCGCCGCAGCAGCCAGGGACCTCACAGAGAGCGGCTGTGCACCTGCTCGGGCCTCCTGGTCCACGTCTGCCAGGGTCCAGCCTGCCGGGGTCTTGGCAAGGTGTGCGTGTGCAGAGAGAGAGAGAGGCTAGAGCGAGCGAGAGAATGAGCACAGGCAGGAAGAGAAATGGGGCTGCTTCTCAGAAACTTCAAGCTTAAGTTTCTTTTAGGTCCTCTTTGTATCCTTCTGGGGGCTTGGGACCCTATTTTGAGTCACTTGGTGAAAGAACTGGGCATCTCTACCCCCGGGCTCCCAGGCACCATGAGCCTTCCCTGCATTCCCTCGGGTGTCCTCTCTCAGGTGGCCACAGGCTGGGAGAGAAGTGAGCCCCCATCCTGAGGGATCCTTCACCCCTTCCCACCATCTCCCTGAGCAGACCCCTCTGAGTCTTTGCAGCCGGGGCTGCACCACTGGGTGCAAATTAAGTCACAGGGCTGATTGCTGTGGCCACTGGACTTGATGGTGAGTGGCAGAGGTCCAAACCCGGGCTTGTCTCCAGTTCATGTTACAGGGATGCTTTGAGCTTGTGCAACTAACCATCACTTAACGCAGGTTCAGATCTAAAGTAATAAAATAAATGGAAACTTTCTTTATAAAGATACGTCTCCTTGTCTTTTTTTTTTTTAAGATTTTATTTATTTATTTGAGAGAGAGACAGAGACAGTAAGAGAGATCGGGAGTATGGAGGAGAGGGAGAAGCAGGCCCCCCACTGAGCAGGGAGCCCGATGTGGGACTCGATCCCAGAACCCCGGGATCATGACCTGAGCCGAAAGCAGACGCTGACCCAACTGAGCCACCCAGGTGTCCCTGTCTCCTTGTCTTTGAGTCTCTTGCTTTCTGTCGCTTCTGACCAATATTTATTGAGCACCTACTACATCCCAGATGCTGTTCTCAGATGAGAGATACAGCAGAGTCCAAGAGAGATCTCTGCCTCATGGAACTTCCTTTCTGCGGAGAGACAGACAAGAAGCTGATGAATGTTTAGGATTTCAGCTAGTAAATAGGGGCTAAGGAGAAATACAAGGGAGAAGGGAAATGTGAAAGCAGGAGAGGTAAGGGGCTTACCATTTTACATATGAATTAATGACAAGCCCAAGATGGTTCAAAAGTTACATCTTTGAACCTTGGGGGTGGGGGGTGAGATTTTCAAGTATGGTCGGAAGCGAAGACCAAACATCGTTTGTCATTGTCTTTCACACACCCCACCTGCTATGCAGAAACCAGTTACATGGTCCTGTTCCTTGGGACCCGGCCCTAGTCCAACTCAGTGTCTGGATGGAAGCTTCGAGGAGGGCCACGCTCCAGAGGAGAGCTGAGTGTTCTCAGGTTTCAGCACACCTGGTGATCTCAGGGCCCATGGGTGCTGGGCTGGTCATCCTTGCTGCTCCCTGTGGCTTCTGTTGCCTCCTGGCCACGTGCAAGGTGGCGCTGCCGCCAGCTCTTGCTCTGGAAAGTGGTCCCTTCTTTTATGGGGACACCAGGGCACAGCTTTAGTGGGGGCAGCAGACAAGGCTGTCCCACGCTGCTCACGTACCGGTAGTCCTACGGTACACTTTAACCACATCAGGCCTCCGTGGTCATGCTCAGCACGTGAGCCTGGATGCACACTCGGTATTATCAAAACAGAACACTGCATCGCCCTACAACAGGCTTTGGCTAACTTGGGAAGAGGGGAGTGGTCCACGGGAGAGAAATTTCCCTCAGGAGCGTTAATGACATGGAGATTCCAGGCACATAAAAGGGAGGCTCTCCCCAAGGACGAGTCCTTCCAGGGTGGGTGGGGTTGGTATTTCCACACTGAGGGTCCGGGGCTGCCTCCAGCACCAAGACACCCTCTGCGCGCTGACCGCGGCTGGCTCAGGACCCCACCTCTCTTCCCTCTTTTTTCCAAGTAAACATTTTCATATGATCACAGAAGTGCCACTTGCACCCCAAGAGTCAGACGATCAGAAAACCAACGAAGAAAGCCAAGTCATCCACAGTCCCCCAAATTTAGAATCAACATCAGCAATTGCTGTGTTTCCTTCCAGACTCTCAACCCCTCTCAAACTGATGCGTATTTTTAGTTACAATTCCGCGGTATATGCTGTCTTGCTGTTTCCACTTTGTGTATCTCATCAATCCTTTTGTCCCGTAAATTTCAGTTTTCTGTTTTGAATCGTATTCAAAATTACGTACCGACCACCTACCACGTGTTGGGCTCTGTATTGGGCACTCGGGATACATCACTCGACACAATGATTCCTGCCCCCCGGGAGCTTACGTTCTAGTGGGTGAGTCAGGAAGACATCATGAACAGCGAATATAAACTATACAGAATGTGAGAAGGTATGAGATGCTATGGAGGAAAAAAAAAAAAGTTGAGCAAGGTAGAGGGGATTAGTAGTGCGCGTAGGAGCTCCATTCTATTTCCTTCGCATAATGGGCCTTTTGCTTTGTTTTTTTTCCTGCCCCACTCTGTCCCGTTAAGGGACTGGAGATTGGGTGTGGAAGCTAGGGGTGGCCAGAGCTCCCCCGAGAGACCAGGTCAGACGGCGCCTCCTGGGGAGACCTAGGTGGGGAGGAAGGGAGATTTCATCTGCCCAGATATAGGTTTCCACCCTGAAAGGATTCTGCTTTCTCCCTCTCTCCCACTACAAGTGAATTAGGGATTCTGTGATTTGCCCCCACCCCCAGGCCCAAACCATCTCAGCAGCACTCCCATTACCAGCAAGACCATCACACATGCCCGCCTAACAGGGCAGCACCTGGGATTTAGGCTAAGTAAGAAGAACTTCCCAAAGGACTTGTTAAGCTGGGTAAAGACATGGTAGGTGCAGTCCCTAACTTAAACAATAAAACCTTCTCTGAGCTCTTTGAGGTAATAATTAATTTTGTGATTTCACTATAAAATGTAAAAAAAAATAATTGTGAACAAACATCTGAAACACTGCAGAAAGGAAAAAAATATCACTCCTTTTCTTATGTCCTTTCTCCGAAATAGTAACAGTTAATATTTGGGTTTATTTTGAGTTCATTTGTGTTCTTGTGGTGTATGTGTGGTCACCTACATTGGTCTGTAATAGCATCTATTTTGTTTAATCATACAGGTAATATATACTCATTGAAGAATATTTAGAAAATGCAGAAAAAGTAAAACATAAATAAAACAGTTTAAATCATCTAAGTTTTTACCTCCAAGAGAAACAGCCATGAGCTCCAGGTGGAGGGCTTTGTGACCAACTGTATTTACCACTGGGTTCATCAGTTTTTCCTTATTAAGAATAAAAAGAAATGGAATCCATTTGATAGTTGATTTAAATAAATAAGCTTAATGGCTATTTCCCTGATGCGTTCATTGTAAAGAAAAGAGGGTGGAATAAGAGGTAGACTTCCCTTCCCATTTTCCTCTCTCACAGCCTCTTCGGAGCAGCCCTGTTCTGGAACAATCCTGCTTGGGAAAATAAATGATGCTTTTTCTCAGTGAGGATTCCTTCCTTCCTTCCTTCCTTCCTTCCTTCCTTCCTTCCTTCCTTCCTTCCTTCCT